>NW_026267163.1:379710-387847 GCF_000697945.3 Frankliniella occidentalis
CCCCCCCGCACAGCGGGCATGAAAAGATGGATGAAAAGCGAGAGGAATTCGTCGCCGACCGTCTTGTTGTCCGCCGAACTGGCCTTGCCTGGGCGAGTCGGGGGTCCTATAGTCCCCCGTGCTCATTGCAATTATGACAGGTGTCGGGCCAAGCCGGCGCCGTGGCGCCAGTAGACTCGGCAGACTAGCGCCGGGCCAGCAGGGTGATTGCGCACGGTGTTTATTCGATCCTTCCCTCTTCTATCTAGTGGCAGAGTCCCATGGGTGCGACAAGGACGGAAACACGAGAACGCTGTACGGAATCACCACGGAGAGGGACCACGGGAATTACCCTGCTCTCCCCCACCCCCTAACGCGCAAAAAATACTAGCACTTACTTGCTAAGACAGACTAAAACAGATCAAAAAATGTATTCAGCAACAAAAGGTTTGCTAGTTGCAAAGTTGTTCATCAGAAAAGTAAGAATTTTGCCTACATTTTTGTCAAAACTGCAAATCACTAAATTAGAATTTTTTAATGTTTATTTTTTGCGAATACTCTGTTTTGCGTCTGATAGGAGAGACGTGGAGAATGTTAACCGACCCGGACGCGCTATGTGCGGGTATTTGTTTTGACACGATGGGGCCTGGGCCGGCGGGGGTGGTGGGTGTGGGGAGGGCCGTCTGGGAACAGGCGGCTATTGGAAGGGTTCGGTTGGGTGTGGGAATGCGGCGTGCTATCGGCTGCAGGGTGGTTGTCGCTAACTATCGCACGTTGGGGGTCGAAATGAAATTAGGAGAAATGGAAAATCACGCTTTCTTGGCCGATGCGGGAATTATCACCAAATTATTAAGTTAATTTTGTTTAAGGCTACATCTAGGCAGTGAGTAATGGTTTCCTTTTCTTTTGTTTTAGGAATTATTCTTTACACCTTTATCCAGTTCCATTCGACTCCTGCTATAGTAACGAGTGTCTTGATTGGAATAGGCATCATATTTTGTGGATGTGCAATGGTGCACAATGTCTTCGTCTGGCAAAAGGTATGGTGACCTTCTGTTTTAATATTTTCACTATCTTTTGCGTGATTGAATAAATTAATGATGTCCATTTCTTTTTTCTTCTAGGAAAAGACTAATGCTGTTCGACAACTTGGAAGACAGCAACAGGAACAGCATAGGCAGAATCTTCAACACCATTCACAACAGTTGAACTCAACGCACTGGATGAATGACATTTCCAAGCACACTGGAAATGGAAGTTTGATTCCAGGAGTGCCTCCAGCAACCTTGGATTTAAGTAGTGTTACTACTACTCCCCATGAACTTTCCACATTAGTTTAAAATTGCAGTGTGTGATGTTTCCACCACTATATAAAATCATTGTCAAAATTACTTGAAGACCATTGAAGCTTGTCTTGTTACATTTACTTCGGATAAATTTCAGAAAAAGCAATATTTGCAATATAAATGGAACATTAGGCTTTATTGCTATTTCCCAGAGAGTAAAGCATGTCTCTATGTCGTTATACATTTAATTACAATAAGTTGTCTTAATGAATTGCATTTTTAAAATTGAAATTTAGTGTATGTACTCGAATCTATCTAGTCTGAAATCAAACATGATTCATCATTGATTCAGTACAATGAATTTCAGCAGATCTCCTAAAAATCCAGATCATACTTTTGATTTACTAATTGTACAATTAGTATTGTTTGATTTTATACTTTTCTGTTAATGAACTTATAAACAAAATTGTGTCAGTGCCATAATTCTTTTGTAATTGTTACCTACTTTCAATTGTGTAAATGACAAATTCACAAAAAATGGATCTCATTGAAAAAAATTACATGACTCTTTTGCTCTTTTGGCATGACACCGTAACTTGCTGCAAAACTGTCATTTAAGTGGCAGATGTTTATTTTTGTTTTTAGTCATGATCTGTGACCCCTGTACATATCAAAATTTTTTGTTATGATGGATATTCCATCAAATGTACATATGCTGTAAAGATATTGAAAATTGTAAATAAATTTATGATTAAATAAACATGTTTATTTTGGTACTTGTCCTTGTGTGTTGATTCATTTTAATTTGAATTACATTCTGGCACATTCTGGTTTTAAAATATTTAATTCTTAAAAATGTCAAAAAAATTTGTGGATGATTTTGCATGAAAAGTACCATTTACCAGAGGATTATTTCTTTTACAAAACATCGGATGTTTTACATCTTGGAAAAGTTCACGGGCATGTGGTACTTGGTTATACTCAAGGGCTTCTTAATCCCTGAGAATACTCGAATCTTCGTCCGGGCTCGAATACTCAATTAGATTCAATACGCACCTTACGGTATCAGATGACCTCCAATTTTCACCTGCTGCAGCTTATTTCACCAAAACAGCTTAGGATTAACTTTTGAACCACCCCCGCGCAACGCTCACTTTCCTCCCGCGTGCAAGAGAGACGGTAGCCTCGCACCGGGGTTCCTTGGTTTCGAATGATGTCGTAGCGAATCGCAATACCACACCACACAGAGTTTAGACCACCATAACCTCTGAAAGTAACGTGGTCATGCATTTTGTGGTGGTTGTTGTGATCTTGTAATTATTCGTCATAAAACTAGTTATAAGAAAAAGTAAAGGTGCGTCTGATTTTTTTTAAAACTCCTTCAGTTATTAAAAAGGATATTTCTGAAAATTCAGTTCCTTGATGATGAACATAACTTTGTCGAGCTGCATTCACACTTTGTGGGCCTTGTGTGGCTTTTTATTTATTTTGTATAACCTTATTCCTATTCAGATGGATACGACCAAAGGGACAGTGGATGAAGTGGAAGGGTTTTCATTTCCTGATGAAGATGGAGATGATGAGAAGGATTTTCCAGTGCCCAAAAAGACTACTCAGAAAGGTGGTGGATTTCAGTGCCTTGGACTTAGTTTTGAAGTGCTGAAGGGCATTAAAAAGAGGGGATACAAAGTCCCCACTCCTATTCAAAGAAAGGTATACTATTTTGGGTATTTTCCCCTTTTCACTTTACTGCATTCTTAATTTACCACTACTTTTTCTTCATCTATGTTTAAATTACAGACGATTCCCTTGGTAATGAGTGGTCGAGATGTTGTTGCCATGGCTCGAACTGGAAGTGGAAAAACTGCTTGTTTTCTGATACCTCTTTTTGAGAAATTAAAGATCCGATCTGCTAAATCTGGAGCAAGAGCTTTAATTCTCTCCCCCACCAGAGAACTGGCAGTTCAGGTAACGCATGATTGTCCTTGTGTTTCATCTCACCTGCACATTAGATATTTTTCTTATCCTTATCATTCTACTTTGTAGACACTAAAATTTATTCGAGATTTGGGCAGATTTACTGGCTTGAAATCTGTAGTTGTCCTAGGAGGTGACTCTATGGAAAATCAATTCAGTGCCATGCATGGTAATCCTGATATTATAGTTGCTACCCCTGGACGATTTCTACATTTATGTGTTGAAATGGACTTGAAGTTGGATTCAGTTCAGTATGTTGTATTTGATGAGGCTGATAGGTGAGGAATACATAAATCCGCCTGAATAGATCTGTAAGCCTATATGTGCACTAAAACTAATGATAACTTATTTTCTTTTACAGGCTCTTTGAAATGGGCTTTGGTGAACAGATGAATGACATTTTAGCCAGGTTACCTGACAGTAGACAGACACTTCTGTTTTCTGCTACCCTTCCTAAACTTTTAGTTGAGTTTGCAAGGGCTGGTCTAAGCGATCCTGTGTTACTACGGTTAGATCTTTACTGTCGGTTTCCTCAATGCAGATACTAAATCAACTGAGATGTTTATTGTTTATTATCTATTGTCAGGTTGGACGTGGAATCAAAATTGCCAGAGCTCTTAAAACTAGTATTTGTGAACTGCAGACCTGAAGACAAAGATGCTGCACTCTTAGTGCTACTCAAGCAAGTTATTGGTTGGGATGTGCAATGTGCCATTTTTGTTGCTACAAAACATCATGTTGAGTATGTCAGCATGGTAAGTGAACTTTTATTTCAATTTTCTGATAGGCACCTAGGTACCTTTTTCTTTATTTTACATAACTTCAGGGTAAAGAAATGTAAAATGTAAACAAATTCTTACAGCTTTTACACAACTCTGGAATTTCCAATACTTGTGTGTATTCAAACTTGGATCCCTCTGCAAGAAAGATCAATGTTGCAAAATTTGCCAGCAGAAAAGTACAGGCTCTAATTGTTACTGATGTTGCTGCTCGAGGTATTGACATTCCCTATCTGGATAACGTAATTAACTACAATTTTCCTGCAAAAGCTAAACTCTTCATCCACAGAGTTGGTCAGTACCTGTGAGGTATTTTATCTCGTATTTTATTTTACCAAGTTCTCTCTATTACATTGCTAATTTTCATATTTAGGAAGATGTGCTCGTGCCGGCCGTAGTGGTACTGCCTATTCACTGGTGTCCACAGAAGAACTACCATACTTTCTAGATCTACATTTATTCTTAGGTAGAGGTATAAAGGAAGCAAAGCACACAGTTCACATCAAAAAGGAAAAACAGGAAAATGAAACAAATAATGAGAGTGATGATGTAGAGGATGGAGTTTTTGGTCGAATACCTCAATCTCTACTTGAAGAAGAGCTAGCAAATCTTGAAATACTTCTTCGTCAGTTTTCTGATATGGTAACTGTTTTCACAACTATTTCTCAAAGTGACAAATAGTTTTGCTTAAGTTCATTAATTTTTCTATGTAAATTTTGTTTTAGGAAAGTCAAAAACGGGTTTGTAAAAATGCCTACTCTCGTTACATCCAAACACGAACAGGGGCGTCAACTGAAAGTGTACGCCGACTGAAAGAAATTGATTTTAGTGATTTAGGTCCTCATCCAGTTTTCAAGAAAGTTCATGCACCACTTTTGGAAGCAGATAAGCAAGCTATCCTAGGATTGATGAGACAATATCGGCCTAAGGGGGTAAGGAATTCTTTCAATCCTTTTTGTAACTTTGTATACCATCTGCTCAGCAAAGAATATAATTTGTGTTCTTTTGTAGACTGTTTTTGAACTGGGTGGCAACCCTATTTCACCAATGTATCTAGCTATGAAAGCAAAAAGAGACTTTCACCAAACAAACATAGAAAAATATCAATCGAAAGTTGAGGAACGCTTGAAGATGCAAGACAAAGGTTTATCAGAACCAAGTAAAAATTTGCCTAGCAGCACCCAGGATGAAATTGATGATGCTTTCCGAACTGTCATAAATCCTGCCAAAAGAAGAATCTATGATGCAGAAGTCATAAGAGCTAAGAAGATGAAGAAGTACCAGGTGGACAAAGAACATTATGTTCCATATACAGCTCCAGATAAATACTCTGAAGAAGGGTGAGAGATGCCTTATCTTGTGTAGCTTGGTGAAGTACATTTCTTGGAAGAAGTACTATGTATGTACTAAATGTTTTTGTTTCTCTTTACATAGGCTTACAGTCAATTTCTACAAGGAGGCTAGTTCTGCAGCATTAGACCTGACAGGTGATACTGAAGAAATGATGCGTAACAAAAAGCGTCAAATGAAGTGGGACCGTAAGAAAAAGAAGATGGTGCAAGTGAATCCGGTAAGATTTATGTTTCTACTGTGCATAAAAATACTTTGTCTTTGTTACTTTTAAGATTGCCTCCATATCTGTTTTTTTGTTTTTTTAATTTTTATTTTTTAATTATTTTTTTTAGGATAAGAAGGTTTCAATGATAAAAACAGAATCAGGTCAGTGGATTCCATCAACTTACAAGAGTGGGCGTTACAAAGAGTGGCAAGAAAAGAATAAGATACAAGAACAGACAAATGATGCAAGTGAGGGTGAGGAGGAAGAGAATGAAGCAGAAAGGAATACTAAACGTAAGTCAATCACACAACATTTTGTTATTGAGTTTTCATTGGAACTTATTATTCTTAGGAATTATTCCTCATAATCACCCTTGGGGATTTTTTTTTCAGCTCTTAATGCACATCCCAACACACATTGGGGCAGGCACAACCAAAAGGTTGAGCGTAAGAAGCGTGATGTTCAGCTTACATCTAAGGACCAAATTTTGAAGAAGAGACTTCAACGGGAAAAAGAGCAGAAGCGTATAAAAATGAAACAATCAAAGAAGGGCAAGAAAAAGAGGAAGTAAAGTCTTTGTTTCTCAAAGTGTATATTTATTGATGATTTGGAGGAGGTAAAGTTTTATTAAAGTTGTGTATGAGACCAAAATTGTATTTTACTCTTGATAATTTTCTTATTATTAAGCCCATGTCATTACATCCCTTAAGTGCAGATGCAACACCAACAACAGGCCTATCAATCTGTATAAAGACCCCTCCCATTTTTAAGGCCTCAAATTCAGAAAAAATATTAATAACGGGAGCCGCCGACACGTGTATTAAGTGTATTTAATGAGTTTCCGGGCTTCTGAAGCGTGCGAGACCCTACTTGGCTTAAACTGGGCCTTTTAGACCCCGCTACTTCCGCGACGAATTTTCGGGGGAAAGTGAGTGTGTTTCTGTTCCTCTTATATACTAGCATTAAATATTTTTTTTCTCAATTAATAATTATCAAACTTATAGTTGGTAAAATTCTCAGAGATATATCAACTGATATGTGCTTTATGCCATTGTATGTCCGTATATGGGGGGGCGCCCCGATTAGCCGAAGCTCGTTTGTCCGAACCTAATTTATCTATTTTGGTAAATAAAATGAGTAAAGTAGTTAATTACATTATGTTATTTCATTTAGTGGCAGTTGTTGAAATAAGAGCTAAATCAGGTACAGATACCATCAGGAGGGCAATTGAAGTGCCTAACTGCAGTTCCGGGCCTGGAAAAGGGTAAAAGAAATAACTTACGCTATTTCACTAACATAAGTAAATAATCTTATTTTTGAACAACTCTTGTTTCGCGCCACGCTGTGGATCGGCTGTAGTGTGCCACGGCTCTCGGATCTGCGATGGGTGGGTCACTTTCCTAAGTGCCGGGCGCGGTATGGGGGGGGGGGGGAGGGGCGAAATTGCCAAGTTCAGCGGTCTCATAGCGCCTTATAGGTAGGCAACATCTTGCTTGTAGAGCTTGCGTGTATTGCGGGATGGCCTACCCGGAGTCTCGCAGGCGCCGAACCCCCCTAATTTTTCGACAAAAAGACAAAAGTCCGCTCGGCACCGCAAATGCTCACGTCCATCTCCTAATCTCCCTCCCCCCAGTAAAAAATTTACCCCTCATACAGAACAACTTGTAAGCCCAGGGCATCTGTCAGTAACGGGGGCGGTCGATTGCGGGCGAGAGCGGGGTCCGCAGGACGCAGCGGTCGATTGCAGGGGGGCTGTCAAAATAAGATACGGATTGGCCGACCGACCGACCGTCAACCTCGGAACGACCAGGATGACTGAAATATCGTGTTCGGGGGTTTTCTCGCACGCTGAGTCCAAATCTGGTAGTGCCGATGTCGTCCGGGCCCCCCGGGGACGTCATTGGGGACCTTCCCGAGCACGCCGATGACACTCCCACGACAAATACGATTCGGCTCCAAACGTCGTGTACCCCGGCTGGTGCATATTTCTTAAAAGTCGCCAAATATAATTATTTATTAATAGCAAATCGCCCATAATAGTTTATTGTCCAGATCAATTCACTATTGTCACATGGCACTTCCCTGGCGTTGCCGCCTGGAGCCACACAACGATGCACGGGACGGGAAGCATCCCCAAAGGATCACATCCTGGACAAGCGAGGCGGGATTGCCTACCCCAGGAAAGAATCACATCCCGCGACCACGATATGTCGGTGAGTATGCCGTAATAATAATTATTGCTCTCCCCCTTTGCCGTGCCGCGTCCCCTACCCCTCTCCTCCTCCCCTGGGGGAGGCTCCCCACCCCCACCGCGCATTTCCCGCGCCTTTATGGAAACGTAAACAAACAGTGAAACTCGGTGTCACCGATCGGCGTTTCTGCCAAATACCGATAATAACTACTCATATAATTAATGATCATAGGATTTTAACCAGAATTGTAGAGTGGACATCGCCGCTTTTCGTTATTAATCGCAAGGTATAGTGCTTGCTTGCTTCCGGTCCGGAATATTGAATTGTTCCATTCCGGTTATTGTTGTAGGAGGTTAGTGTTCTCCT
>NW_026267163.1:387897-388925 GCF_000697945.3 Frankliniella occidentalis
CATGCATCGTGACCCCAACGCATTAGTCAACGGGACGAGACCAGTTCGCACGTGAATCACGAATATAACTACAGTAACATTGGCAGTACGAACACTTGAGGTGTCGGAGCGCCCAAAGTATGCAAAGTACGTCAAGTGAGTAGTACTTTGTCGTTTGTGTGCCAGTGCACCGCGAGCAGAATAAGTAACCAGCATTGGTTTGATCGTCGGTATTTGCCGCCATTTCCTATTACCGCTACCGCACTTTGCCGCATCGCAGGCCACACACACATCGCCCGGAAACGGAAAAAAAAAAGAAAGAAAGAAACGACACACCAGCTGCAGATCTGCGGCTTTGCCCATCCAGAATCGCAGACGAATCCGTACTGATTAGCCAATGATAAGTCAATAAACTTAGCCAGGGGTGACACATGACACATCCGCGACAGAAGAAGCGGTATTGTTTGAATCGATATGACGGTGACGGCGACACGCAGGCTCCCATATTTGAATGTACGCGGGCTGGGCCATCCCGGCGAGGCGGCATTAGCTCGTCGTTATCTGAAGACGCCCATTTGAAGTGTTATTTTTTTTTCACAGGCAGTGAGAACTTGTCACGTAGCGACGGCAGTTTTTTTTTTCCTTTTTTAATTTCAATCCAGTCTCGGGGGGCGAAGTCCGTCACTAGAGGACTCTCAATCAAGACGACAGAGCACTCGGTACTGCCGTGATACGTCTCAAACAACAGGCGCGCCGTCATCACAATCGCAGATACTTCCCTATACAGTCGTACAGTCATATTTGCGCCAAAAAAGTAGGGTTGTGGCCCCAAGCCCCGCTTGCCGAATACTCTTTGCAGAGGGCACGGCGTAATTTGGCGCAAAATGAAAGACGGGTAGCCGTTGCGCAATCAGGCAAGGCATGCTGATTGCTCCGAAAGTTGCAATCCGTCTCAGCTCAACAGCACGCCACCACACCACAATCGCCCCGCCGTGCCCCCGCGCTGACCCCAGAGAGGACCCGTCTTGACCCCACTACACGACCCTCCC
>NW_026267163.1:388975-393762 GCF_000697945.3 Frankliniella occidentalis
TTTTATTCATTTAATAAATTAAACACATCTCCTAGAAATCAAGTTCATTAAGATGGACTTGTTTCAAATAAACAATTAACTATATTACTAGATTCATTTGTTCACATAACGTCATAATTTATCACTCGACGCTGCATTATCACAACCAATGGGTAAGTGAAACCACCTTCTATTGACTGGCACTGTAATTGAAGTTTCCCAACCACCCAACCAGAATCCCCACCTGGTAAGTTTTACTTTATACAAGTTAAGCTCCAAGTTTGTACCCGATCAAATTGATATCCACATAACTTAAGTTGTTGAAATATACAGGTGAATTACTTCTGTTAAAGTCCTCACAGGAATTCATATATTCATGACTGTGAGGAAATCTTTGGACAAGAATTCAGTACTACAATCTACTTTTGCCTTGCATGTACAAGGTTTGGTACACAGCCCCAATGATTTTAGTCATGTTATTGCTTTGCAGTTCAAGCCTTCATCAGTTCCTTGGGGTGGTAGTACCCATAACAAGCCTGTAACTACCAAGTGCACAGTGAAACTTAACGAAAAGACTTGGATTCGATGTTGGATTGATTTTTGCTTGACCATTGGATGTATTTTCATCAATGCAACATCGAATCAGCCTGCTTTTTCCCTCACATTGGCCAAAAATTCAGAAAAAAGCCTCGAAATCATCAAACAAGAAAAATTTCAAAAAAAGAATTGAAATTTAAATGAGGAAAAACTGAGACATTAAAAAAAAATCATAATTACAAGATTATGATGAATGTAATATGCTATCTCTACTTAAAACTAAAATATTAAAAGCTGGTGCTCCACTATAAGTTGCAGACCAAACAACGTTCAATAAGCTACTAAATATCACAGTAAAAGTTATGTCTCAGGAGAAAACCTGTCTCTTTCACACAAAACAATTTTTCCTTTTTTTTCATCTCATCATATTTACCTAAAAATCTCTAAATTAAAAATTCATTGATGAAACAGGCTTTTCTGGACATTACTTTGCAAAGGAGAAAAGTATTGCTGTTGTTCGTAAAGAGAACGGGACGACTATGCCATATAGCACTGGGTGAGCTAAACTTTTAAAGAAAACTAAGATTCCAATTTTGTAATAGTTATACATAATATATGACCCGATTTCGATTGAATTAAGTGAATAAATAAACTCTACGTAAGGTGCTATCTACTAGAACCCAAGTTGTCCTAAACGTTGTACAGACAATTTTCTTTTCATAGCTGCAAATTAAAGTGGCACCGGGTACTCACACACATTCATTCACACATGTATACAACATACACTCATTTACATATGTACAAAGAAAATGCCTGATGAGGTTCAGACAGATTATGAAGACTTCTTGTTGATAATGGTGGCCATGTTGTAGTCCTCTTTGCTCATGTCCTTGTCACCCCAGCCCCACACTTCGTGGGAACCGTCACCGGTCCTCTCCACGCGGGTCTTGACCATAGCGGCGGGGACGGTCTTTAGGTCGTACGCCCAGCCAATCCTGGCCATGAAGTCGATGAAGGCGGTGGTGAAGTTGCCCTTGTAGTTGCCGAGCTCGGCCGCCTTGTAGTCCCAGGGGAAGACGTGGTGGTAGTTGTGCCAGCCCTCACCCATAGCACCGATGGACACGGCTAGGTTCTCAGAGGGAGCAATAGACCTGAGAAGAAGAAAAGGAGGGTGAGTTTTCGAAATTTTCATTGAACATCAAGTCGTCATCACGCTTATAGAGGTAAAACTCACTCATCGTAAGGTCGGTTTCCCCACTTGTGGGCGGCACTGTTCACCAGCCAGGTCATGTTCAGGGTGAACACGTAGCGGAACATGGTGGCAACGAACCAGGAGTTGAGGAAGGTCTCGTTCCAGAAGTACATAGGGATCATTGTGGGAATGATGAAGCAGATCACGGGCATCAAGATGAGGTAGTACCTGGAGGAGAACAGGGGACAGGCATTAATTACGTGAACACACGGCGGTGGTTTTGCTCGCGCAGTCCCGCCAACTAGCTGAAGTACTCACTTCTTTTGGAATGCCAGGATGGGGTCGCTCTCGAGGTCGGACATGTCGATGCCCTTGCCCTTGTTGATGACGTCAGGGTGCTTGCGGCACAACAGCCAGCCCATGTGCGCGAAGAACACGCCGCGGTTCAGGTTGTGGGGGTCGGCGTCGGTCTCGGTGTACTTGTGGTGCACGCGGTGGTCGCGGGACCATTCGATAACGTGGTTCTGGAAGGCGATGGTGTTGAAGATGGTAAGCAGAATGCGCAGAGGAACGTTAGCCTTGTACGCCTTGTGGGCCCAGAGTCGGTGGGCGCCAGCGGTGATACCCAGGCCTCCGGCCCAGTACATGACAATAGCTGAAAACAGACACACATGCAAAATTTAGCAACGAAATTCACTCTGTTTGGATTTGAAGTGAAGACAGTTTTATTCTAAACGAGAGTGCGGTAATTCATGCGATCGTACGATCGAGGTATTTCCCTCAAAAGAGGCCCCCACATTAAACGAGTCCTATGGCGATGCTGATGATAGCGCCCGCAACGAGTTGGGTAGGCCAACCCGCCAAGCAGCGGTGTAAAGTTGGCTGCTCGCCCGCACCTTGGGCGCCTAAGTGGATTATGGGAGTTTGGACTCCGGTGGCCTACGATGGAGGCATCTCAAGATCGCCTTAAGAGTTAAGCGTGTCCATTCACTCACCGAAAGCAATGGTGGGCCACATGGCGGAGGTGAGGAGGAGGTAACCGCCGTAAACGGCGGCCAGGTGCATGTAGACGAAGATGGCTACGTTCCTCCACACGATGCGGATCTTGTGGTTGGGGTCACAGGCCTGGGGGACGTGGACATCCATCGCCTTCCCAGCCTTCATGCCCTGGGTGGAGGGCATATCGTCGTCCTCGAACAAGACGCCCGTGGGCGCGTTGGTGATGTTGGGTGCCATGTTAAGCCTGCGGCAGAAAAAAGGAAAAGGGCGATTAGAAACGAGTGACAACAACAAGGGCGTTCGCGCCAAACGGGTTGCCTATGTCCTCGGCACTTTCACCAGCTACCGTTTCTCAGCAACAAACAAGGCTGCTGCATCTCGGTCCCGAGCCTACTCCACATTACCGCCCAGATGCTGGTGGCCTACAGGTAGCCCAGCCCGTTCTGGATCTGGAACCTGCTGGACCGCGCGGCCCGCACCGCGGACGGAGACGGAGAACGCGAAGGGCGAACGACGCCGAGCGCCTCCAACAGCATGGCCAGCGCCTCGCGCGCCGGAGCCAATACAGAAACGAGAGGAAGAGAACGGCGCAAAAGCAACTCGACTAGGAGCCTAGTGTTGTGATCCGTCACATCGACCGTCGGATGTTCTGGACCAAAGCCAGGGGGCCACTGGTGCCAACTGTGCGAGCGCCGGGGGGTGGGTGGTGCTGCGCTGGCGCTGTGCTACCACCTGTAAGGCGGGGGGCTGGCAGAGCGGTGAGGTGTGGAGTCGGTCGGAGCTGGACACCAGAACTAGGGCGTTTCGTGATGAACAGCGCGAGCGAGTTTCGAGCCTTTCACGATGGCGGTCTTGAAAGCGACTCAAAACGTTGACCGTCTCGGCGCGGCCAGGACAACAACTGAGACTGAGATTTGCGAACGTGCTATGCTGCGCAGCAGCTCTGCAGTGGCCCTATTTCCCCGAGAGCGCACTGCCTGCGGGCCTGCGGGGCTGCCGTGACAGCGGCGACAGGGAAAGGAGGCTAAGGCATTGCAAAAACGGCGAGGACTGTAGGGGCGGGGCGGAGCCCTGACCTTGAGAATCAGCTGGGCGGCGGACGGTCGATACGGGAGGAAGGGCAGGGCCAGGGGCCGCGGGGCACGTGACACGTGACCAGGAGCCGTCGCCCTGGCGCGCTCTCACGCTCAAAGCACTCGGCCGCGCCGCAATCTGACTACTGAAGGACCTGCCCACTTGTAATCGGCTCGGACTACACCGCACTCGACTTGGATGGCTTGGATGGGTCACCAATACGGGGGGAATAACAAAAAATTGGGATGTCAAAGTGCGGGCCGCCGTCGCAAGTGACCAGTACACATTTACATTTCGTGGGAGCTCTGGGGCATTTGCCCGTCAATTCTACAGAGTCCACATCCACACGCGAAGAGTAACTATGGGAATCGTCATCAACAAAAATGCTCTGTCGTGGTCGCTAACCCTTCCGCGGTGGAGTCGTCCCGCACGGCGCACACAAGTCGAGAGAACACAGCGGACCGGGGGGACCCTGGCGTGCAGCAGACAACTCACTCGGGGTAGCGGCGGACGGTGTGCTCTCAATGACCGCTGGTCGCTGAGTGCCCTGAGTGCTGGCCGCTGGGTGCGCGCGGTGACGGCGGGCCGATGAGTGATAACGGCGAGCACCGCGGCCGCGGATCCACCGGTGCCATTCGGAGGCAGGCCGTGCCGGCCGGGAGAGGGAGGGGAGGGGGAACGGCGCGGTAGGGCGAGCGGAGGGCCCGCGGAGGGGCGGCGTGGGGGCGAATCGCGAAACCGAGAGAGGGGGAGGGGAGGGGGCAGCCATCAGGATCGCGCGACACCACAGTCATACGAGGTCCACGTGGATGACAACAGAGCCGGGCGATGCGGGGCGGGGCGGGGAGGGGAGAACGGAGGGAGATGTCCATCTCGGGATCACGTTCGGGCAGCGAGGCACAGCACCACGACCACGCCACCCGCGCGTCGTATGGCGAGGGCATCCAGGGTCCAGGCGCGGGGACACGCAAGTCCACAACCAGTGCCCCACCCCAGCCCCCCCCCC
>NW_026267163.1:400562-401695 GCF_000697945.3 Frankliniella occidentalis
TTCATTTCATCTTGCTCTGGCGGGGAATAATGTTTATACCTTCCTAACGTTTGACTCGGCAATATAATTAAGACTATTATTACTCTACAGTAAAAATTATATAGAAAAATACTGTGCGACAATTGCGCGACAATTAAAACAATTAAAACCAAAGTTAAAACCAGTTGACAATATTCGGTAAACCTAGTACTGTACAAGTTGAAGGCTTCTGCTTTCAACCTTTTGTTCACTTGTTATAACTGTCATACTTTTTGTAGGACAGTTGAGATCGTCACATATTCATGTACTTAAAGTACTTAAAGTAGTAGTTGTGTTCGGTAGTCCCTGAATTGATTGTACCTCAACGCGGGCACAGTTTGACGAGCAATCGTTTCGCGAATCAATTATGTCGATTACTTTTATGAGATGAAACGCCGCTTGTTTCGTGTCTATTCCTGATAAAACGGCCGCGTTACACATGCTAATGTCATGTCTCTCGCTCGCGGCGGCAAATTCAAATGAAACCCGTTTTGATCAAATCGATATGTCGGGTCAGCGCGATATCCTTCCGCCTTCCGCCGGCCCGACCGCCCTAATTAGCACATCTATTTAAACGAGGCGCACCGCTCCTCCGCGCCGGGACCGCGTGTTTAACACCTCCGCGTCGACGCGCTGCTGCCGCCCGCGGCCCCGGACGCGGAGTGCGCCGTGACATCGGCGGCGGCCGGCTGGCTAACCCGTTGCGAACAACTTCTTCACGAAGGAGATCAGAGAAGGACGCCGTCTGTACAGCAGAGGGTCAGCAGCGTGGCCGGCGAGGGAGGGGCGCGCCGAGCAGCAGCTCATCTCGGGACACCGGGACCCGGGGCGGTCAGGACCACGTCACAGGACACGACGACCGGGCTCGCGTCACACTTCCGCACTCGCACATTCACACCACACAGGCACTCGCACTCACCGGACGGGCTGATATTCCGTTCAGAAGGGCTTGGCACGCGGTGCGCGGGACACTCTGGGCGCACGACTCAAAGACACGCTCTTGGATCACTGCGAGACGTGAACCAACCGCCAGCTAGCGCCGGTACAAGGGATCTGACGACAGCCAGCCGCCGCGCCACCTCTATAATGACAACGTGCGAGCCGCCCCCTCGGCC
>NW_026267163.1:401745-403288 GCF_000697945.3 Frankliniella occidentalis
GGGGGGGGGGCGATCGTCCCCTGTGGCCTGAAAGGTAGGCAATTTGCGCCACCAAACCCTGAATGTAGGCAACCGACAGTGCATCGCCCCTCCCTTCCCCTCCCCCTGTTCCTGTCAGCCGGAGGCGCTGCCCGGGGGCGTGGCCGGGGTGTGGCTGTCGGAAGGGTACACAATCTACCCTTGCGGATGCACTTCTCGCGCCGCGGATCCCCGGTCACGACGTGACGGCGTGTCTGTGAGGCCGCGGGGGGGTCATCACGTAGGCACCGTAGACACCAGCGGCGGCGGAGGGTGGCGCCGCAGACGAGCGACTCACGGGTCAGGGTACGGGTACAGTGCGCAGCGCGGAGCCCTGTATTCCTCTCCTCACCCGACCGTGCTCACGTGGCTGGTGTCGGGCGCCTGCACGTGTCCCGGGCCTGACAAAGTACGCCAGGCTGCCCGGGTCGGGTTGCTGCGCGCCCTCCGCGCGGGTGCCGTTCGGACGCGCCCAGCTCGGGAGCCAGCTCATGTCAGGGACCCGCCATTCCTGACGCGGTCCCCGATCAGAGATCCTATCGGTTCGCTCGCATCCGCCCGGGCGCCGCTTGAGCTGGGCCGGACACGCGAGGCGCCGCGGCGCTGTGAGGTCCCGGGTCGGGTGCCGGGCCCGCACGCGGCCGGGGGCCCGGGCCATGCAGGGCAAAGGGAACCGTCAACCTCGCCGGGAGGGGGAGGGAGCGAGAGAGCCAGCGGGTAGATGGCATATTCAAATCATATGGTGCTTTTCGTCAATGTCACCCCGAATGTATCCCTGGGCGAGTAAATATTAAACGCTGCTCCCGCCCGATGCTCAGTCGCACTGAGCGTCCCAAATGCATTTCCGATCATGGTAATGATGAGCTTAAGAAGGTGGTCGGTCATGTTCAAAAGGGGGGCCGGAGCAGGCCAGACACCCCCACACCGCCCCTCTCCTCCTGACCCTTAACTCCTTGTCTACGACGCGATTCCCACGTCCACCTAGATCCTAATCTAATTCCGAAACACGAATATCTAAGAGGTAGCCCGATTTACGTAAGAAGAAGCAACGTTTGTTGTCAAACACTGGAGGGGAACAGAGGGAGGGAGAAGAGCTTATAAGTGTACGGACTAAAATTGCACAAAGTCTTCGGCGCGGCTTTCCCAACAGATTTCTTGACTGAACCACCAGTCTTAGGGTTTTGCAAAAGCACAGAGATGGTGTTAAGTCCTCCGGAGACGTGCACTGTGCACTGCGTGCAGTGGCTCCACGACGAGTTTTGGCAGGAAAGGTTATCCCCGGCGACGTACCGGCTGTTGGGCTGTGGTGCGCGGCTGGCTGTGAGGACGGCGTTGACGCGGTGAGGCGCACGACGGTGGCCGTTCTGGTGACCCGCGAAGCGACCGTCGGGGGATACACCCCGAGGAGCGGTGGGGCGCCTTCTTATACCGTCGCGTCGACACAGCCGCGACCAGGGCGGGACCCCGGATCCCCCTCCCCCCCTGAGTGGACGGGGTAATGCGAATGGCCTAAGTGACCCCACCC
>NW_026267163.1:412068-414900 GCF_000697945.3 Frankliniella occidentalis
GGGGGGGGCCTCGCACGTTTTTCCTCGTATTGCGTCATTCGCTGTTGTATACATTTCATGAAACTGGCGGATGAGGCGTTAGGGCCACCTTTGTAGACAAGCTCTGGACCGTATCGTATGGACCCATGAGGTGTATGTATTCAGAATCAGCGAATGAAACTCATCGTCCCGGGTGCGCATTTGCTCTCGTGGGCCAGCTTGGGCTATACTCTGCACGTGCACGTGCCGTACGGATGGTCAATAGGCAAACCCGACGTGTACTCTCTCTCTCTCTTCTCCAACACTCAAAAATACAACCGTTAGTACCGGGTGTTTCTTTACACGTTCATGGGCGGGTTTGCCTATTAGCCGGGGTCGTGGTGTCTTGCGGGCAGAAGAAGTAGGCAACCCCGCTCGCACCGGTGCGTGCAACGAAACACCCGGTACTTTCACACATGATATTTGATTTTTGGAACGCTAGGAGTGAGGGCCTCACACAAACAAGAATATTTCTATTGCTAAAAATATCATCAGCTAAAAAACAAACTTCGCGCACTTCGTACACTGGCACTAAAATGCTCGCATTCAAGAGGTCTGTCTCTGTGAGTGTACACACGTTTCGCAAGCTCGCTCGCTCGCATGTAAATTTTGCAGGGCCGCGTGTGTGTTTGGGTCCGTAGTAGTATAGCCGATTTCGCGAGCTGTAGGTGCGGGGTGTTTCCCTGAGGCGGCAGGGGGGAGGCGGGCGGCAGCGTACACGTGCTGAGCCGGGCCCACGCGCACGTGCGGTACGGCTGCGGGCCGCACTCGCCGGGCGGCGCCTGGCCGGTGGGCCGCCTGGCGACAGCTCGGGTAGGCAGCCCAAGCGCCTCGCTGCTCGGCGGGTCGGCCTACCCACCGGGGGCCCCGCCGCTCGCGCGACTCCTCTTCTCCCCCTGGCCTTGGTAAGCCAGAGGGCACTAAATCAAATCATCAACCATAACCCCATCCAATCACCCCTTCATCAACGCTCCACCCATACCCTCTCACCCGTTAATAATAAGTAAATACTGTAAGGCCTGCGGGCAACAGCACAACCAACCTATGTAAATCCAAATGTAACAATTTGACGTCAATAAAACCATTTTGAAGACTGAAAAAAAAACTCCTTATCGCCCAGGGCGTCGAAACGTAAAGTAAAGCGTACACTCTTAAATTCTTACAAAGAAAATTCTTGTATTACAAAGAATTTTGTGCAACCGTAATACAAAGCCAAATTTTCTTCGTAATACAAAGAATAATCATTGTAATACAAAGAAAACTTTTGTGTAATACAAAGAAATTTCTTGTAATACAAGGGAATTTCTTGTATATTACGGTTGCACAGAATTCTTTGCATTATACAAACAAATTCTTGGTAAAAGATTTAGAGTGTAACAAAATTGCACTAAACCGATAATAAAATTGCAGTTTTTGAAGCGTGCTCTGAAAACTCAACAGTGTACATTGTATGCTGGAAAATCAGCAATCATTGATGATTGAGTTTTCAGAGTGTGCACCTGCTGCTGCGAGCATCACACACGAGAATACCTTTGAATATCTTTGAAAATGCTTCAATAACGAATTGAAATTGCAGTTTTATTTCGTTCATATGTGTTTCCGTTACGCGTTTCATTACATTACGATGCAGCTCGGTGGGTGGGCGCGACGCCGACGTCCCACTAGGAACTGGCTACTGCTTGCTGAGACGCTAGCTGAGGCGTTATGCTTGCATTTCAACATTTCAACTACTTTTCACTTCTGGATTCTACCCAGTGGCACCCATCGCATCTGGAGGCGGTGGTGGAAGAAGAGACTGCTACCTGCCTTTCTATCTTCACCTTCACTCTGGAGGTCAGGAGTCGGAACCAACATGTCAGCAGCACTTTGGTGTCAGAATCGATTAGTGATATTTGATCTGCAGAAAATGGCGGTTTCATCATTGACCTGGGTATCATGGCATGTATTGTAATAACTGTTTGCATATTTATGCTATGAACTGTACTAAATCATTCGTTTTCTGGCATAAGCAATGGGGACAGAAATGAGAGGGGACTGATACATGAAGCATGGCCCATTGGTCCAGCCGCCTGGTCCCCGGGAGGCCGCTGAGCCTGACCTGACGGGGGCACCGTCGGCTCCGTCGTCTCACTCATGTATCGCACATGTATGGGTTATTTCGGCAGTTTCGGCCGTTATCAGTCGAAGGAAGTTTTCCTTACGTCGCGCAGCGGGTCGGTTCGAGAGAAGTCTGATGTCGCCGATATGACGCCATGCATTGCCCTGCTGGACCAGGGCGCGAGCGGGCGCGGGGCCCCATAGCAGTGGCCGCTGGCCGCTGGCCCGGCCCAAGGCCCGGCCGCACTTCGCACTTTTGTCCCCCTGCCAACAAAATTAAGCACGTCTACCGCCACATGCGCCTGGAATATCCTGCAGGCCGCGACGGGACGGGGCGTCCCCACGGGCAATTATACATTACCATAACATATTAAGTTGGGCGAGTCGTTTGAGAACGACGCTGGCCTCCCTCCCCCGACGCCGCCCCCCGTGCGTCGCCTTCAGAGTCTCACCACCTCACCATCTCCGGCCCGGCTGACGCATTTCCTCCGCCGTCGCCGCGGCGCAGGTCGGCCATAGAGCGCGTGTGAGCGTCCATATTCTAAATCGCTTAAACTTCTCCCAGAGACTTCCTGCTATTCATGCAAAAGAACAGGTTCAAGAGTCAAGGGCAAGGTGGGCAGGACGCAACCGCCAGTGCAGGGGAGGCGAGTACAGGGGTGGAGTTGGTGCGTTCCACTGTCGGGGAGAAACTACGTTGCCTCCCCCTTCCTTTGC
>NW_026267163.1:414950-416349 GCF_000697945.3 Frankliniella occidentalis
CGGCTCTGGCGGCGCCGCCTCGCCGCTTCGGGCCCGCTGGGTCAGTGGGTGAAGTTGCGTCGCCGAACCCGCTCCCGCACCCTCACCCTCCCTCCCCTCTCTCCCCGCGCCGTGCGTACGACCCAGTACGGCCGCGTGGAACATCGCACGTCCTCGGCCCGATCAGGGCGGGGTGGGGTGGGGGCCGCGGGCCCCGGCGTCGGGGGGGAAGGGCGAGGGTAAGACAGGTTTCAGAGCGCGCGGATCAACAGCGAATCACAACACACACAACGGCCTCCGATTTCCTCCTCCGTCAGGAGGCGACCCGCCGCCGGGGCGCGCTGCCTGTGTCCGACCACCGCGCGCGAGGTTTCGGCGGCGCAATGTTTGCGTGCCGTGTTGACGACAGGCCGGGCGGCGCCACAGCCGCACGCCGCCGGCCGCCTGCAGGTCACCGCCGACGCGGGCCGACCCTGCCAGGCATGGGGGCATGGGTGACCGACAAGTAAGCCCTTATGTAAGACGCTTGCCTGGTCGGTTAGGCCCCGGCGGGGCCCGGGCGGGGAGGGCTCCGGCTCCACCGTCCAGCCAGCTCCGGACGAGGAGAGTCAGGGGCCCCGCGCTCTGTCGTCGTTCCGGCGCAGCATGAGGTAACCGAGAGTTATGTCACGGACCCGGCGTGCCCGCACCGCCGCCCCTGCCTGCATCGGCCTGCAGCCCGCTGCAGCCGCGGCGGCCGCCCGGCGGGGGTGGGAAGGGTGGGGGGCGGCACCGCCTATGGGACTTCCCCTTCGTCCGGCCCTTGCAGAGAAGAATGCCGCGCGAGTATGTTAAAGCCCGCCAGCCTCGTACAACGACGCCATGCTGAGACCCGCTGACCCGTTGTTGGAGTGTCGCCGAGCCGAGCTGTGTGAGCCGGTCACCAGAGTGCACTGCCCTAAAAAGCCAAATCCATCATGCATTCGGGGCTCAGCGGCGAATTAGTTTGAATGCTCGTCGAATGCTTGGGCTGGGAGGGGCGGGTTGGTGTTGGTGGTACATAAAAAGAAAACAACACGCAACCTGTAAAAAGACGGAGGCTTTGAACGACGGGACGTCAAGTTTCGAGAACACTTTTCTTGTTAGAGAACTGAATTGTTCTACAAGAGTCGCGTTAAAAAAATCGTCTTTACTACTCCAACGCAGAATCTTACTTTTAAGGGACCATCGTCTCAGTTCCCGCTAGGAACTGGCCAGGAAAAGTGGGCAATCGAAAGGGGACAGCTTTTCGACTGGGGTGGACAGTTCAGCTTCTTTAGGGTTGAGCGCCTCATATCAGCGCTCACGCATTTTGGATGTCGGCAGCATGACCGCGACAGAGACTACCACCTACCCCGCCCCGCCCCGCCCCAGCCTGGCCCCCGACCCGAGCCAAATGGCC
>NW_026267163.1:417374-418259 GCF_000697945.3 Frankliniella occidentalis
CCTCCCCCCCTTTACACACACCCACAGGCACGCCCCCATCCCATCATGTAATTCGATAGAAAGACCGAGATCGCATTCGTCAACTTTTAACACTCAGCGATGTTTTGACCTTAGAACTTTCGGGTGGAAAATAAGGGGCAGGAGTGACGGCGGCCCCCTGCGCACGCCCCCCCCCCCCAACCGTCAGGCTCATCTTCCGCAGACCAGGCTCCAGTTCGACCCGGATAAGGCAAGCTAACAGGATTCATCAGGATCGTCAGGATCCCTCCCAACGCCCCAAAAGGAAAATTGTACTACGGTATCCCAGACGCGATTGTTGTCCAATCAGCTGGGGAGGAAAGGGCTTTATCGCCGAGCCACCTATGTTATCTAGAGCCCCCCCTCCCCCCCCCCCTCCCCCCTCCCAATGCTAGTCATGTCTGTGTCGCCCCACTCGACTGGACAATGGCGCGAGTCCCGCTGCACCCATAGAGGCAACAGCTGATCGAGACGCGGGAGGAGGGGCGCGGCTGTAAACTAATTATTTCGACAGAATGTTGCGGTCGTATGATCGGGCACGATACGATAGAGTGCGAAACAGACCGCCATTGTGTGAGGCCCGGCCCGGCGCGGCCAGGCGCGGCGTGGCGGCCGCGTGTGTGGAAACTGTGCGGCCAGGGTACTGGAGCCAACGGAGCCACCGGAGCCACTGGAGCCGCAGGAGCCACTTGGAGCCACTGGAGCCGCAGGAGCCGCTGGAGCCACTGGAGGGAATGATGGAGCCACTTGGAGCCACTGGAGCCTCTGGAGCCGCTGGAGCCACCGGAGCGGTGTGTGTGACCCCCGGCCTCGGCAGTGTAACTAACTAATGCCGAACCTTTCAATACTTTTCATCGCATTCTAGTT
>NW_026267163.1:423279-424069 GCF_000697945.3 Frankliniella occidentalis
CCTCCCCCGCCCCCCGGCCCCGTCCACGATAGCCACGACGGCGGCGCTGGTTTCCTGTGTGGAGCACGGGTCCCCCCGCGGTTCGCGGACTCGGACGCGCCCGACTATCACGTGGTCCTGTTGTGTTTTTGTGGTCGTTGCGTGAGGTCCCAGCCTGGGCCGCGGACTCCCCCGCGGGAGGAGTGGTGCCGCCGGGCCAAAGTGCGGCTCGACCTGGGGAGGGCGGGGCGCCGGCCGGGCGCCGTGGGTGGCGTGGTCCGGGCGAGGCGTGGCCGGCCGAGGGTCCGGCCCCATACGGAGACGTGTCCGCTGTCCACGGGCTCACGCCATTACATGACAGAGTCCGCCCTGCCCTGCCACCCACTGCCGACCGCGCGGTCCACGACGACGACCTTGACACCCGCGGACCGGCGTCGCCCTGGACAAGGATCGGTCCTCGCAGACCCTCTGACCTCTGAAAACCAAAGTAGTGTCGCACAGTGTCACTCTTGCAGGTGCAGGACATAATGGGTACAATAGTTGTGTCCTACACTCGCAACTGTAGGAGGACACTCTGGTACAGCACTTAAAGTCTTGTACTTTACCACACTCGACTTCTCAGAGTGGATGGCTACGGCGACCACGGCTACGCACTGCCCGCCAAACCACCAGCACTTTTAAACGGGGTCGCGAATCCTGAATTTCGATTAGCACTCCGCTCACGTCAATTTCTATTGCTGGCAGTGAGCGCACCTTTGTCCTAAAGCGGGCCCATGAAAGCCTAATCACTCGCTTGCTTAGGCACACGATC
>NW_026267163.1:426856-437363 GCF_000697945.3 Frankliniella occidentalis
TCTCCCGCTCTCTTCCTCTCTCACTCACCCGCTCTCTCCCTCTCTCAATCGATCTTCTATTTCCACCTATTTCCCCCTCTTTTCGTATTCTATTTGCTTTCGCTCCTATTTTTTGGCCCATCCTCGCGCTTAATGCGGTTAAACGCCGCGAGGCGGAAGATTGGAAAAGAAGTGCAGAGGAGAGGGGAGAGGGGGAATGGGCGAGATGGGCGGTTAGGGCTTGTACGGCCAAGATAGGGCTGCGTTAGGTCAGGCGTGGCTTGGCTTGGCTTGGAGTGACATGGCGTGTTGTAGCGAGGCGAGGAGAAGTGGTCACCATCGCCTGACGCCTGACCCGAACCCGGTTGACAGTGACCCATCGCGTGGTCGGGAGGGAGGAGGGGGCTTACGGACGCGGTGTCCCCCGACCGTGATCTTGAAGAGAGACGGGGGGAAGGGGGGGGGGGTTCTGACTTCAGAACAAAACTGTATGTGTCAGTGTGTGTAAGAGAGACGGAGGGAGAAAAGAGAGACGGAGGGAGAAAGAGTTTTCGCACACGAAACATTTATGACACACAATTGACGTTTTCACCGTCATTTCAAACAATCCTGGTCTTGGTCTCTGCCATGACAAAACACAGAAGGAAAACGCCAGCTATTTGTAGTAGATTGGGAGCGGTAGAGGAGAGTGCTGAGTCCCGAATAATAGGACAGGGGGGGGGGAATCCTCCTGTGAATATTGTTGCAGCATGCCACACAAAATGTCTTATTCCATGAAATTCCATTGAATAATTTGATTGTTTTGATTCGCAAGATTTACAGAAAGTCACTTTTCACTCACAAATTTCTTTGCTAATGTTAGCATCATTTTTAAACCACATTTCCTCGAATTAAAGAAGAAGAACCCATTTTTTGAGTGTACTGTGTGCGTCCCCCTGCCCGGGGTCCTCCTCCTGGAGTGGCCCGCGCGGACTCCGGACTCTGCGGGGAGTCGCCCGGCGCGTGACCGTACGGCGTCGCCAGCCTCGTGCTCGTCCCGCCGGCGGCGGCCGCGCAGGACAGCCTGGTCATCCCCATTCAAGGAGGACAAGCCTTTTGTGGGCGGATCTGGGTCTGCAGGCGCCCGCGGCACGGCCGGGGCTCATCATCGGCACGGCCGGCGGGTACCGGGCGGGCAGGCTCCACGGCGGAACACTACAGCGAGGAGGAGGAGGGGAGGAGAGCTGGCACCGACTGCTGTATACGGCCAAGCTGAAGATGGACCCACCACGCGTGTGTGTGTGTAGCCGGTGGAAAAGTTACGGCGGGACTCCGGGGGATCGTATCAGATCCGAAAAGCCACGCCGCGCGGCGTTAACTAACTGCGAATGCCGAAGCCAAATGAGCCGCGCGCAGCCCGGGCGCAGCCCCCGCGGCGAGGTCGCCGTTGGTCGCCGTGCGCCCCGCGCCCCGCCACCCCTACGGCTGCTCACTGTCAGCCCCGCGCAACGCTATCAGCTCCCGGTCGCGGCGAATAATTGGCTGTCACACCGGCGGGCTCCGCGGGCTCGTCAAGAGGCAGGAACACGACGAAACCGCGACGGAGACCGGCGATCCGGCCCGAACGGGAAGCTCATCGTCGAGCTCTGATCGCTTATTGATTAACACTACCGGGGAATCAGACACCACATCTTTGTAAAAATACGACGACTGATACACCGTCGAAATGTGTCTACTTCTTGGCTCGCGTACTTTCCTCGCGTACTTTCCTCGCGTAAGCTTGGAGTATTTGAAGAGACCGTGTGGCCGGTGCCGGCGGCCCATTACCGCCGTGTTGTCCAGCTATCGAGTGTTTGGGTGTTTGCCAACATGAGCGCGGCCCGCGGCGCTCGGCCTGGGCGGGGGCGTCGCGTGGAGCCGGAGGCGGGCGCCCGCAGCTTTAGTGACATAGTCATGAGGAGTCGTAAATGAGGAGGCTGAGCTTTTTTGTTTACTCGGGTCTTCCAATTTCGTTCCACAGATAGGGAACGCGATGGTAATACGCAGTGTTGTTGTTTGTTTCTCTCTCTCTCTCCCTCCCTCCCTCTCTCTTCCCGCGATGCGCAGCTGAGTGATGAAGGAAGGAAAAAGAATATAGTGGGGAGGGGTATGGGGGTATAGACAATACTAAGCGACAGTGACGCACGCCTTGCGGTTCATATTGTCGCGAAATAAGATAGCGCTATGGATGCGCAAAACTTCTTATCGACTAATGGAAAACCAACAATTCGTGTAGATGGGCGTGTACAGATGACACGAAAGGTTAAGGTGGCGCTGATCACCCCCCCCCCCCCCCTTCCGTTTCCAAACATCCTGACAGGTGTCTCGTACGATTATGCATTATCTGCGTGATGGCAGGTGTCTCTATAAGATTCGAGGTTCAAGGTCCACGGGCGGGTGATGGAACCAGAGGGAACCCAGGTGGTGCCGCTGTGTTGTGAGGTGTCAGCGTTGCCTCCGGATGAGGTTCCGACGTTTGCAGATAATTATGGCAAAAAAGAGGCGTTTTGCAGCCCGCGAAAGCAGAGCCAGGCCACGCAACAGCTACAAGAGCACTTGGGAAAAAATATGTATCATATGAAGGAGTATCCTCTTTAGGTGATAAATATATTCTCCTAAACACGGGACGAGAAGAATGCCTTAAATAGTCTATTGTTTCAAGCATTTTCATCTTCAATTTGAATGAAATATCCCCGCACGAAGAGAAAAAAACTTATTTTCAGTACATTTTTAGAGCACCAATAATAGCAGCATGCAGTCCATTAGGATCGGCAGCGACATTTACTTGTCTCCCGCACACTCTGCTTTGCCCGTCAGTGGTACCTAGTAGTACCCAGTGCAGCTAGGCACAAAGAAGTCCTCTGTCTGAACTCTGTGCAGTCCCGGGCGCAGCACCGATCGCGGAGCCCCCAACCACGGGACAGACGTATGCATAGCATGCGCGCCAGGAGACTTTTATCAGTCGGATTGGTATCAACAACGAAACAAAAGAAAAAGTTATGGGCGAGTGTTTCTCTGCCACTTGCGTCATACGGTGCAACCCCTCAATAATTCGTTTATATAATGTGAGCACCCAAAATCTTTCCCTTCACCTATGGGATCATCCAGAAAGTACGTCCGTCATGCGCCGTTACGAAACTGCCAAGTTCAGCCTCTGCATGCTATCGGAGCGCCTGATGGGTAGGCAATATCTTGCCTGCACTGCATGCGTGTCCTGCGGCGCGGCCTACCCTAAGTCACGCAGGCGCCGAGCACCACTTTTTTGCCGAAAGAATTTGAGAAAAGCGAGCGTACTTTCTGATCGATCTCTCGTGCAAAGTGTAAAGAATTGCGCGGCATCATCGCTTGCACCGCACCCCCACCCCAAAAATTAGCTGTCTCAGTCTGAGCCTTCCCCGAAAAAGTCTACATTATTGCAACGCTCAAATCATGAACAAACACTGTTTGTTTTTTCATTGCGTCTTCAGAATGAAAAACAAATAAAAACACCTTGGTACGCTTCACTGTTTTCATAGGCAATTGCGGTGTTCATCCGGTCGTCATTTCAGCTGAGAGACATTTAGCCGCATTTAGCTGTCATAATTTTCCGATTATAGTACAGTGTGCAGAACTCGAACCAAAAGTGGCCCATCAAAAAAGTACGGCTATTGAGCCTGTGCATTCATTTGAATATACGTCATTCCAAAGAAAGTACCTCTTTTTTAAAAATTGTTAACCCTTCTCTCGCGGAATAAGAGTTGAAAAGCTGAGTCATGCTTGCAATTAACTGGGATTTAGAGGTTACTGGTTATGCTTAAAACGTACGCAAACAACATAAGGGTTTAGTCTGTATGTTGTGTGTAAATTCGCTTCGTTTTCCTCCAAACGTCTTGCACACTACCCCTCACAAGAGTGTGCAAGACGTCAATGGCCCACGCGCCCTTTGGGACCCAAATGTTCTACTTAATATTTCGGTTGCCCACCATCGCGAGCCCCGCGCTTGGCGACATTGGGAGGCACGCCGCTGAACGACAGTGTACGGGACTCGCCTTTGTTTGCATGTTTTTCGTCTCGCGTGCCCATCAGGCTGCTGCTGGTGGTAATACAATTACGACAACGACAGCGTACTGTAAGTCATGGGTGTCCAGAACTGTTCTATAACTTAATTTTAACAGCTGTTGGTTGGACACCTTGAGGTGGTGAGACCCTTGGGCAATGTGTTGTACAGGTTACTAAGTGTCCCGTGGTAGACAGTATACGGCTCTTCCCTATACATACAACAATATGTACATGTTATTGTCAACAAAAAGTTGTTCATCAAGTCGCACAGATTCTAGACAGGGTCGTGCAATTTAAGTTGACTTAAGTCGCACAGTTGCTTGACTATCTACATTTAAAATGTAGGGTTCGGATCGGTTCGGGAGGTCAGTGTATCCTTCGACTGCCCTTTGATGCCGTCGATCGTACCCGAACCCTCGACAGAAGGGTCCGGTCCACTCTCGCTCCCGAAGTCACCCCTGGGCTGGGAGTCAGAATCTATACGTCAATACTTCAGTATGTTAGAATCGAATAGTTATATTTTATCAGCGTATAATTTGGTTTAATTATTAACGTGACGTTGAGGTCTGAATAGTAACATCTACATACTTATGCACGCTGTCTTAATGAAAGTAAAACGGCCTCACTAAATGAATCCGTTGATGCCCAATAACTCTAAATTTGTGTCAAAACTCCTCAAAGCACGTTGTGAAATGTGGGTGGTATTAGTCAGTTTTACGATAATGTCAGAAGACGTACGTGATTGATATTTTGATATCAACGTCAGAATAAAGACATCTTACTTCTGATGTGTAGTCATTACATAACACTGATTTGAACGCCACACATCCGCAAATGGCTTCCGAAATCAACTCTATGATATAATGGTTACAATTCCGACTCCCGGGCTAGGGTCGCACGGAAAAAAGAACTTCTTTGCTGGTTGTCACGACCAGACACTTGTACGAAGAGAACCAAGCTGGAGTTTGTTCTCTTCGTACAAGTGTCCGGTCGTGGCGAACAACCCTTGGTTCTGGGTATCGGATTCTCATTCTCGATTCCAGCTATCGAATTTAGCCTACCAAACATAACTGATCCTCACAACAAAGTTTTTTTTTGTTTTTTTTTTCGTGTGCGCTCCGCTCTCCTAATTGTGTGGCTCACCTCCGACGGACGGCGGGGTCAGGGGTCACGGGCTCGGTCACGAGAGGAGCCATGTCGTGAGGGGTACGTTCGCCCCTGCCTGCGCGTGCCGGCCGGCATGACGCACGCGACGACGTGCCGCCGTCGGGGACAAAATCACTTTGCCTACTAATTCGTACTGTCTGTACTAATGACGTAGGGACGCTTACTAAAGCGTACAAACGTGTACCAAAACGTATCACCGCAATAACGCCAAAACTGCACTCACAACAAGGCCGTAATGGCGCGGAACACCTGGCTACATCCAATATAGAATTAGTCGTGTGCAGGCTTAGCGCAGCGGGGTAAGCCTTTCCACTGTTGAATGTGCTTTTCTTCGCAAAAGCGTTCCCCATGCAGGCATATTGGTGGCGCTGAACGCCCCCCCCCCCTCCCGGTACGCCCACAACTCCTCAAGCGTAAAAAATCTTGCGAGAGAATCGCACGTCAGCGTTGAGGCTCTGCTCCATGTTAGAAGAGAGGTGGCTTCTTGGTGAAATTCTCGCGAGGCTGGAGTATCGACATAGAGATAGGTGTTCCCACGAAGCACGTTTTCCTAGGCGACGCCAATGACCGAGCGCCTGCCACGCGCAGGGTAGGCCAGCCCGCCGAACAGCCGTGTGGAGACGGCGGCCAGCCGTAGGCCCGCCTGGAGCGAGTGAAGCACGGTACGGTAGCACCTCCCCCGACCGTGCTGATTTAACCACGTACATGCCATTCCATTTCGGGTTGTCAAACTCATATTATTTCAACAATAAAAAAAGAAAATCACCCAAAATTGCCAAACGATTGGGTGAATGCGACTGGACGAAAATAAAAGCTTTTTGGCTGGAAGGGCACTTTCACAGCGTAAAGCCTAAGGTTGAAAACAGTACCGTAAATGGCTTGCTATCCTGATAATGAACGCATTAACTACAGGAAGAAGGGGGGGGGGGCTTTGCCTTCTGGTAGAGACAGTCGTAGTGAATACCCCAGTGTGGAGCGGGCTGCATCTGCACCTGCCTAGTGGGCAACATTTACACACGCGTGCTGAGAAGTTGCCTAGTAGGTAGGCGCTCCACACAGGTGTATTCGTGGGAATTTTTGCCTAACATATACTGCAAAACAGCAAGTCTTTGGGACTGTCTAAAAATATACACTTAAAGGCACTTGTGCTAAATCTATTGCCGTGGCTGGATCTGCCTGCATTACACTCGAGCTTGGGTGTCTTCACGGCCAAGGACACAGCGCTCACGCCACGCCGCGCCGCTCCGAGTGGTGGGGCGGGCGGGAGTGGACTTTCACTCTCCGCGGGTGGGGCTTGGGCCCGCCGGGCCGTTACCGACTGCGGTTGCATTGTGAGCGGGATGGGTGCGGCTTAGCTCTCAAGCCGGTCCGTTGGTCTAGGGGTATGATTCTCGCTTAGGGTGCGAGAGGTCCCGGGTTCAAATCCCGGACGGACCCAGCTTTTGTGCCACGAAAACATGGCGGATTGTGAAATGAAATATGCCGGCGTACTTCTGCTACACATCGGTCTTTCGGCAAGTGTGCACATTTTTAGACAGTCCCCTAGACTGTCTAAACACTGTGAAAAAAGTAGGTAGGTTTACAGGAAAATTTTCCTTGACGCAAGTTGTAAAATTACAATTTGTAAGCGTAAAAATACATGCAGTATGTATCGACTTCAAATCCCTTGGCGAGTAAAAAGTGTGCTGCCGTAAATTTACAACTTAAATTATAATTCGAGTTTACAAAAATTTTGTAAATATCCGACGATGTTTTTCACTGTGAAACGTGCCCCTTCTTTGACATTTCTTACAAGTCTGTTTTCCTCAAGTCAAGCTTGTAAACTTGACCACCATCTATCCCACCACCAATGGGTAAGTATAACGTTAATGGCAAAATTTTGAAAACAGATTTAGTCTAAAAGAGTGAGCCGTGGTGAACCACTCATCCCTCCATAACCAACCATATGTCCTGTTGTGTTGGTCGCGCTGCACTATCGGTCCAGGCGAATACTAGAGTTTGAGATCCCCAGGTGGTCCCCCGATTGCGACATAGCAGCGACGGCTTCGTCACGCCGGTGAGCCTCTCCCCCCCGCGCCCGCGCCGCTCACCGGCCGAATGGGTGGCCCACCTCACCGGCGCCCACAGCGGTACCGCGCCGCCTACGCCGCGCGGTTAGGCCACCCAATAGGCCGCCCATCCGGGCCGCGAGCAAGCGTGCCGGGTGCAACTGTGAATACGCAGCAGTGTTGCGGGTTTGCCTACTCTTTACACCCCTAATGTAAGGAGCCATGGCCCCTGCGGCCACATTGGGTCTGCAATCCCGCAACACTGCTGCGTATTCACAGTTGCACCCGACAACTCCCGCAACACCCGCAACACCCGGTACGTATGCGGGCGCTGCGGGGACGCGGGGGCTCGAGGACGTGAGGGCGCGCGCGTGGACGCGAGGACGGGAGGGCAGCGAGGGCGTATAGCAGCAGCAGGTTGACCGGTCAGAGAAATGAATATCAAAGTGGATTGGATGGGAAAATAAGAGGGGGCAAGGGGGGAAGGGGTCAATGATGGCCAGGGAGGGGAGTGTTGCCCGTCACCCTGAGGGGGGCGGCCATACTGTAAACAGCACGGGGTAGTTTCCGCTAATTAGCGACCGGCGCAGCCGCGGGGAGCGGAGCGCGGCGCAGCGAGAGGCTGCGAGCGGACCTCGAGGGATTTATTATTGCTTGAACTGCGATGAACTTTCCCTTTGCCATAACAGTGCGGTGAACTTTGCAGCCAAAGCTTTTCGCCAAAACTCGCTCAGGTCGCCTAAAAGTAAGTCATGTTGTAACGGAAAAACGTGATCTTCCGTCATCCCAAATTAATCGTTGTGGGAAGAGAAACACAATTATTCCGTACAGTTCATATAGTAACATTGTAAAATCAAAACGAGAAAAATGTTTAGGTTTAGAAACAGATGCAGGGGTTATAAATTTTAGCATGAATTTTTCACTTGTGGACTTTACAAAGAAATTCATCAAATCACTATGCATTCATCATACTCCTGACTACAATACTTTGACTTCAATGTGTAAATAAAGTTATATAAGCCTGTTTTCCCCTGGGGGTGCTGGGCGAGGGAGGGTGGAGGTGACGAGTCGGGTCAGGGTGGAATGATTGACTCGTGAGATCGGCAGATCTCACGCGTGTTTGTGTGGAGTGGAGTGGAACCTTTGTATAACACGCGACAGAGAATTACCGTGGAAGCAATGCCGTGGGTATCGAGAAAAAATGTAGACATGCAGACGGACGGACGGACGGACGGAAAGACAGACGGAAAGACAGACAGACAGACAGACAGACAGACAGACAGACACTGCCAATGAGAGAATATTTTCAAAAGTGTCGAGGGTGTACAGTACAGGGTGGGGTGGAAAAATGGGGTGGTGAATAGGGGAGTAAAGAGAGAAAGCAAGAAAATAACAGAGAGAAACCTATGCTTGGTGCTTGACTTGTTTTTGAGCTGTTGAAGCCACAGAGGGCGGGGCGGAGCCGTACGGACGGGGCGTGCCGGACAGACGCTCGGGAGACACGGGCAGCCGGCCGGTCCGATTGCCGTACAACGGACGGAGCCGTACCGCGGCCAACATTTTCGTGATCGAATAGACGGGACCGTCGCGCCCGTCGTTGGCCGCCGAAGTGGCGCGCGCGTACCTCTCCCTCTCCCTCCCCTCCCTCTCCCTCCCTCTCTCTCCCCGGGCCCCCGGACGCCCTCCTGCTTGCCCCTGGCCCTGGCCCTGCGGGCCCTCCAGCTGCTGCGCCCCTCCCCTCCCTCCCCCGGCCGCGCGGTACGGAGCTTATAAGTACAGGCGGGCCCGGCCCGGCGGCGGAGCGCTTCGCCGTGCTTCGCTTTTGCTGAGTGCAGCGCCCAGCCAGCACTGCTGGACAGAACGGCAACGGCACCGCTCACAGGCACAACTGCTCCGGCCGGTGACAGCTCGCGACAGCCGTGTGCGACAGCCAGCCCTCCCGCCCCGCCCGCCCGCGAGCTGAGCGCGCGGCGACGGTGAACGCGTCGCCCCCTGCGCCCACGCACTACCGGGGCCCAGCAGGGCTCGCAACCCCCGCGGCTCGCGCCAGGATAGCGACACCTCAACCACCGCCCACGTCACCAGGTAAACGTCAACCGTGGGTTTACTCATGCGTGGGGATTTCTTTATTTGCCTCTATCGGAGAGGTGCAACGACTTCCGGGGGTCGCTCGCTGCGTGCGTGTGCAGTATATAGTAGTTAGCCGGTGGTCAGAGGACAGTGTCTGTTTACCGTCCGTGGTCCCAACGTATTCTTCCAGGTAAGACCTCAAAGAATATCACCCAGGAACGCGTGTTCCACCCCTGATCTCGCAAGGCACACGCTTTTTGGGTGTACGACACTTAACCTAGCACCAAGCTAGCTTTAATGCCCATACAATTAAAAGTTGAATCGGCGCCAAAAGTTAAATGGACACTCTGTTAACCGGTAAAAGTTGAGTTTAAATGTTAAGGCGTAAAGCTGTGCATGTTTCAAAGTTCAAAATATTCTGAAGCCTACGCTGTGGATAGTTTTCTGGAAATGTTCGTGCTAAGTTAAAGCCAAGTTTCATTTTAAAAATGCACGATTTCGTACTCATAAATGCACAAACAAATGGTTTCGAATCAACGCAGAAATGTGTGCACAAAGTTCGTTTGTTTGACTGTGTACAAATAAAACACACAAATCCAGTCAGTGTAGGCGAGCAGTGTTCTTGTGCTCGTGCTCGGCTTCAATCTTTTTCTGGGAAGGTGACTAGCCCTGGTCCCGGTAGAGCACATGCAAGTGTGCGGATGGGTTTGCCTATCGCCTGTCCCAATATGGTGGATCATGGCCCCGGGCGAATTAGGCAACGTGCCTACACGAGTGCTTTGCGGGGTTGCCTACCCAGCCGGCCACTCACCGAGTACCATAACAAGCTTTTAAAATTGCAACTGCTACAATGGACTCTCGCTAACTGTCGCCGCTACAGTCGCTCCTCCGGTTGGCGATGCACATTGTGCACGGTGTAATGCACATTGCACAAAACTATGATACCTTAAAGGATCAACCAATAAGAGATGATCACCTCAAATACAAGCAGCAATGAATGTAATGTTGTACTTTTTCCGCGATAATCATCACAGCATCGTGCAATATTTCTGTACCGCAAAAAAAAAGTGCCGTCAGGACCACACTCTGATTTACAGTGCACCCGGTACCCACCGGTACGCCAAAATTATATCGCGACCAATCGCGACGATCCTTCTAGAAGGGGCAATAAGCTGGAGAGGGTTACG
>NW_026267163.1:437413-451388 GCF_000697945.3 Frankliniella occidentalis
GCCTCGGCCATAGGGATGAGGATGCTGTACACGTCGTTGACGGCCTCGTACATGCCGGCCAGGTTGAAGGAGCCGGCAGCGTGCTCCAGGAGACCCACCAGACCGCTCTCCGTGAAATCCTTACCCAGGCAGATGCCCTCCTCCTCCGGGCTCACCACGTCGTCGGACACGGCGCTCTCCTCCAGCGCGTTGGGTGTGACCCTCTCCAGCGCCACGGCGCCCAGCGGCAGGTGCGGCCGCTCCTCCAGCATGTGGAGGTACTCGGCCACGAGCGCAGCAGAGTGCACCAGGCACATGCCGGCCTCCGTGTGGTTGTTGCGCTCCATGTGCTTCTGCGCCATGTTGGCCAGCCAGGTCAGGCGCAAGTCCGGAGAGTTCTGGTAGCCCTTGGCGATGCGGTACATGAGGTCGAGCAGCATCTCCGGGTCTTCCTGGAACTCCTTCATCTTGACCGTGTCCGACAGGATCATGTGCAGGTTGAACACGAGGTCCTTGACTTGCTCGGGGAACGTCGTCTCCTGCAGTTCTGCATCACCACTCGCGTAGACCAGGATGGTCTTCAGCGACCGGCGGAGCGATTCTTCGCTGAAGGTGCGGCTCGTGCCGACCAAGGAGCTGAGCGACATCGTCACCTGCATCTTGACGCGCGCAAAGTTGTTGCCGATCTCGAAGTTCTGCCTCATGAGCAAATACAGCGAGGCGGACGCCTGTGAGCGCACGGCAGCCCTGTTGGAGCTGCAGTGGCGCAGCAGCTGGAGACACAGGTCAGCGCACTGCTCGGTCTCCTCGTCGAACAGCAGGTTGGGGAACTTGAAGACGAGCGCCCGCTGCGTGGCAAACATGTGCCTCAGCACAGTGGAGCTCTGGTGGCGGGCGAGCGCGTGCAGCAACACCTTGAGCACGGCGCCGAGGAGGGGTTGTAGGGCGTCCGAGCGGGACGCCACGGCCACCATCTGCTCCAGCGTGTCCAGGATCACGAGGCTCACCTCCGTGGCCAGGTTGCCCTCCAGGTGCGCGTCGGCCTCCACGTCGGCGGCGGGCCGGTCGCTCGCCTCGGTGTTCGGGCGGTACGCCATCTGCTCCTTGCGCCAGCGCAGGCGCTCCGTGCTGGCGCCTCCAGTCACTCCGGGCGACCCCGGGCCGCCGGGGGACCCGCCGCCGGCGACCTTGTGGCGGAGCATCATTTCATTTCGGGCTGAGCTCTGACCCAGGATCATGTCCTCGAGCTTGGACTTGGCGTCCGTGGTCTTGGCGAGAGTCTGCGGGGCGCAGCGCTTCAGGATCTCGCGCTTGCCTTGGTACTCGAACGTGTAGCTCCCCACGTACAGTGTCTCCAGCAGCTGGTGAAACCGCTGCGGCGGCAGCTCGGTCCACCACTGCTTCAGGAGGGTCTTGTTCATGTTCTTGAGCACCCACAAGAAGCAGCCCAGCAGGTGACGCGTCGTGTCCGCCGACAGGCTGGTCTTCCTGGGCTGGGCGTACGGATCGTACGGCTCCACGGTGCGCGCGCCGAACATGGACGTCCCCGCGATGGCCATGGCCACCGACTGGTTGATGCCCGGCTGCGGCTCGGGGCCGTCCTCTAGAGCGGGCGAGAGCAAGGAGCGCCCCCGCTCCCGCCAGCCGTGCAGCTGGTGCAGGTTGTCCATGACGATGGTGAGGAGGGGCAAGTACAGGGCAGCGACGCGGGCGCGGCACTCCGAGTCTTCGTAGCGGGGATCGCTGTCGTGGCCGGTCAGCAGGTTGCGCACCATGTTCACGGCCTTGGCGTGCAGCTGGGCGTGCGGCAGGGTGAGCACGGCGGCCAGGTCCCCCAGGACGAGCCCGACCAGGAAGTGCTGCTGGCGGAACTCGAGCGACAGCTCGGAGAAGCTCGTCCTGTCCCCTCCCACCAGCGTCGAGATGAACGACGACTGGCTGTTGGAGGAGGTGACGGAGGGCGTGGGCGAGCACGGCGCCGAGCTGGGTGTGAAGGGCGTCCCGAAGGGCAGATTGAGCGGCACAAAGTGCTCGTGGCTGCACACGATCCGGAGGAAGTCCACCTTGAGGCCGATCAGTCCGACAGCGTCGGGCAGGGATGAGATCTTGGCCGACATCTGCTTGTAGTAGGTCTTGATGAGGGACAGCACGTAGCCACGATCCATGACCGACAGCAGGTCAAACAGGAAGAAGGCCAGACTGGCGTTCATGCTCTGCGCGAGGCGTGGATCCTTGCTGCAGCGCGAGATGATGTCGGACGTGAGCGTGGACACGAGGGTCGTCACGTCGTCCGTGAACTGCTCCGACAGGCGGCCGGGCGTCCGCCGGGGCGCGTCCAGCCCGTCCGTGGCGGCGAGGTGCTCCACCATGCTCTTGACCATGAGCTCGAGCAGGAACCACGCGTTAGCCATGGCCAGCTCGCGCGCCGCGCCGCTCGACACGACCCACTGCAGGGCCAGCTCCTCGTGCACCAGGCGCAGCGCCACCACGCTGGGCACCATGTTGGGCCCCACGGCGGTGCGCATGCTGGCCGTGCGGTCCAGCCCCCGCGCAGCCGCGGCGGCGCCGCCAGGGGCACCGCCGGCCGTGGGGGACAGCAGAGCCTCCTCCTCCGCGAGGCCGTGCAGGTTGGGGTTACTGGTGGAGCGCAGCGGCGGCGGGGACAGCCCCAGGTCCGTGAGGGTGGGCTGGGCGGCGCCCTCGGCCGGGTGGGGCAGCGCGCACTGGTACGTGATGTAGGCCGTGAGCAGGCTGTGCCGCCCGTGCTGGTCCCGCTGGACTTCCCCCTGCCCCTCTGGCAGCGCCGTGATGCTCTTCACCAAGCTGGCCAGCGCCTCGAAGGTGGTCTGGCCGATGTTCATGAGCTGGCCGCTGACAGCGGGCGGGCGCACCAGCAGTAGTAGCAGCTTGTCCAGGATGACGGGGAGGAACTTGACGAGCGGCTCGGACTTGGCGTGCGTCAGCTCTAGTATGCTGGCCTTGAGCGCGCCCTCCATGTTGGCCTCGCCAATGCGTGGCGGGATGGACCCGTCCTCGAGAGCGGCGCACAGCCCCAGGAACTTGTCCAAATACTTGTCTTGAGTGTGGACCGAAGACAAGGCATCCAATACGACAACGAAGATGCCCTTGTGGTTGTCGACCCACTTGGTGCCCGGCAGCAGCACATCCGGGGGGATGTACGAGTAGTTGGGCGGCGGGTGCTCCATCATGACGGGCAGGCAGAACTCCCCCGTCTGAAGGCGGCCGTCGCGGAACACTGGCAGCCAAGTGTAGCCGACGGGTGTCTCTACCGTCGTCTTCTCTTCCTTGCGCTGGCAGCTGATGTGGTAGAAGGTGAACAGGAGGTGGTGCTGATCCCCCAGGTTTGCCGGCAGTTTGAGTTTGAACTCGTCGTAAAAGTCAGGGCACTTGCTATGGTAGCTGACGGTGGTGTACGCCTCAGAAGCGAAATCTGGACACGACGATTTGCCGAAGATGACCGACATGGCGTTGTGCTCCTCCTCGCCGCACATGAGCTGCATCTTGACGGCGATGTTACGCGCCGACCCTGTCCGCCCAGCAAAGTTCAGGTCCTTGGGGCTGACGTACAACAAGTTGCGGTAAGAGTAGTGCGGGATGAACATTTCTCTCGGAGGGAACTCTAAGATTTCCTTCGTGGGTCGGCCTTTTTCATCTGGGTAGGGATTGATCCTCGCCAGCTCCGGTGTCAAGCTGTATGGTATGTCATCCGGGCAAGGGGAGATATCCAATTTTAAAGTACCAGGTATACACTTCTTCTTTAAAACTGAACATGGGCGCTTGAGGTCCACCAAAAACTTGTACAAGTCTTCGTCTCTCAGTCTGTCTTGTTCTTGTTTGAAAAAACTCGAAACGGTTAGAGTAACTGGTCGGAATGTATCCAAACTTGAACCAAAGTCTTCAGGTGACCAGCTGCGCCTTTTTTCAGATCCACTGCGCCTTTCTAGAGATCCTCGTCGAGTGAGGGTGCCCATGTCAGAAGCTCTCTTCTTCAACTGCTCTAAACTAGTATTGCTGTGTTTCCGGTCCAAGCTGTTGGAGGCACTACCTTCTTTGTCACTACCAGAATCTCGCTCAAGGCTGTTTACACCGCTTATAATGTTCATGACATAAATTGCAGTCCAAGCAAAAGGCATCCGGTACTTTCCTAGCCTTTCACAAGCTGCAACAGCATTTGCTTTAACTTTCTCACGGTTTTTGTCATCTTTCATGTATGGTTCAGCACATTCATTAATATCACCCTGTAGAACCTTTTCAAGTTTTATGACAAGAAACAAATCAGGCGATGGATAAGTAATGTCAAAAATGCATGATCTGCTCAAGGTGCTGCTGTCACTGTAAGGTATATGAGATGTTAGCATTCTTTTGAGGCCTTCCTGATTCATGTCAAAATAAAAGTTTTCAGATATCTTTTTTTTTTCTTTGCAGTCATATAGTGCAATTGATGCGAATATTGGTTCCACTTCCAATTCTAGCTTAAGCTGAAGACATTTCACTAGGATACGGTGACCCATGTGCTCATTTGGAATGTCTGCTGAGATCCTTCTTTCAATCATATCTTCTTCATCTTGCTGTGGATACAATGAGAATAAAGCATCTTGCCTCCCCTCTTGCCGACGGGATTCATTGAGTTTGTCAATAGTCTCAGGTGCAGTTCTTTCAAGGAGACCTGATATCACAGGATCACTAACTGAATTCTGGAGATCAAAACTGGCCCAACTCCCTCGAGGGGTGTCAGCAGATGTGACTGACAAACGTCCCGATGGATTAGCAGTTGGGACTGCTTCTCCATCAACCTCAAATTCTTGATGGGGGATATTTTGCAATGTTGTGAGACGTTCCTCTGATCTGTCTTGGGAAAAAGCACTGCTAGAATGGTGACGAAAACGATAATCTACGACTATCCAGTCTCGTGTGTAACTTTCGACACAATCACGAACTTGAGGAGAGAGTTCAGATAGAGGTTCTTCTGGTAAAACTGGTGCTTCTGTGCGAATTTTTCGTGGAATCACTCCAACCTAACAAGAGAAACAAAAAAAAAAAAAATACAAGAATTAATTGAATAGAAAAATAAACATGATATCATATGTGAAGTGACTCACTACTTACTTCAATATCATTCACAGGAAAATCAAGCATAGGCCGGAGAGGGTCACGGTCAATAAGGAGTTGATGTTGCTGGATAAAGTCCTCATAATCGAGAGGATCGACTACATCACCAAGAGAAACAGTAGAAGATAAACCCGATGCTCCACTTCCTGTCTTGGTGGCGTCCCTTGAATATGATGTAGCGGCTATTTGACGCCTTACATCAGAGGCATGTTGTTTTGTCAGTTTCTGGGCAAATGCCCGCTGTACAGATCCCATCGTTCTGCTTGAACTTTAATTTCTAAGTGCAAATCCTCATTTCTGTAAGCAAACAAAATATACAAAAACATTATCAATGTCCTTGAAAGGAAAAACCTAAAATCACACCACTCCAAATGAGGCAAAATACTTTGTAGATTACAGATGCAAAATCCAAAATAGAAACATATATCAAAAATCTAAAATTACTACTATAATTGAGAGGATAGGTGTAGTGATAACAGTTGAAATGAAGTATTTTGGGATGTTCATCCTAGAAACGTGACCTAAGGAATAGGTGGGTTTATTAATCAAAAATGACAATATTAGGAAATTTACTCACTTGAATGATATTGAAATATTCAAATTCTTCTAAATAGAAATGGTATGGCGTGAGTCATGTCCATTTCACTACTTTCTTGACAGACGCTCCTTCACAAAAACAACAACAACAGAGCAGCAGCAACAGCAACAACAACATGATTTAAAGTTACAAAGGCTGTGTCACAGGAAAAATCAGACAACTTTCTTCCTCTCCGATAAAAAGCAATTGAAAGATTTCCAGCACTCTTGAAAATTTGATGGTTTTCCTTTATTACTCTTTTTCATTTTTTTAAAAGCATTCTTCAATTCAATCCTAAAACAAAGAAAACATTCAATATGATGATGATAATTTTTTCTAAAAGGTTGGTAGCTTCTTGAGTTAGCTTACTTAACATGTAATGATGACAAATTCACATATGACTCGTCGTCGAACTTCTGCTGCTGCTGTAGATCTGATCCTGTAAACAGAATTTTGTCTACGCACAACACTTTAGCTGGTTTTACCCGTTTTCGTCGGCGTTAAACTAGAAGGTTCCATAGCTGCCGAGATCCGATACAGTTAAACTTCTCAGTGAAGTAGAAACGTCAGTTCGTCAGAATGCAGGTCGGTGACAACGCTAGCGTGCCATGGGCTTAGTTTACCTTATATGGTCACGATGTATGTTGTTCGCCCGTAGGGGGTTGAGAATACAGACCATGCTGTTTCTAATTCATAAAACTCAAGATTTACACAATTCTTATAATCTGACAATGTATAGTGTTAGATCTATTCATTTTCCAACTATCTTTTATTCTTTCCTCTAACCTCAAGTGAACTCAGCAAGCGTGAACACTGATTCACTCAGTCATTCTAAATGCTTTACATCTGCATAATTTTTATGTACAATTTTCTTTAGGACCCTAATGAGGACACAGAATGGAATGACATTCTAAGAGCCAAGGGTATCCTCCCAGCTAAAGAGAAGGAAGTTACAGAAGATGATATCATTGACTTGGTTGAGAAAACAGTCCAATCTAAACTGGGTAATGGTAAGTGGTTAGAAGCATTAAAAATTGAAACACAAGCAAAATGGCACACTGCAAGTTTTTCAACTTTCTATCGATATTTTGGATGTCTTCGTGTTTATTATTCTCATATTGTTTAGGTGAGAAAGCAATTGAAGAACGCACTCTTGATGAATTGGATGAGCTGGAGGATGAAGAAGATGATGCTGTTTTAGAAGAATATCGTCGCAAACGCATTGCTGAGATTAAAGCCCTTGCCTCAAGATCTAGATATGGAGAAGTGAAGGAAATCAGTGCAGTTGATTATGTTCCCGAGGTGAACAAAGCGGGGGAAGGTGTTTGGGTTGTATTGCATCTTTATAAACAGGGGTGAGTACCTATCTCTCACACTTTCAAAAATAATTTAAAAATCTAATGCAATCTTTAATCCTCCTGATGTCTTTATAAATTTTCAGGATTCCACTTTGCGCTCTTCTAAACCAGTACCTTGCAGAATTGGCAGTAAAGTTTCCTGCTACTAAATTTTTGAAAAGTATTTCAACAACTTGCATCCCTAATTACCCTGACAAAAATTTGCCAACCATGTTTGTTTATCAAGAAGGGGAAATGAAACAACAGCTTGTGGGACCAGTTGCTTTCCGCGGCATGGGTATCACAGTCGAAGGTACAATCTTAAACTATTTTTTCAGGTATATGTAATACTTTTGTTATCTTCTATCTGATTTGGAATTTTTGTGTTGCAGAGTTAGAATGGATGCTTGGGCAAACAGGTGCCATTGATTCACCAATAACGGAAGATCCTAAACCAAAAGTGCGGGATGTCCTCTTTCAGTCTCTACAATCACAGAAGGATGAATGCAATGATTGGTGATTGAGCTTAACACCACTCTCCCACTCCCAGAAAAGTTGATCTTGTCTTCATGAATATATCATGGCTTCCATATTTCACTTTGTAAACAGTATTTCCCTCCCTCTATTTATCATAATTGAATGAACTTATTTGACTAAAATGATATTTTTAGGCTTGGCCAAAGATTTTTGAACTTGTTTTTGCTTATAAATGTCTTGTTTTTATATTAATCTAATATAAATATTTGTAACAAATTTTTATATGTACTGTAATTTTCCTTTCTATTTGGAGACCGACTGAGACTTAATGAGTATGTTAATCATTTACTCACATAGCTTTTATAAAATATTTCTTCAACCTATTTGGTCTGCAAACATCACCTACACAGGGTAATTTTTAAAAAGGAAATAAAAGTACAAAGATTGCTGTGCATTTTGTCATAGTTGATTTTTTCTTGCCGTCCCAAGTGTACTTGATCGAAACTGTATCACTAGATTTTTCAACCATCCTCAAAATATTGCAAGGATACACTGTTGATGCATTTAACTTAGTGCAGATGAGCTTAAAATAGTCTTTATAGAGAGAGCCTTAATGACAAAACCTATAAAACTGTCTGCTGAATTTGTCATAGTAAGTGGGCTTCCCTGCTGGGTCCACGACCCATAGTTTCGTTTATACACATTTTTTAAATAGAATGCGATCATTTTTAAGAAAAGGTAACATTTATTTCAATTAATTTAATTCATATTGAAAGACAGAATATAGGCTGAACCGAATAATGATGTCGAAACGGTGGTGGGGTGCAAGTGGCAGCCCTGTTGTTTTGCCAGTGCTAGTAGCAGAAGACAGAACCAGATAGAGGATCAAGAGGAAAAGTTTCTCCTTCGTTATGCCGGCTGCTACATTCTTCAGAAGATTGCCCTTAAGATGTGCAGCGAAACAGTTCCACACTACATCCCGGAAACGAAAAGGTTTCATGGTGACAACGCCGATATTTTACTGTAACGCAGGTGCTGAATACTTTTATCTCCTTGTCCATAACCCCTCTGTCAAAGTATCAGTTTTCTTATTGTTTTCATATGGATCACATAACACCAATATATTTGAACGTTTAGCTCCGCACATTGGTCATCTTTACACAGCAGTACTTGCTGACGCTGCTTCCCGGTTCCATGAACTTTTGGGAGAGGGAAACTCAGTCTTCGTCACTGGTACCGATGAGCATGGAACAAAGATATATCAAGCTGCAGAAGCCAATAAGATGTCACCAAAAGATTTCTGTGATAAAATATCTTCAGAGTACCGATTGTTATTTTCTGAGAGTGAAATCAAGCACACTAAGTTCATACGAACCACCCAAGCTGAACACATAGAGGCAGTAAACAGCTTTTGGGTCAGTCTACTATGGAGAAATATATAAATAACTATGTTTTACTGTCAGTTTCCTATTAAAATTTAGGTGATTCCCTGATTTACAGAGAAAGTTGAAAGACGGTAACTTTATATACAAGGGTACCTATTCAGGTTGGTACTGTGTTGCTGATGAAGCTTTTTTATCTGACACCCAAGTGAAAGATGGGCCACACTCAAACGGAAAACCCTGTAAAGTATCAGTGGACTCAGGGCAACCAGTTGAGTGGACTACTGAAGACAATTTTATGTTCCGCCTATCACATTTTAAAAATGACCTGCTACATTGGCTTCAAAGAGGTACTTAAATTCAAAATTTATTATTTAAAAATATGTCTCAACGTCATTACCAGAATATAAGTATGTGAAATCTCTTTTCATCCAGAAAATGTAGTAAAACCAGAAAATTTTCAAAGGGCCCTTGTGAAGTGGCTAGAAGAAACAGAATTGGAAGATCTTTCAATTTCACGTCCAGTAAGCAGAGTCCCATGGGGTATACCTGTTCCTGGTGACTCTAATCACACTATTTATGTTTGGTTAGATGCTCTGGTTAATTACCTAACTGCAGCGGGCTTTCCCAACCACACCAGTTTTCACAATAATTGGCCTCCTAGTCTGCAGATTTTAGGAAAAGACATCTTGAAGTTAGTATCTAAAATTCTAGTAGAGGCACTTCTAACTGATTGTTTTTTGGTCATAACTAGTACAACAAAAAATTCAGTTGAAGGACCAAAATATTAAATCAAGCCTGAATAATCTTTCTTTTATTTTGTAGGTTTCATGGAGTTTATTGGCCTGCATTCCTCTTAGCGGCAGGTCTTGAGCTCCCTAAGCAGTTGCTTGTACATTCTCATTGGACTGTGGAGTCTGAAAAAATGTCAAAGTCTCGGGGGAATATAGTCAAACCTCCTTCTCCATCTTATGGTGGTTCATTGAAAGAACTCACAGCAATGCGTTATTTCCTCCTTCGGACGGGCACACCTCATAAAGATAATAGTAAGTAGAATTTCGAATGTTTAATTGAATCCTTCATAATGGCTATGTGCTATACTATCTGAAAATTTCTAGATTACAGTAATGATTCCATGGTTCATGAGGCCAACACAGATTTAATGGGAGCAATTGGAAATCTTCTGAATCGATGCACTGGTTCAGTCTTGAATCCAACTCAGGAATTTCCACCCTTAAAAGAAAAACTTCCTGACTGTCAAGAATGTCGAGACTTAATGATTTCAGTTGAAAATTTATCAGGTAATCTCTATGATTGTATTTTTCATACTTGCTCTATCAAGTAGCCAATAATTATATGACTTATTTCTTACAGTTGTAGTTAAGAAACATTATCAGGATTGCAATTTTTACCTTGGTATCATAGAAATCTTAAGAGTCATAGATTCAGCAAACCAATTTTTTACCTTAATGGCACCTTGGAAGTATTGCAAGGAAGATATTTCAAAAGGAGTTCTTTTTCCAATAATACATGTCACAATGGAGGCCCTTCGAGTTTCTGGAATAGCCCTTCAGCCAGTCATCCCTTCCTTGGCATCCACTCTCCTATCAAGACTTGGTGTGCCTGAAAGTAACAGAGAGTGGAGTGATATGGAGAAAATAAGTTGGAATGGAGGAGCTTCAGCATCTGGTTATAAACTAGGATTGGGACATATTAAATTGTTTGAAAAAATTGGTGAAAAAGTGGATGAGAAAAGTGTAAAAGTACAGCCCAAGAAAAAATCAAAAACAATACCATGAAGAGCAAACTTTTAGACTGACAATATTCTTCCTGCTTTTACATCTTCTGTACAAAAATATCCACCAATAGAAAAGCATTTCTGAAAAATAAAACTTAAAAGGTAAGGAGTTCTAATATGTAAAAAAATGAAGTAAAGCTTACTACATTGACAACAGTCCCTTTGTTTTATTTTTTATTTACTTCATTAAATATTTTCCTACACAAATTCACAAAGCTAATCTTTCCTCAACCCAGGAACACGATATAAGAATTCACCATCATCTGTATAGAATCTATCCTTGATTCTATATAAAGCACCTTTCTTCCACAATTCCTTAGGTATCACAATTTGCAAGGGATAGCTCTCTGAAGATTGTGATAGGTAGTCCTTCACAGCCAAAGTTAAAGTTTTATTATCAAGATCTGTTCTCGTGAGTTTTGCTGTCTTAAAGCTTGCAAGAATCTCCTGATCTTGTTTATGTTGGGCTCTAGAAAGTCTTGATACATCAACAAACTTGTGAGCAGTTTTCAGAACCTCATTTTGAGCTTTGTGCGATGAATCTATTTCTTCTACCATGTGCAGATCATTATCTATTTCAATTTTCATTGATTTAGGTAAATGGTCCTGAATTTTATTTTCCTGATAGTTAGTGTGCGCCTTCCTCATTTCACTTGTGCTGTTGACATTCCCTCTAATAGGATCCCTTAACAGGTCATAAGAATTTTCTGCTGCATGTTTTTTTATCTCATCTTGAATAAAGTTCTGTTCATCATGGGATAAATTGTCATTAGATGCATTTTGCAAGACTCTCTTCTTCATTTCATCAAGAGGTAAAATACTTTTAGTTCTTGTCTGAACATTTTGAACAGATCCAGGAATGATAAAAGTCTCGGATGGAGGATAGTGAAGAGATTTCAATCCTTTATCTATAGAGGTTTCTTCTTTAGTTTGAATATCTTCTGTTGTATTTTTTTGTGTTAATTTATAACTTTTATAGATACCCCCAAACACCCCACCATCTTTCAAAATGTCTTTTGTCGGATTATATTCATTTTTCTTTGGAAGGGCAACTTCAGAAGGTGAAAAACATAAACAGATGCATTAGTGGTACAGTTGCAAAAACAGTAAAAAAAGTTTTAAGAACAACATAAAGGACATACAGGTTTACATAAACCGTGCTAACTTTTGCTTACCTTGGCTATAGCTAGTATTTTGAGCTAATTTACTACGGTTAGAAAAAGTTTTAAGATGCTTTTTTAGGTCCTCGCTTGGCACATCTAATGTACCATTTTCAAGTGCCTTCCAATTCTTACGAACTCTACGATCATGATTTTCTATGTCCTCTTGTGTTCTCAGTTTCCAATCAGCTGATTCTAGGACTTTCTGTAAATAAATAAAAAACAAACCAAGTTAAGAATAAATAATTGTGGATGATAGAGGGCATCAAGTACCCGTTCATAAAATTGTGTTGCCGACAGAACTTATTACCTTAATGACTGACGGCGATGCAGGGTAGCTAAATGCTAATCTCATTACAGTCCATTTTTCGGGATCTTGGGAATGAAGCGCTTTGATTTCCTGCTTTTCATCCCATAACAGCATGTTTGGGTATTTTTTTCCTTTGAATTGCTTCCGTTGAACTTGATAGATTTCTAATAGTTCCTTCTGAATGTGCTCTTCCCTGAAATTAAACAAAACTGCGATAAACATTTCACTGATTCACCACTAGTGCACAATGGTCTGTATAACCTATAATAGAAATTTACCTTTCAACATCATCCAAAACTTTGTCAACACTCCAAAATTGTTTCTCCATATCCTCCAAAACATTAGGATCACTGAGATCTTTCTCGGTAAGCTGCAGTGCCTCTATCTGAGAATCAGCTCCAGGATTACGTCCAAACAGGTAATCATAATTTTCTCTGGTTTTCGGTTTGTCTTTCTTCTGAAACTTTCCACGTTTCTTAAATGAGGCACTGCTGTAAAAAACTGAATTTTTAATGTAAGATGCGGCGAGGAAGCCTCTTCGAATGTTGAGCATTTTACACAAATAAACAATTAAAAATAGCAATCAATCGTGTATGCTTCTGCTTTGTTGTTATCGTGGTTATCGGCATGCACGACGACGAATATGTGTCGTAGAATTTTTCATGGAAGGGGAAAGAAGCTCTCGGGAGTATCAAGGAAGGAACCGTTTTAGGTTTCCCATAAGGCGCAAAGCCTCGTTTGACGTAAGCGAAAACATTGTCTGCCTGTATAGTCGTAATTCGTCTGCTTTGCTTTGAGTTGTTCCGTATGGGAATTGTTTTGCAATATCGGAATCATTTCGCATCTTTTGTGTTCAGAAAATAGAAATTGTACTCCAGTGAATGATCTACCGACCACCCTCCCATATCTGTAAGTAATGCAATCCATCTAAATGAAAATGTCGAAATGCTGCGTGTGTGGTTTTAAGAATCTGCTCCAGTTTTCGGCCTCCACTATTGCAAAATAATGTCAACTTTTATGTTTTGTCAAATTGTCTATGAACTTGTCAAACGTCAACAACCCGCGCGTTTTGTCGTTTTTGTCAGAATATGTCACTTTGTTTCTCTTTAAATAGAAAAAGTGTGCCAACAAATCAATTGCAAGTTATTGTCGACACACATATTGAATTTGTTTCCTTTATAACTGAGCATAATACTGCATGTCACAAAACATGTCTAATTCATGTAAGCTATAATCATTGCTTTAGTCTTATTTTTCGATGATTGCATGCTTGGCCCCTTCACAGTCCATGAAATCATGTTCTGACACATCAGATAAGTGTAATTTGGCTTCCTTGCGTAGTTCATATTGATAAAATAACAAACAATAACAGAATTACAAAGCGGTGGAATGCCTTTTGCTACTAAATTTGTTTTTCCTCCTGATATTAATAATTCGTGGACTTTGATTCCCCTGCTCCCTTAACCCCGTGGTGTCCAAAGAGCTAGCGTGTTACCAAAATAGAAACAGCAGTAAAATAGGCAGTTGTTGGTTTGACTGGAAAATTTTTATTCTCCCAGAAGTTACACGGTGGCTGATGCATGGTCTTCTGGCTTCTGTTGGTCATCAAGTTCCATAATATCAGCAGAAAATGGAAAATACATATATACGTGGGGAAAAAACTTCGTGGGGCTCTGCCCCACAGCAGCAGGTGATAGATGATTCATAAATCAATTACTCCCCGCATGTTCCCGCCAACAGCACTGCAGAGATCGGGGTGACGGTGCTCCTTATCAGAATACGCACCACGGCACAGTCCTATCAGCAACTGAGAAGGGGGACCGGG
>NW_026267163.1:451438-461090 GCF_000697945.3 Frankliniella occidentalis
GAGGAGGCAAGGACGGTCGCACACGAGAGGGAAGGACCAGGTGGAGGACCTCATACCAGCTTGACCCCTCCTGGAGCCTGATCCGGTTCACTGAACTATTGTTTACGTGTACATAGTGTATTTTGGCTAACAACGGAGGAAGAAGAATATAGTGGGTCGAACATGAACGTTCTCGATGGGTCGAGAGCTTCACGACTCTACGTCACTTTGGTAGTGAAGGGAAAGGCTCGACCAATCAGCAACACCTTTTATGTTCTACCCGCTATTCTTCTTCCTCCTTCTGCTAATATACACTCGACACGGCAAAATAAAAAGAAATTGTGATGGAAATTGAAATATATTATGGCTAGTTTTTTATTTTTACAACCATCTCATCACGCATTTTTCGTCGCCTATTGAATGCATTCTCATGAAAATGAAATTGGTTGTCACAAGCGGCCGCTCTGTGGTATTGATAGCGAGAGGGGAAGGTTGGTGGGGGGGAGGGGGGGACTATTGCCTTTCTGCTAGAGATGGTCTCTTGGGGACTGTCTAAAAACAATTAGCCATGTTATTCTCATTTTCATCACGATTGTTTTTTAAGTGTAGTCAAGTCACCAGGCCCAGTGCTAGGCCCAGACGGGCTTTGACCGAGCCGGACCGAGCCGCCGCCTCAGCGCTTCTGCACGGCCTGCGACTGCGTTTGCGCGTTTGCGGGTTTCGTGACGGAGAGCCCACCCCACAGAAGACTACGCCGCGCAGCAGGTCGCCGCCGTGCGCAAGGGCGTCTTCTGCATCTGTCTGTGTCGGGCGTCGGGCTCGAGAGTACACGTGTACTGTGAATATACACTCAAATAGTGAACATAACTGAATAGTCACTGAATACTGAATAATCGCTAACGTCAACAGAATATTGAAGATATTAACTCCCTCGTGAATCGTTAAAACTCGGAAGTTGGTGCCTCCTTTGTCGGGCTGCTGCTAACTCTAACCCCAAGCGAGTTGCTCGAACCGGACAACCGGACCCTTATTCCACGGTAAAAACAATTTTCTCATTTTTCGAGGGAAAAGGGAAAACTTTGAGGAACTCCCATGGTTTGACAAAAACTCCTCATTTCGAGGAAGTCTCCTTAAAGATTGTGGGGTTTTTCCTCATTTTTTGAGAATATTCCTCAAAATCTGAGGCGAGATCGGAGGACTCTTCCTCAAACATGGGAGTTCCTCAAAGTTTTCCCTTTTTCCTCAAAAAATGAGACATTGTTTTTACCGTGTCTGTCTCGCTCGCACCTGCGCGTTCCGAGTCCGTCGTGTGCCCAAATGAAAACTAACTGCAGTCTATGGGAAGCGAACGGCCGTTGATAGGGGACTCGAAACGCGTCATTTCGATGTTGTGGACGTCTCGCTTGTCCTCTGCTCACGTGCAGGATCCATCGGGGTCAGGGGCGGCGGCAGGAAGGCCAAGTGCGTCGCCGCCCCGTCCTCGAGCCCATAACCCCCTTGTTTCCCCGATGTCCGAGTGCATAATCACTGACGTACAACATAACTTTCGCGGCGGTGCAGGCGCGGATTAAGGGGAGGGGCGAGGGGGGCGACTGCCCCCCTGTCGTCTCTAGACAGCCGCCTGAAAAGTATGCAATTTGTTCTACAAAACCCCTTGTATGTAGGCACCAGCAGTGCGTCGGCTCTCTGTCAGCTATGGACCTTAATTCGCGGCCGCGCCTGCGGCGTTGATCTGGGGGTCATGTCAAAACAGCGCCCTCTATCAGTGGGATGATTCTGGGGGCGCAACCACCTCATCTCCTCACAATGCCCCTCTCCCGCAACTGCGGGGTTATTAGCGATCAACAGTCGTAACCGATCTTCGACTCTTTTTTAGCTGATGATATTGTTATGAGTATACTGTTAACAGAAAGGCAGGTATGCGATACCCGAAAAAGAAATGATAGTATGGCGCAGCGGGCTGTTTGGTGCAAATTATTCTTAAGTGTATTGATCTGCATGGTGTTTTGTGAATTATTTAAACTTTTTTGTAAGTGGATTGCAGATTGTTTTTTTTTATGACAGAGTTGCGGTATACAGGCGGCGTCGAATCATAACACATTAAGTGCAATAGAAGTACGTGCAGTAAACAGGGGCACACAAACAGAGGACAAATAGGCAGTCGGTTAAGTCTAAATTTTACGTTTCATAAAGATATTTTTGTTATCCAAGGGTAGTTCTCTCCTACCTTCTCTCTCCTCCCTTCACTCGCTCTCACTCTTTCTACCCCGCCCCCCTCCTTTCCCACCAGTTTAGCGAGCGATTATTGCTCTGATATCAAACTTGGTAATGAAGTTCAAGTACTATTTGAGCTTTCGAATAACCCGTGTGTGTGCCAATTAGTCCATCTGTTACGACGTTATGAGGAGCTAATGCCGAAAAAGGGAAATGAGATGCTTTGTTGCGATGAGCTTCCTATTTGGAGTCGTACACAGGCGTCATTCACAGTCAAACGTCAGACAACACAGACGGCCACGTGAGATCCGAGGTGCCTTGACCCTTTGTCATTCTTCGGTGGCCAATAAACTGTCGGTGGAGTCCCCTGAACAATTATCAGCTGTTGCGATGCAGTCATTCAAACTAGATGTCGGAAAATAGTGACTTAGAAATTCATATCTCATATTCAGACCAGTTATTAGCCCGAATTGTGTGGGGTGAGTAATCTGCTGCGCGGTCTTTCTCTGGTTATTCTGTATCGGATGCAGGTGTGGACGGGTTGCATAATCTAACGGGGCCGTAGGTAAGGTGTCTTGGCGAGCGACGTTCGGCAAACCCGCCTACCCGCCTGCACGCCTGAGTTCAGTGTATTCGGGGTATTCGGGGTATAAGCAGGAGAGAAAGGTTCACGTCACCCTTTTCGTCTAATTCTGCCTCCTATACCGAAATGTCCGAATTCTCTGTTGTTTTTTTTAACAGTGAGGAAGGTGATGGTTTCTTCCACCGTTTCGGGTAGAGGTCGCTCTAAACAAGCAAAATTAGAATTTGCAACACGTCCCAGAACAATCCTCTTGGGGCCTATTGCCAAATGTATGAGCGAGTGAGGGGCAATAGCCCATCTCACCCGTTCGACAGGTACGAACAAGAGACATTCTAGAAATCGGGAGCTTCACTGGTAAAACAAAGGTGCTAAGTCGCGCCTTTCCTGGGGCATTAAACAGCCCAAAAGGTGCTGAAAATTTGTGCCTTTGTTTTAGTGGCTTTGTAAAGGCACTAAAAGCTTAGTGCCTTCTAAAGGTAGGAGTTAGCACCTTTGTTTTTCCAGTGTATGTCGAACGTTCCTTTGCCGTTAACCGCGAGGGCAAGAAGCCATCGGTGCCACAAAAATATGCTACCGTCGACTAAATTAAGGACGAGGAATACGAATATTTTGTTACAAATTGGCGACAACCCCTTATTTTGAGTGGACGCAAGTCGGACTTCCAGTATTTTTGTTCTTCGAGATGTCGAACTGCGTGCGGGTGAAATGCTCTATTATCTCTGTCCAGATCGGCCCCTGGAGCAATCCAGCGGGAACCCCCTTTTGGTTGACAACTATCCGGGTTTGTGTGGAGTAATCCGTCCTTGCGGACTTTTTTTGTTGTCGCTTTGCATCGCGTGGCCTATACAGACATTTTGGAGCACACGGTATGGGAAAAAAATACACGAGTGCAGAGTGCTTATGGCAATTTGTTGGCTCGTGATCGCTCACGATCGTCCGCGATCAGCATTCGTATGTGATGCGTACAGTAAGGACTTGGGATGAGCTCATGCGGCCGCATTTCCGTCCCATTCCCGTCCCACGGCGGAAGGGCGGCGCGGGGGTTGGCGGGCCGGGGCGTTCGGGGCTGGGGCGCGTGAGGCAAGGCCGTCCACGGCGTCGTCGTCGGGTCAGAGCGGAGCCGTCATCAGTCCGACCAGGTCCGACCCACCCGCAGCGGCCTCCAGGGTGCCCCTCATAAGCAGCCCAGTGCTCAGACGTAGCGGTGTCGTGGTGGACGCAGGTCCTCCTCATCAGTGCTTCAACAAGTGTCGTACGGGAAGCAGCAAGCGGCCAGCAGCGAGCACCCAACAGCTCGGTGAGTGCGCGGCGCTCCCTGCGCAAGTAATGTGCTCGCGAAAATGATAAACGCGTGTGGCGGCCCGGGCACCTGTATGTATGGTGTAGGTGTCGGACTTTTAGCGCCGGTGTCCACTTGTAGCGTCCTGTCCGATTTAATTTAATTTTGAATTTTTTGCCATACGCGCTTTCAGTTATGGAATGTCATATAGACTTTGAGTTTGTCGTTGAAAGTAGATCCCAAGCGAGTGAATATCATGGTGTGCGAGTGCACACAGCGCTATTATTGGTGAAAAGTTGTGTAATAAGCAACAGGCGGCTAATACACAGTGAAAATTGTAACAGGCCAGGCCAGGCTGGCAGGGGTCCGGAAACCTAACTGTCTTTCTCTCGGCACCCCGCACCCCTTTTAGGGCATGGGGTAGGTGGGTTTCTTTTACCACGGCACCTTATTAGAAAATAGAGACATACTGTTACTGTTGTTGAGCCTATGATAAACATATCCACGTCGATGGAATTTTTCACGGTGCAGGTAACTATACTACGAACGGCATCCAAATATCTTCATCCGCCTAAATATGATAGTAGACAAAGAAGCCTTCACCCAAAAGTGGGTAATTTTCGTACGGCCCCTAATGTATCATCCGTGACGTGGCGGTGGCAGCCCAGCAGCAGCTCATCACGCTAAGCGAACTCACGCCGGAGCGGAGAGGAGCGAGAGTTGGTGGTTAGTCGTGAACCTTTTCAGGAGCAGAACCATTTTTTTTCACTAAGTGCCCGTAAAATGCGTCATAGGCGCACTGACAACAGTAGTCTGGCATTTCCGATAGACACTCATCCCGCCCGAGACACTCTGTGACAACTTGCCAGTCTCGTGTTCGTCTGCCTTACTTCTGTCTTAGTACTTTCAAACAAAATCAAGCAGACAGAAATAATATTGTCTTTGTCGCTGATTCATGATTGATTGCCATACTGCATGTGTTATGGCAGACCCGATGGTGGGAAATGAACTCTGTAAACACGTGAACTTTTGCGTCGAGTGGAGTCACGGGGCGGGGAAAGGGGAAAGTGGTCGGGGAGGGAGGAGCAGACTGCTGAGGGTAGTGGTATTAAGTATCGCCCACAGCCGCGCCACCCCGCCACGCCCCGCCACGCCCCGCTGCGCCCCGCCACCACCCCCAGCGCCTCGTAACCACCTGGTTCTCGTTTCGGTGCTGCGGGTTGCACTTCTCGGAGGTGCTTGTCCTCAAAGATTATGACGACCACGTTCCCCCGGCATCTCGTTTGTCGATCCCACCGAGTTACGAGGGTCGATCGGCGCGTATAGCTTACGCCACACGCGGGTCTGGGTGGCCGCGGTGGGGGGAGGGGCGGGGGACGCCACCCCTACACTTCGCGGACTCGTTTCCTCCCCTCTTTCTGCCCTCCTCTCTCTGTCTCTCTCTCTCGTCTCTCTCTCACTACCACAACCCCTCTCTCCGCCCTCGAGTACATTACTCGCGAGGCATGCACCCGCAACAGCGGCACTTTCACCTGGCTCGCGGCCCGGCCCGCCCCGGGTCCGAGCTCACCATGAGCTCGCCCATCACCCGCCGGCTTGTGGCTCTAGGCCTATATGGGCGGGCGCGGACGGACTGTCCAAACTGCGCAAGCTCCCCCGAATCTCTCTGTCAAAGCCTCTCCGCAAGCCGCAATTATTACGTGCTCGATGTCTATCATGGAGTGGCGGTTTTGATGCGTTCTGATGGCAGCGGGCGATGAAAACATGAAGAAGCCCGCGGTCGCGGCGCGCCCGGCCGGCCGGCCCGGCCCGGCGGAGCCACGTGACGTGTGTATCGTGACACGTGAGCTCCAGGTCGTCAAGCCCGCACACGGGGGAAATGAATTGCTTATTGCGCCGGCATGAAAACTGTTGTTCCAGTCGGTGAAGGGGTGCAGCAGCTGCACTGCAGCCGCTCTCTGCTGCCTTCGGGGCGAGAGGCCCCCTGAGACTCTCTCTCATTCTGAGCGGTGGACCTGCTGCACCTGCTGCAGCAGCAATTTCACCGAAAACTTTTGAACAGGGCGCCGGCGGCGCCGGCGGTCACCCGGACTTGTCATTGTCACGGCCGGGCCGCGACCGCGATCTCCTTCTCTGGCCGGTGTGGACCCCAATGTCAGGGTCAGTCTGTGGCCGCGGGGACTGCCCTAGTGCCCCGCCCCGCCGGGTGTTCAATATTGTCACCGCCGCGGCCGGGCAGGGCAGTCCACAGCACAGTAGCCCACGGGACGGTCTAGCGACGGGACCGACACGACGCCGCCGCGACGCACAGCCTCCGGGCCCTGCGGCTGCTGCGGCGCGTCACCCTTCAGGCCAAAGGAAAGTCGCGGCGGGCTTTTGTCCGCGGGTGGCGCGCGGCGCTGGCTGGTCGAACGTATACGAACGGCGAGCACAAGACCGGAGGAAGGGGAAGGGAGGGGGCATCACGAGGGAGATGCTGGCGCGCCGAATAAAGGAGGTCATTTCCTCGTCATTTCACTCTAACGACTTGAGCGCGACGACGCGCAGGGCCCCGACGACGCGCGTGTCCAGGCTCACGTGGTTTTTGGAGGAGACGAGGATGACGCGCTCTCGTGGCTCCCCGAGCCTGGAGCCCCCGCGCTGTCGTGGACGTCAGTCGTTTGCGAAGTGTCTGCTTGGACGAAAGTACACGGAAGAAAATTCAAAACTAAAAAAAAAATATTAGTGCTCAAATTTTAAAGCTGTGTACAGCAACAACAAAAATAGTCTGCAAGCTAGAAAGAAAAACGACGTTGTACTGAAGCTAGAATAATATGAAAACGTAGAGGGTGGTCAACTCCACAGACCCCTTCCTTTATTTTGCTTATACTGTACCGAATGCAGGCGCGCGGGCGGGCTTGCCTGCCGTCGCTCACCGCGGCGCCTTACGGCCCCGTGCGCGTATGCAACCCGTCCGCACGCCTACATCCGGTACAGTATAAGCAAAATAAAGGAAGGGGTCTGTGGACCACCCTGGTCTTGTGATACGTCGAAACAATTGAGTATTTTGTGGCGTTTCAAATGTACACATTTCCATGCGGATGGGGGGATGGTGCGTTGGTGCGTGTGCGTGGGAGGCGCGTTTCTCTCATGTAACACACCCGCCCCGCGCCCGCGGCACAACAGGTCCCATTCCATTCCAAATTGCACAATTGCGGCGGGTGCCTAGCTGGGCGCGCCGCGGGCCCCGCCGCCCCTGCTGCTGCTCGTCCCGTCCGTCCCGTCCGACTTGTCCACCATGACTTAGCACGCCGCCGTACCGGCAGCGGGGCACGGCCCGGCACGGGGCCGCTTCAACGGCGTGAAAGTCCGTTAGCCGTCGCGAGTGCCGGGCCGGGCCGGGCAACGGCGGGAGACTCGGCGAAATGACCCCCGCCTCCGACGAGCACAGCAAGACCCCCGGGCCCTATACACGCGCAGCAAACTTGCCGGAAGCGTACAAAACATGTTTGTGGCGTGCACGCTGCGCGCACGGCGGGCGATGCGGCGCGAGCTCGGTGCGTCCACAAATGCAAATCAAATCGGAACCGCGTCGCGCCCGACCCTTTGAAGGACGCGACGCGACGCACGCCGGCGGTGCCCGATGACGGCCAGCCGCCCATCTCGCCGCGCCCGCCACAGCCGGCAGCGCCGCGCCCAGCCCCGCCCCGCAGCGCCTCCCGCCGCCGTGACTCGCCACTTCAGCGATGGCACACAGGCGCCGTGTGCGAAAGGGCTCAGGGCGATTTCCCTTCATGGCTTTAGTAGCGGGCCGTTTCTTCCCAAACGCACCGTCCCATCTGCCGTGTCATTCACTTTATGACCCCCCCCCCCTTCCCCCTTTCTCTCTCTCCCGGACGAATGTGCCGTTTGAACGCGGCCTACCGAGCCCTCTCCTAACAGACACCGCGTTGCTTATTGTTCCAGATTAACAATTGGCCATGGCGCCTAACGTGACCAGCACGACGACGCTGTTCATGGCCGAGGCGGCAGTCTGCCCGACGTCCAAGCTGACGACCCTCCGCCGGCCCAGCTCTGCGACGATGCCCTCCATGGTCCCCGTCGGCCAAGCCGTCGGCAGCCCCGCGCCACCCACAGCCACGACCATGGCCTCGGCCAAAGCCTCGGTCGTCGACCGTCCGGTCGCGGAGGACCCTTACGCATGGCACATCGTCTGGAGGAACGTAATCGCCTTCGCGTACCTCCACTACGCGGCCGTCCGCGGCCTCTACGTGTTCTTCTCGGGCGGCATCGCCTTCCCGACGTACCTATGGAGTGAGTACCTCCCAGCCTCCCCCTGCCTCTCCCCAAGCTGTGCCCGAGCTCTCGCTTAACCTCGCCCCTTTCCTCCCCACAGCCGCAGTGCTTGTCGTCCTCTCGGCCCAAGGCATCACCGCCGGCGCGCACCGTCTGTGGGCGCACCGCGCGTACAAGGCCAGGCTCCCGCTCCGAGTGCTGCTCATGCTGTGCCAGACGCTGGCCTTCCAGGTGAGCCACCCTCTCCGTCCGAGGCCCTCCTTGTCGCCTATAGCCCTTCTCTCCCGCTTGAGGCTAACAGACTCCCCTCTATTCCAGAACCACATCTACGAGTGGGTGCGCGACCACCGCGTCCACCACAAGTTCACCGACACCGACGCCGACCCGCACAACGCCTCCCGAGGCTTCTTCTTCTCGCACATGGGCTGGCTCATGGTGCGCAAACACCCTGACGTGAGGCGCAAGGGCGCCGGCGTGGACATGAGCGACCTCGAACAGGACTCCGTCGTCATGTTCCAGAAGAAGTAAGTAGTGCCTCACCGTCACCGCCTCCATGGAGTGTGCTCTGGTCGAGGTCCGCAGTGTCTCACCGTACTTGTTTGCAGGTCGTACCTGGTCCTGATGCCCCTGATCGCCTTCTTCCTCCCCGCCTACGTGCCGTACAAGTTGTGGGGCGAGAGCTTCTGGGCCGCCTACTACGTCAGCTCCATGATGCGCTACGTCCTGAGCCTGCACGGGACATGGCTCGTCAACTCTGCCGCACACATCTGGGGCATGAGGCCCGTCGACAAGTAAGTCACACTGCTCCGTCCGCTTTGCATACCTCGACTAAGTCAGGTGGCTCATGACTTGCTTCTTGTTCCCCCAGGAGCATCTCCCCGACCGAGAACTACTTCGTGGCGCACGTCGCCTTCGGCGAGGGCTGGCACAACTACCACCACGTCTTCCCCTGGGACTACAAGGCGGCCGAGCTGGGCGACTACTACGGCAACATCACCACGGCCATCCTCGACTTCATGTGCTACATCGGCCAGGCTTACGACCTCAAGACCGTGTCCAAGGAGATGGTGGAGCGGCGAGTGGCGAGAACGGGTGACGGCACGCACCCCAGTGTCCAGGACAAGCAGCAGCCCCACCACCATCACCACCACCACCACCACGGCGACGAGGTGTGGGGCTGGGGCGACAAGGACATGCCCCAGGACGACGTCCTCGGCGCCACCATCATCAACAAGAGCGATTAGGTGGCCCGGTTCGGGCCCACCCCGCCAACGCAAACGCCACTCCACGCCGCGCCACGACGGGCTGGGCCAGTCCGGGAC
>NW_026267163.1:461690-464596 GCF_000697945.3 Frankliniella occidentalis
GGGACAGTAGTGAGGACTGCCGCGGATATTTTCCATGTCCCCGTTCGTATGCACCAGTCGCGAAAACAGTATTTTTTTCACAGTTTGTGACAAATTGTCCAGGATAACGCGATGAACATTGGAGGGGAAAACTGTTTTTAGGTGGTGAACGTTTTTGTTTTGGGTGTCGGAAATTGTATATGACGAACCACTGACACTTACCCGTCATTTTTCTCTTTTAATATCAAATGAGTGGTTCAATCACTCTTTTAGCACTTGCACTTGTGTGAAAGTACACCGAAAAAGTAGTCACGACGTGATTTGTTTTTAGCTCCCTTTGATTTGAAGGCGATGCTTGATCCGCAACGCGACTGGGCGCAAGGGCGGAAGGGAGTACTTTAGCAGAACTTCAATGTGTGAGCCTCGCCAAAGCGAAATGTAGCCGTTAAATAGAAAAGGTAGGGGTCAAGGTATAAACTATTCGGCTCAAGCTAAGACTTGTCCGAGCGAGTACCAAAGGGCAGGCCTGAAGAGAGGCTGTTCAATATTCATGAGAGCATTCGCGATCATGAAAGTCGTTAACAAGTTCCTTTCTCAAAATGTCTGGCGCTGATTCGTTCAGTTCCAGACGGATTAATCAAAGCTCAAACGTTTATGCCCCTGCCACGGGAGTAGGCGAAGTAGATTTCGTAAGGTAACTTTGTATTATGTTGAGAGATCGTGTATTATTTATTTTCCTATATGTGATTTAGTGTAAATATATAAAGTGGGATACTCGGTAATGAGACATCTCGCAATCAAATTATTATTAATTTATAGATTGACAACCAAACCACCAAACACTTCACCGGGACTGTTGCACATAAGTTACAGCGTCTACCTAGCTTGCCTGGAAATTTGTTTGTGTTGATTATTGGTTATTTAATAATAATAAAAAACAAAAACTTATTTACGTTAATTTTTTTTAATGACAACGAAGCCCAGTACATCACCCCCCCCCCCTTCCGCCCTTACCCATCCCTCCTACCACAAATGCACCCATACAGGGAGATGAAAACAGCTGTGAGGTTTTTAGACTAGCAGAAAATTCAAATTTTCGTTGCTTCCTCGTTTTAAAAATGTCCGGTCATGTGAGCACTGCCCCAGGGTACCGACCCGCCCCACCACCCCTCGCTTGATTCCACAAGCTCGTTAAGTGCGATACCCCTGGAGGGCCGCAGCAGCGTCCACTTGTGCAAGGCCGGAGACGTGAGCAAAACTATCGAGTTGAATTCTTGGTTGTTTATCGAACCACCCTCGACGTGTACACGTGCGTAGACTATACTGGTACCGATTTTTCCCTGTGTGCCAACGTTTTTCTGGTAAATTATTAACTGTTTGCCCCCCCCCCCACAAACACACACTCACACCTCTCCTCCGGCAAAAAAGAAAAATAGAGTTATGGTAAAGTGTGTAGCCATTGCTTTGGCCGGGTAGTTACAAAAAGGATAAGGGTAAAACACTTGCTGCTGTGCTCGCACTATGCTCTTTATTTAGCTAAGATACACGATAGATGAATGCGTTTGGTGAGAACTGAGACTTGAGACGGATCCGGACGATCTAGGCAGCCCCCCCGTTCGCCTCACCTAATCAGCTAGAGTCGGCGAGTGGAGAGCGTGCTAACCCGCATGGCCCGGCCCCACGCTTAACATTACTGGTTACTGATGAGTTAGGAGACTGTACTGAGAACTGATCTCGACTCAACTTTCCGCCTAATGGAAAAGAAGTCAAGACCCTCCGAGTAAGTGAACAGCCTCTTCGTAAAATCCTAAGTACCGCTTGTAAAAAACAGTAAATATACAGAGAAGGGTACTATGTAAATATGTTTACAATGTTTGGTGAGGTACGACGTGGTTGTATGGCACAGCTAGAAAACCGCGTCGCTCCCTGTCCCCAATATCCGGTATCTTCCACTTATATAAATACGGGATATTGGGTCAATATTTCCCTGAGTAGTTTATCCGTCACATTTAGATACTAATATCACCCAAAATGATACAATATTATACAAGGAATGGACTATTATTGCTATTTCAAAAATAACACTGTCGTGAAAATATAAATATGAGACGAGACGTAATATCCGATACATGCCGTAAGCTATTTTACGACATAAGTAGACCTAGTTTGAGTCGGTGGCGAGATAAAGGGCCGACGCTAGAGAGGCGTTCTAAAAGCGATACGAGAGTTCCGTCCGTCTAGCACTTGGCGCTGCCGAGGCGGGAGCCGCGCATGGCCATGAGCAGGGCTGCGCCTCCCAGCACCGTGGACATGCTCCAGCTGCACAAGAAGAAAATCAATCAGAGGGAGGTCCATTACCGCCGAGTACTACTGGGAAATGATGATTGCTTACCTATGGCTCTTTCCAGGATAGGTGAGGGTGTCGAAGCCAGAAATTCGTGTCGGTATCTGGAAGAGGTAGTTAGACTGAGTATGGTTGTTTTTGCAAAAGGTTTTCATGGATTTCTGATAGTTAATCTGAAACTGCACACTATACCTTTGATTCGTTGTCGATGATTTCCGCCATTGGTGTGGTCTTAGAAGTCATGTCTGCGACCCCGCTCAGGACAGCCAGCAGGGCCTTGTGCATGTTAACCAGGACGCCGACATCTGCGGTCTCGGACTCCATCGCCTTGCTGGGTAGAGTGCTTTTTGCAGACAGGAACATCTCGCTGAACCGGCGAGAATGCATATCTGCGATGCGGCCTTCCTCAGCGCGTTGAACAGACCGCCTCTCTACTGATCGAATGTCTCGCTTATCTTCAGATCGTCGTTCGAGAGATCGAATGTCACCCCTCTCTAGAGCTCGTCGTTCAACAGAGCGGACCTCACGCCTCTCTTCAGCTCGTCGATCGAGAGACGATACGTCGCGCCTCTCTGCGGCACGT
>NW_026267163.1:466219-477792 GCF_000697945.3 Frankliniella occidentalis
AGGGATCGCACCTGTCGCTCCTCGTCTACTCGCCTCTCTGCTCGGCGTTCGAGAGATCGGGCAGCCTGGTTATTGTCTCGTCGGAGGGATCGCACCTGTCTCTCCTCGTTGTCCCGTCTGTCTGCTCGTCGTTCGATGGAGCGGACTTCCCGGCGGGCTTCACTGCGTTCCAGTCGAGCTTCTTCGACCCGGCGCTCGAGAGAGTCGCGCAGGCCTTCGCGTTGCCGAGCGGTATGTACCTCTCTCGTTGCCTGATCGAGTCGGTCGTTGGTCCGGCGGGCCTCTTCTCGACGAAGTTGTCGGGGACCTTGGTCTGCGCGCCGGTCAACCTGGCGCACATCGGACCGCTCTTCGTCAAGTCGCCTGGATGCGTCGTTGCGTCGTTCGGCGCGCCGGTCTAGCGAGCGGACCTCACGCCTCAGTCGACGCTCGGTGTCGGCACGCCGGTTCAGAGAACGAGCACCGCGACGGCTGTCGTCCATGCGGCGGTCTGCGCGGTCCTCGAGTCGTTCGTCGGCTCGTCGTTCAACCACGCGTCGCTCGTCGGCCCGCCGCTCGGCGCTCTGTCGCTCGTCGGCTCGGAGTTCGTCGGTTCGACGCCCCGCGCTGCGCCGCCCCTCCACACGACGCTCCGCACTTCGTCGCTCGTCGCTTCGTCGCAGGGCGTCCCGACTCACTTCAACGCGTCGGGCGTCGTCCAGCCGACGCTCGGATACGACGCGGCGTTCGAGGCCGCCGTCGAAGTGCCGCGCCTCATCAAGCGGGCTGGCGGACGCGTCCTCGGACACCGCATCATGAAGGTCGTTTGTCAAGTCGTACACATATCTGAGGGGAACATATAGAGAGCCAGGATGTAATCACAAAAGGTAAGAAGGTTTTATCCATCCACCAAACCATAAGTCGTCAAATCACTCGACTTACTTGTCGTTCGCCAGGAGGTCGTTGCCGGTGGGAGTGCCGGTGAGCCCCGCCGCGTCGCCCCACGCCACGGCCGGGGCGCCGAGCCACAGGTACAGGAGCAGCGCCGACAGGATGCGCAGCCTCGGCCGCTTCATCACACCTGGGCCAGACACACGCCACGCACTGTACAGACACTCGACCCACGGCTAATGCGCAACCAGACTCATTATATACTCGAAAGCAGTTGTATGCCATGGCAGTTGTATTATTTCGCAATATCAGTATCACGTCGTTTCGCATGAAATTGTGCATGGAATGACGTTTCCATAAAACTTACGTCCCCATATACAGGGTGGCCCACCAACCCCTTCCTTTATTTTGCTTAGACTTTACTGTCCGCATGCAGGAGCGCTGGTGGGTTGCATACCCACACGGAGCCATAAGGCGCCGTGGTGAGTGACGGTAGGCAAGCCCGCCCGCACGCCTGCATTCGGTACAGTGTAAGCAGAATAAAGGAAGGGGTCTATGGACCACCCTGTCTATCACGTTTCCATAACACTTACGTTTCCAAAAAATTGTACTTGTCCACACAACACTTGAACTGACCGCATCTCATCACAGTTTTAACCGGACAATGGCTAAATGGGCCACTCACCTGCTGGGGCCAGTTCTACTCGGAGGAGGACTTCTGGGCGCAAAGGGGTCGCCTGGCGGACTGCGCAGCTGATCGGGTTGGTGTGAGGGCTTCGCTGGCGTTCCAGGGAAGCGTTCGCGGCGCACTGTGGGGATGCTCCGGCGCCGGAGGGCTTTTATAGACCGCGGGGAGGCGCCGCGCACGGCGACGCACCCAGCGCCGGCAGCACCCCCGCACCCCCGCCGCTCACCCCCCGCGGAGACCCAGAGAGCCAGCTGAGGCTCCCGGGCGCCCCCGCGTCGCACGACCAATCGCCTCGTTCGTTTGGCGCCCCCTCCTGCGCAAAAGCAGTATGCCGAACAGTAACCGAAGCGCCTTACAGCCGCGGGGTAGGCAACCCGCTTCTCCGCTCTGCGTTGAGGACTCTGATATTGCCTACCGAGCCAGGCGCCTTCAGCCTGTCGGTGCGGGAATAGGCAACCCGCTCGGCTGCGATGTGCTGCAAACCCCAGAGGTGCCTACCCAGCCAGGGGCCTCGGCCTGTCAGGGTTGGAGTAGGCAATCCGCGTGCCCCCCCTGCGCTCATCAACACTGTTTGCCTACCCAGCACGGCGCTTTGCGGCAGCCAGGTCCCACCCGGGGGGCTAGTGCATGCCCGTGCTCACGCGCGCCACCCTGGCCTGGCCCGCCCCACCCCGCCCCGCCTTGCCCCGTCCACCACCGCTACCCCGCGGTCGGGTCCCGTGACGTCCTGTGCCCAATACCACGCCCCAGTGCCTCCGCGCGCGCTCAGCTGCGCCGGGTCGCGCCTGCGCCACGCTCGGTAAAATCAGTCTGCGAAGCGGTTACCCCTTATCGGCGGCCGCCAGGCCTCCAGCCGGCCGCCGGGGGGCCGCGCCCCGCCACGTCACGCCGGGGAGGTGCTACGTGCGGGGCGGCCACCTGTGAGTACGGCGGCCGCGGCAGTGGCGGCAGCCGCGCTCAGCCGGCTGATTCCGAAGAACCCTCTCCTATACCTTCCGCATAGCTCCGTCCTGCTCTGTCCTTGTAACACTCATAGAGCAGCGCCCCTTGAGGTCTCTTCGGAATCAGTCTGCAGGCCCCGGGGAGCGTCCGGGGAGGGGAAGGGAGGGGTCCCGCCTTTCCCTCTGCGGTCGACGGCGGCCCTGCCCTAACTCGGTAGCAGATGGAGCGGACTCCCTCCAATTCGAATCTCATTCCCGCCGCGTCCCCTTGTCCAGATGCGCCCCGCGTCGATGTCGCAAACAGGGTGTGGGGGTGTCAGTTCGGCCAGCGATACGACGCAGATATTGCTTTGGCTCGCTGGAAGCGGCGCGGCCGCCCGCGAGTGGCGTGGGCGGTGCGCGCACTTGCACGTCAGTGGGTCTAGCGCGAGGGGGTCGCGCGGCGCACGGTACAAGCTTCGCTATCGGGGACCTCTCGCGATCCCTAGGCGGTGGGGCGGGTAGGGCGGGGACCGCCACCGCGACGCAGTGCGCCCCGCGCCCCGGGCCAGCTCCAGCGCAGGCTCCAGCGGAGGGCCCAATGGAATGTGAAATTGTTTGTCACTTGGCTGGGCTGCGGTCTTCTCTCGCACCAGGCCCCGCGGTGACGCAAGCAGTGCGTAGGGGAGGAAGGCCAGAGGGCGGCAAAAAACAAAAACAAAACAAGGTTGTAAAAGTTAGGGGGTTGCTCGGATCAAGGGGATGGCCCGGCCCCGGCATGGCAGCCAACTGTCGCCCAAGTGATTTAAGAAATGAGGGAATGACACGAAGAGTAGAGAGTAGCAGTTTATTGCCTCAGGATTTTAAAAATTGTACAAAACTACAGCTAACAGTCATCGAATGAAAATAGGAGAGCGACACATGGGTTCAAGGAAGGCAGCACAGCTGCTAGTACCATGTGCCGCCCTCGATTCCACATAAAATAATTAGTGAGACGATGGTCTATAAATTGAAGTCAGTTCTATTTTCAGTGTGGCTTTTTCCTTCCTGAATAAAACATTGCTGGTCCATACAAAATTTGACAGATTAAATAATGAGACCACAATATTAACAATTTACAAAAAGCAACTGTACATCTTACTATGAAAGTATGTGGTGATACAAGAGCTCTCAATTTTTTTTGCTAAAGTGAAGCTGCCAAAGGAATCAGTTAAGCATTGTGCAAGGCAGTTTTTCAAGCACTTGTCGCGACACATTAGACTCAAAATTCAAATGATTCAGAAAATACAGTAGTTTGAAGAGATAAAATGCAGACTTTAGTTACAAGTTCAACAAGAACATTTGAGCATGTAATAATGCGTTTCATGATAATATTAGGTTAGAAAATTGGTGCAATAGAAAGGAAAAAAGACACCAAAAAATAATGTCATAAATTTTCTAAATTAAAAGAGAAAATACTGCTAGGTAACATCCTTTGAAGCAATAACATCCTTTCAGACAATTAAATAAACAAGGAAATGGCATTGAACTATCACACTAAGCTTTGGAAATCTTAGAAATCAATTTGCAAATAGCTTAAACTAATGATGATACCACACCGTAAAGTAATTCTGAATAATCAATACAATACGTAATACAGGCAGTTCATATTTGGGACTTTACAGAGAAAGCAAAGGGACGACTAGAGAATCCATAGACACATGCATGCCTGCGGGAACCACCCTGTGAAGATTACTGCAAAAAAGAATGAATGAAAATGAAAAAGATGAAGATACACTGAGCACATGTAAGTCACCTGACTTCAGTCTTCCTGCAGTCAATGCCTAACTTTATAACGTACAGTACTTTAAAAAAGTAAATACCCTCATAAACAGTATACCTATTACATACAATAAGCCATTTGTCACAAAATAAAGGGAAAAAGTTCTTGAAAACCGATTTCTTAGTACAGCCCGATGAGAGAAAAATGAATGCAGTGCTGATCTTAACTTATTACAAGAATTTTTTTGAAGTAAATCAAAATTTAAAGGAATGAAAAACAAAACAAAATATTGGGAATATAATTTCACACATTTGGCCAGAACCAAATATAACATCAACACAAATGTGAAATATGCACTTGTGAATAAAATAAAAATTGGTGGATTAATAAACATGTCAAAATAAATAAAATCAGTTCCGGCTAAAGCGGCTACTTAACAGTCCATAAAAGGGCTTAAAATGTTCAAAATCTTACAATTTTATGTCACACTATGTAGTGTAAAATTGTTCACTTGCGGTTCCGTCCAGCAATATTATTCAAAGTGATTAATGGCATGAGTCTATCACTAAACCTATGATAGTTTCGCTCAAGCTCTCTTTGATAGTCACGCTGATCAGGCCCAATCAAATTTTTGTTCTTGCGCAGAGCATCAGAGCACTTTTTGGAGAAATCCTTAAAGCATAGCCTTAGCTTATTCTGGAACTTTGAGGGTGCTTTCTGTCCATCAACTAAATCTGAGAGAAAGACAAGAGCCACCTGGAAAAGGGAAAGAAACAAGGATATTAATAATTTTTACTTTTTCAAATATTACAAGCATATTAGTCTGGAATGCAATATCTTACCTCCATAGGGCCTTGATTGACAGTGGTTCCAATACAGCCTTGAAGCACCATCTGCAGAATCTTAGGATCTGGCGGCTCCTGGTGGATAGACTGAGCCAGCTCGGCTGTCTTCTTCTGGATGTCTTCGATGGCCACCTCGATGGGGATGAGCTCTATCACCTTGCGGCTCACTACCTGAATCCTGGTCTTGACATAAGGAAAGTGGTTGGCAGTGGTCAAAATGGTCTTGCGCTTGTATTGCTCGTGAAGCTCGCCATGGGCACGGCCCGTGGGGGTGAACGGCGTGGCGTACACGAAGCGCTTGATGTTGAAGTTGCGGTCAAAGTAAGTTTGTCGGTGTCGAAGCTCGTAAGGTTCGAAGTAGGGCTCCACGTAGGTAATCTGGATGTAGGCCTTATCCGGGTCCAGCGTGCTTTGGTCCACGGCGTTCGAGTCCTTGATGATCTGGACGTTGTCGGTGCCGTACCGCTCAGCGTAGAAGTTTTCCAGGCGGCTGAAGATCTCGGGCAGTTTGGTCAGCGTCGGCTCCTTGTAGATGAACTCCTCTCCGTTCAGGTCGCCCAGCTTGGAGCCGTAGAACCCGACCCGGAAGTACGTCCCAAACACGCGCTTGCCCTGAAGCTGCTCGACGCGCGTGAAGGCTTCGTGCAACTTGTGGTGGATGCTGGCGAGCCGCTTGTAGTCGCGGTTGGCCTCGGCCATAGGGATGAGGATGCTGTACACGTCGTTGACGGCCTCGTACATGCCGGCCAGGTTGAAGGAGCCGGCAGCGTGCTCCAGGAGACCCACCAGACCGCTCTCCGTGAAATCCTTACCCAGGCAGATGCCCTCCTCCTCCGGGCTCACCACGTCGTCGGACACGGCGCTCTCCTCCAGCGCGTTGGGTGTGACCCTCTCCAGCGCCACGGCGCCCAGCGGCAGGTGCGGCCGCTCCTCCAGCATGTGGAGGTACTCGGCCACGAGCGCAGCAGAGTGCACCAGGCACATGCCGGCCTCCGTGTGGTTGTTGCGCTCCATGTGCTTCTGCGCCATGTTGGCCAGCCAGGTCAGGCGCAAGTCCGGAGAGTTCTGGTAGCCCTTGGCGATGCGGTACATGAGGTCGAGCAGCATCTCCGGGTCTTCCTGGAACTCCTTCATCTTGACCGTGTCCGACAGGATCATGTGCAGGTTGAACACGAGGTCCTTGACTTGCTCGGGGAACGTCGTCTCCTGCAGTTCTGCATCACCACTCGCGTAGACCAGGATGGTCTTCAGCGACCGGCGGAGCGATTCTTCGCTGAAGGTGCGGCTCGTGCCGACCAAGGAGCTGAGCGACATCGTCACCTGCATCTTGACGCGCGCAAAGTTGTTGCCGATCTCGAAGTTCTGCCTCATGAGCAAATACAGCGAGGCGGACGCCTGTGAGCGCACGGCAGCCCTGTTGGAGCTGCAGTGGCGCAGCAGCTGGAGACACAGGTCAGCGCACTGCTCGGTCTCCTCGTCGAACAGCAGGTTGGGGAACTTGAAGACGAGCGCCCGCTGCGTGGCAAACATGTGCCTCAGCACAGTGGAGCTCTGGTGGCGGGCGAGCGCGTGCAGCAACACCTTGAGCACGGCGCCGAGGAGGGGTTGTAGGGCGTCCGAGCGGGACGCCACGGCCACCATCTGCTCCAGCGTGTCCAGGATCACGAGGCTCACCTCCGTGGCCAGGTTGCCCTCCAGGTGCGCGTCGGCCTCCACGTCGGCGGCGGGCCGGTCGCTCGCCTCGGTGTTCGGGCGGTACGCCATCTGCTCCTTGCGCCAGCGCAGGCGCTCCGTGCTGGCGCCTCCAGTCACTCCGGGCGACCCCGGGCCGCCGGGGGACCCGCCGCCGGCGACCTTGTGGCGGAGCATCATTTCATTTCGGGCTGAGCTCTGACCCAGGATCATGTCCTCGAGCTTGGACTTGGCGTCCGTGGTCTTGGCGAGAGTCTGCGGGGCGCAGCGCTTCAGGATCTCGCGCTTGCCTTGGTACTCGAACGTGTAGCTCCCCACGTACAGTGTCTCCAGCAGCTGGTGAAACCGCTGCGGCGGCAGCTCGGTCCACCACTGCTTCAGGAGGGTCTTGTTCATGTTCTTGAGCACCCACAAGAAGCAGCCCAGCAGGTGACGCGTCGTGTCCGCCGACAGGCTGGTCTTCCTGGGCTGGGCGTACGGATCGTACGGCTCCACGGTGCGCGCGCCGAACATGGACGTCCCCGCGATGGCCATGGCCACCGACTGGTTGATGCCCGGCTGCGGCTCGGGGCCGTCCTCTAGAGCGGGCGAGAGCAAGGAGCGCCCCCGCTCCCGCCAGCCGTGCAGCTGGTGCAGGTTGTCCATGACGATGGTGAGGAGGGGCAAGTACAGGGCAGCGACGCGGGCGCGGCACTCCGAGTCTTCGTAGCGGGGATCGCTGTCGTGGCCGGTCAGCAGGTTGCGCACCATGTTCACGGCCTTGGCGTGCAGCTGGGCGTGCGGCAGGGTGAGCACGGCGGCCAGGTCCCCCAGGACGAGCCCGACCAGGAAGTGCTGCTGGCGGAACTCGAGCGACAGCTCGGAGAAGCTCGTCCTGTCCCCTCCCACCAGCGTCGAGATGAACGACGACTGGCTGTTGGAGGAGGTGACGGAGGGCGTGGGCGAGCACGGCGCCGAGCTGGGTGTGAAGGGCGTCCCGAAGGGCAGATTGAGCGGCACAAAGTGCTCGTGGCTGCACACGATCCGGAGGAAGTCCACCTTGAGGCCGATCAGTCCGACAGCGTCGGGCAGGGATGAGATCTTGGCCGACATCTGCTTGTAGTAGGTCTTGATGAGGGACAGCACGTAGCCACGATCCATGACCGACAGCAGGTCAAACAGGAAGAAGGCCAGACTGGCGTTCATGCTCTGCGCGAGGCGTGGATCCTTGCTGCAGCGCGAGATGATGTCGGACGTGAGCGTGGACACGAGGGTCGTCACGTCGTCCGTGAACTGCTCCGACAGGCGGCCGGGCGTCCGCCGGGGCGCGTCCAGCCCGTCCGTGGCGGCGAGGTGCTCCACCATGCTCTTGACCATGAGCTCGAGCAGGAACCACGCGTTAGCCATGGCCAGCTCGCGCGCCGCGCCGCTCGACACGACCCACTGCAGGGCCAGCTCCTCGTGCACCAGGCGCAGCGCCACCACGCTGGGCACCATGTTGGGCCCCACGGCGGTGCGCATGCTGGCCGTGCGGTCCAGCCCCCGCGCAGCCGCGGCGGCGCCGCCAGGGGCACCGCCGGCCGTGGGGGACAGCAGAGCCTCCTCCTCCGCGAGGCCGTGCAGGTTGGGGTTACTGGTGGAGCGCAGCGGCGGCGGGGACAGCCCCAGGTCCGTGAGGGTGGGCTGGGCGGCGCCCTCGGCCGGGTGGGGCAGCGCGCACTGGTACGTGATGTAGGCCGTGAGCAGGCTGTGCCGCCCGTGCTGGTCCCGCTGGACTTCCCCCTGCCCCTCTGGCAGCGCCGTGATGCTCTTCACCAAGCTGGCCAGCGCCTCGAAGGTGGTCTGGCCGATGTTCATGAGCTGGCCGCTGACAGCGGGCGGGCGCACCAGCAGTAGTAGCAGCTTGTCCAGGATGACGGGGAGGAACTTGACGAGCGGCTCGGACTTGGCGTGCGTCAGCTCTAGTATGCTGGCCTTGAGCGCGCCCTCCATGTTGGCCTCGCCAATGCGTGGCGGGATGGACCCGTCCTCGAGAGCGGCGCACAGCCCCAGGAACTTGTCCAAATACTTGTCTTGAGTGTGGACCGAAGACAAGGCATCCAATACGACAACGAAGATGCCCTTGTGGTTGTCGACCCACTTGGTGCCCGGCAGCAGCACATCCGGGGGGATGTACGAGTAGTTGGGCGGCGGGTGCTCCATCATGACGGGCAGGCAGAACTCCCCCGTCTGAAGGCGGCCGTCGCGGAACACTGGCAGCCAAGTGTAGCCGACGGGTGTCTCTACCGTCGTCTTCTCTTCCTTGCGCTGGCAGCTGATGTGGTAGAAGGTGAACAGGAGGTGGTGCTGATCCCCCAGGTTTGCCGGCAGTTTGAGTTTGAACTCGTCGTAAAAGTCAGGGCACTTGCTATGGTAGCTGACGGTGGTGTACGCCTCAGAAGCGAAATCTGGACACGACGATTTGCCGAAGATGACCGACATGGCGTTGTGCTCCTCCTCGCCGCACATGAGCTGCATCTTGACGGCGATGTTACGCGCCGACCCTGTCCGCCCAGCAAAGTTCAGGTCCTTGGGGCTGACGTACAACAAGTTGCGGTAAGAGTAGTGCGGGATGAACATTTCTCTCGGAGGGAACTCTAAGATTTCCTTCGTGGGTCGGCCTTTTTCATCTGGGTAGGGATTGATCCTCGCCAGCTCCGGTGTCAAGCTGTATGGTATGTCATCCGGGCAAGGGGAGATATCCAATTTTAAAGTACCAGGTATACACTTCTTCTTTAAAACTGAACATGGGCGCTTGAGGTCCACCAAAAACTTGTACAAGTCTTCGTCTCTCAGTCTGTCTTGTTCTTGTTTGAAAAAACTCGAAACGGTTAGAGTAACTGGTCGGAATGTATCCAAACTTGAACCAAAGTCTTCAGGTGACCAGCTGCGCCTTTTTTCAGATCCACTGCGCCTTTCTAGAGATCCTCGTCGAGTGAGGGTGCCCATGTCAGAAGCTCTCTTCTTCAACTGCTCTAAACTAGTATTGCTGTGTTTCCGGTCCAAGCTGTTGGAGGCACTACCTTCTTTGTCACTACCAGAATCTCGCTCAAGGCTGTTTACACCGCTTATAATGTTCATGACATAAATTGCAGTCCAAGCAAAAGGCATCCGGTACTTTCCTAGCCTTTCACAAGCTGCAACAGCATTTGCTTTAACTTTCTCACGGTTTTTGTCATCTTTCATGTATGGTTCAGCACATTCATTAATATCACCCTGTAGAACCTTTTCAAGTTTTATGACAAGAAACAAATCAGGCGATGGATAAGTAATGTCAAAAATGCATGATCTGCTCAAGGTGCTGCTGTCACTGTAAGGTATATGAGATGTTAGCATTCTTTTGAGGCCTTCCTGATTCATGTCAAAATAAAAGTTTTCAGATATCTTTTTTTTTTCTTTGCAGTCATATAGTGCAATTGATGCGAATATTGGTTCCACTTCCAATTCTAGCTTAAGCTGAAGACATTTCACTAGGATACGGTGACCCATGTGCTCATTTGGAATGTCTGCTGAGATCCTTCTTTCAATCATATCTTCTTCATCTTGCTGTGGATACAATGAGAATAAAGCATCTTGCCTCCCCTCTTGCCGACGGGATTCATTGAGTTTGTCAATAGTCTCAGGTGCAGTTCTTTCAAGGAGACCTGATATCACAGGATCACTAACTGAATTCTGGAGATCAAAACTGGCCCAACTCCCTCGAGGGGTGTCAGCAGATGTGACTGACAAACGTCCCGATGGATTAGCAGTTGGGACTGCTTCTCCATCAACCTCAAATTCTTGATGGGGGATATTTTGCAATGTTGTGAGACGTTCCTCTGATCTGTCTTGGGAAAAAGCACTGCTAGAATGGTGACGAAAACGATAATCTACGACTATCCAGTCTCGTGTGTAACTTTCGACACAATCACGAACTTGAGGAGAGAGTTCAGATAGAGGTTCTTCTGGTAAAACTGGTGCTTCTGTGCGAATTTTTCGTGGAATCACTCCAACCTAACAAGAGAAACAAAAAAAAAAAAAATACAAGAATTAATTGAATAGAAAAATAAACATGATATCATATGTGAAGTGACTCACTACTTACTTCAATATCATTCACAGGAAAATCAAGCATAGGCCGGAGAGGGTCACGGTCAATAAGGAGTTGATGTTGCTGGATAAAGTCCTCATAATCGAGAGGATCGACTACATCACCAAGAGAAACAGTAGAAGATAAACCCGATGCTCCACTTCCTGTCTTGGTGGCGTCCCTTGAATATGATGTAGCGGCTATTTGACGCCTTACATCAGAGGCATGTTGTTTTGTCAGTTTCTGGGCAAATGCCCGCTGTACAGATCCCATCGTTCTGCTTGAACTTTAATTTCTAAGTGCAAATCCTCATTTCTGTAAGCAAACAAAATATACAAAAACATTATCAATGTCCTTGAAAGGAAAAACCTAAAATCACACCACTCCAAATGAGGCAAAATACTTTGTAGATTACAGATGCAAAATCCAAAATAGAAACATATATCAAAAATCTAAAATTACTACTATAATTGAGAGGATAGGTGTAGTGATAACAGTTGAAATGAAGTATTTTGGGATGTTCATCCTAGAAACGTGACCTAAGGAATAGGTGGGTTTATTAATCAAAAATGACAATATTAGGAAATTTACTCACTTGAATGATATTGAAATATTCAAATTCTTCTAAATAGAAATGGTATGGCGTGAGTCATGTCCATTTCACTACTTTCTTGACAGACGCTCCTTCACAAAAACAACAACAACAGAG
>NW_026267163.1:477842-478288 GCF_000697945.3 Frankliniella occidentalis
CACGGCACAGTCCTATCAGCAACTGAGAAGGGGGGGGGGGGGGGGGGGGGGGGGGGGCTCCTGTATGTAGGCAACCAACCGACATGATATGGCATAGTCCATTAGTTCGGCCTCTGCAAAACTCGCGTGATGTATTAAGTAAAAAAGATCAAATTGTAGCGAAGCGTAACTGCTAATGCAAAAAATAAAACAGGTAGTGGGATCGTTGTCGTAACCGGCATGGCATAAGACCCCCCCCCCCTCTTCCTGGGTCCCGTGAGTGAGACGAGCTGAGGAAGAGGTCTCAGGTACTCAATATTCCTGTCCTGAACGAGGTAATTGGGTCAAAGCAAACGTGGTCACGTAATCTCAGCGTCGTCGTTCAGTGTCAGGGGCGGGGCCCCGCCGGCTCGGCGCGGTGGCCAGTCTAGTACGGCCCCTCCCCCCCCCCCTCTATCCCTGTATAA
>NW_026267163.1:481459-492550 GCF_000697945.3 Frankliniella occidentalis
GCTACTAAAAGTTATTGTGTTACTAAAAGAGAGGCTCAGCAAGTCAGAACAGAGTAACCTTCATATTCTGCAAATTGTCCCCCTTTGGCTTATCTACACCTTTTGGTGACCTTTCAAATTTTTATCTCAAAGGCTTTGAAGCCAGTGTCTTCTGTGTGCTGTGGATATATAGTGTGCATGTGTATAAATATTCTTAACAAGAAGGGACGACTGGTTGTGGGAAGATATGGGTTGGAACTTCTGTATTAATTTTAAAAACTGTTTCATGGACCAGGCACTTGTTGAGCAAGCCCATAAGGATATAGAAATGAAAGATGAGAGCATCTTCAAACTCACTAAAGAGGTTGTGGAATTAAAGCTATTACGAGAAGAAGTAGATGGAAGTCCTTCAAAATCTTCAAGGAATCCTGAGGATTCTCCTGTTTGTAGGGTAAGTTTTGTTGAGTAGGGTTGATCTTAAAAAATTCTTGCTTAATACAGGAATTTTTAAAACCGGACTCAAAAATTGGCAGGTCACAACCCATCTGGAAAATGAATGTGGTAATTCAACCTCATTATCAGACTCTGGTCATTTTGATGATGTGCTGTCTGTGACTTCTCCTCAGTCTAACCATAGCCCTGGTCCAAGGCAGCTTGCACTGACACCTGAGTCTGAACGACAAGCAGAAATTTACCAACGCAAAATTGATGACGTCAACCGTAAACATGGGGAAAAGAGTGTTGAGGATAGGAAAAGCCTTGTAGATATGTATGAAAAGAAAATGGAGGAAATGTCAAGAAAAGCTAGTGAAAACTTGAAGCTAGAAAAAAATGAACTCATTGAAATGTATGAAAAACGCATTGAAGATATTGTCAGAAGACATCAGGATAAACTTAAGGAAGAGAGAACTTTAGCCCAAGATTCATTCAACAAAAAGATGGAGGATGCCAATACAAGGTTTGCAGTTTTTTTAAGACAATAAAATTGGTTTGTTATTTTAGATATATTTTAGAACCTTTCTTTATGTTCTTCTGTTTTTGTTTTTTTTATAGATTCAGTGATTTACAACAAGAGTTATTTCAATGCAGAGAGAATGCAGTACTCCTCGAGGAAGATGTTGAAAATCTTCGGAAGAAAATTTTGACACAAGAGCATCAACTTTCAGAGAAACGAATAGCCCTGGTTCAAACAGCTCAGCTTGAATCAGAGTTGCAAGTTCTACGTAGACATGTGGAGGGACAGCAAGAATTCTCTGAGCAGACCTCGCAGCTTCACGGTGAATTAGCCGAAGTCGTAAGCCAACTAAAGGAGATGGAAATCAGATATAAGAAGCTTGAATGTGAAAAAAATGAAACTGAGGCCAAATTTGAGGCTATGCTCCAAGAAGCCCACGAGCAAAAATCTCATCTGGAAGGTGAACGCTCCACCATGCTGCAAGGTCTCCAAGAAATGGAAAAGAAAATTGAGCTTTTGGAACAGGAAAAATCATCCTGTATTGAGGACTTGCAAAAGTTAGTTGAGGTAAAGTGTAAGGCTGAAAAAGAATTTATTGAGGTATCAAAAGAACTAAAATATTTTGAGGAGACAAAAAAGAAACTTGAGAGTGAGAAAACAAAACTAGAGGATCTTTACAAAGAAGAGAAGAAAACAGTACAGCATTTAAAATTACAATTGGAGAGTAAATCAGATCAGTTGCAGCATTTTATCAGTGAGGAAAGTCAAAAGAAAAGAGATTTAGAAGACCAAACTGCAGAAATCATTGTCATGAAAGAAGAAGAATGCAAGCATGCCACAGACTTAATGTCGAAACTTGAAAGGGAACTTACCAGTGTAAGAGGAAGTCTCAGTGAGCAACTTCAAAACAAAATTGAACTTGAAAATTGGAAGTTGAATGCACAAGAAGAAATCAAAAACCATCTTCAAATAATCCAAGATTTATCAGAAAACTCTGAATATCTGAAAAGAGAAATTATTGAACTTAAAACAAGTTTAGATGAGAGATGTAAAAGTCAAGAAATGCAAGATGGCATCATTGACGATTTGACTGAAAAATTAAATAATTCTGTAGCTCAATTAAATAAAAAACAAAATGATGTACAACAATTGACGGATTGTATTGCCAACCATGTGAAAGAACTTAAAACAGTTTCAGAGTTGCTAGAAATAGAAAAAAATAAAAATTCTGAATTACTGCCATGGAAAACAGTAGCTGAAAAGATGGAAACAGACATAACATGGCTGAAACAAAATTTAGATGAGAAAATACAGCAACTTCATTATTTTTCTGATATTGAAAGTGAAATGAGTGAACTCAAAAGAAGTCTTCTTCTAAAGGAGAAGGAGGTTGAAGAACTAATTATGTGGAAATCTAAAGCCCTTAATCTAGAAGAAGAGTTAAAATCCATGAAAGATGGTATGGCTACATCCATGCACAAAATGCATCTTGTAAATGCGATCTCAGAAGACATCCAAAGTGAAGCAACTAGTGAGTTACCAAGTCAACTGTTACCTCAACAAAACCAGTTGAATTTAAAAAATTCTGTGATTCCATGTGTTCCTTATGAAGCACAGCAACATGTATTAGAACTCGAAGCTGAAATTCAAAAGCTGCGGGAAAGTTTAGATCAGTCCTACTGGAGTCAGTCTGAAAAAGAAATGTTAAACTTGGGTATGGAAAAGACAGTAGCAGACCAGAATTTGAAGCTCCAGAGACTAGAGAATGAAGTTGTTATGCTTAACCAATGTATTGCTAGACTTCAGGAGGAAAAAGATAACCCAATGACTCACATAGATCAACATTTGCTGAATGCAACCCCTCCAGAAAATAAGATTAGTCTAGATCTGGATCAGGAAGAATTAGAGATATTACCAGGAGTTTTAGGCCAAAACGATGTGCAAGATGACAGTCTTCACAATATAAATGGAACAGAAAATGCAGAGCTGATTGTTTCAGAGTTAAAGTCTGAAATTGAATCTTTAAGAAAGGCTCTTGCTGATCAAGAAGAGAGACATACCGAAATGAACTTAAAGATGTACTTGAAAGGGCAAGAGGCAGCCAAATTTGAGAGGAAAGATCAGGTGAGGATATTCTAGACTGATTAATTTGTATAATCAGGTAGCCTAAAGAAATTATGAGCTTACGTCTGTTTACTGTATTTGTGAAATGCGTGCATTTTGTTTTAGCTTCTTGAAATGGCCGTGCAATCACCAGAGAAGGTATCCATTCCAGAACTTGTCTCACAATTGGCTGAGACAGAAAAAGAACTGGAAAAAGTGAAGGTAGGCATGAAATGATTTTAAAATAATCATTGTCTATTGTTTCTTTGTCTCACATTTAATTGTGCATGGGAGGTTGAAGGTTTCTTATATGCTTCTTCATATACCTTTTTTAAATTGGTATATCCTGTCTTTAAAAACCTAACTATAAAACATTTACCAGAATAACCCTCATGGTTGGAGATGAGCCTCAGTCATATGATTAGCTGTAGATTAGTTTCTTCTCAACTGTTTCACAGTTCTCTGTTAATGTATCAACTAACCTACTGCGCCGTAATACACTTACACCTAGAGTTATGCTTTTTAAAATTGTTGACTTTAAAAGAAAAATACCTTGTGCTGAAACAACACATCACTGTATTGTATCTCAAATAATGAGAGGCTTATCTCACACAGTTTTAAATTGTACCTGTCACTGAGACAGGTGTGATTTATTGACTAATATGCATCATATTCCCCTTCCAGGCCAGACTTTTGTGCGTTTTGTTTGGTGTGTAACTGTGGGTTGTTGTGTTTTTGGCACGCGCTTTGCAGGATAACCAGCTTGAGAACATGCCTAAAAGCAGTCCGAGCTTGCTCAGCGCAAGCGAGGCTGTATGCCTTTACCTTCTTGGTTCTTTCAAGGTCTGTATTTTGTGGTTGGACCCAGAGTTTTCTCCTCTATATTGTTTGGCCTTGTGCGTTCACACATTTCAGTCTGTCAGCATAGTTTCTTCAATTTACTTTCTTTTGAACATTATTATGGGATAAGAAAAACCTTCTGTAGGTGGGTGTGTCAGGGATATTCAGCTCCATTTATGAAACGTTTAAAAGTTATCTCTCATGAGCTATTCTGTTGGTCAAACGCAAACTGATTGTGTTGAGTGTGTGAACAGCCCCTAAGCTTTGTAGGAACAAAATTCATATAAAATTAAAGCAGTATCAAGCCTGACCTGTTGTACATGCTAGGTAGAACAGTTACATTATTTAATCTGTAGGTCATTTAGGTCTTGGTGAGAATTAAAAACATTGCTGTTCTTGTCTTGCCTAGGTCTCCTTTGCATGACTTCTCTTCTTGTCTTTCGTATATTGTCTGTTTGTAAGTCTTTTCCAGATGGTTGGTGCTGGCTTTGCTTGCAGGGATACTGTCTTATAGTTTAATTTAATTTCTTATTGTTATGGATATATTTAAGTTCTTAAGTTATTCTTGCATTTTGTTTGGTGTGCTGTTGGTAACTTTCATGTGCAGAGCTTCCATCATGTCTCTGGTGCATGAACTGAGACTATTCTATCTATTTCAAAATCAAAATAAATTGCATGTCCAAAGTTTTAACATTTTTGAAGCATAGGCCAAAAATTAAAGGCATTGAAAAATTGTGACAATTATTTCAAGAATAAACAAAATAAAACCCTCTTTTTGAAGAAAACCCTGGCATGTGCATGGGTGGGCGGAAGTGCATGTTCAAGGAATTGTCACTTCTTAGATAGAGAGTATGGCCAAAGGATGGTGCTGTGTAGCGGGGATTCGACTAGCAGTACCATTCTTTCGTCAGTATGACTAATTGCCAATTCAGTACCGCCCAACTCCCAGATGGAATTTGGGCAGCCTCATTACCAGTCGAAGTTTGGGACTGTTTCAATTTTTTAAGCTCAGCTATTACACAAAAATTTCATGAGGCTGGTCTGTTTTATCTGGGTTGTGATGTTTACTTCTTGCCTAACACTTTGTATATTTGCAGGCAATGTATAGACAACTAGCAGAGGGACAAGCCAACAACAGCAGCAGCCCAGAAGCAACACTATTATTCCTCAAGTCAGCTGTCTACTACTTTTTAACTGATGAAGCCAATTGTCAAGGGCACCTACATGCCATTCAAAGTATTTTGGGGTTCACTGAGGCAGAGAAACAGTCTATTGATATGTTGACTTATATTCGCCGGTGATCAGATTTATAGTTCAAATTTGTTCAGCTTAGCTTTTAAGCATGTAAGGGAAGTGATGGGTCAAGTTTTAATGGATTTGTATCTGAATGGCTTTAAGCTTCCTGATAGGTTATTAGCACTGCTCCAACTGCAAAGCACTGCTATTCAAGTGCACATTTATCTTTGTAATTATGCAATGGAGGACTGACAGTACTTGTTGAAATTTTGGAAAAGAAAGTTACCAGCTGTTAAGTTTTATATGTCATGTTTTAAATGTAATAAAGTGCCTGATTATAGGTGATATTTTTAATTAAAAGAAGTGAATGGATTTTAGAAAGGTTTATTTAATGAAGTATAACAGGAAAATCACTTCTTTCCAGGAAGAATGATACCATCATACTGCAAAGAAAACAAGAGAATGAGTCATTAGAGTAAAAACCAGTTACATTAAAATGAGCCACAGGTCCAAGTAAAACATACCTTCTGTTGGAACCATTTCATAGCATCCTCCTTGGTAAGTCTGTGGGGGAAGCCAACAACACCACGCTTCCTCCTCCTGTGAGCGACATTGAATCCTGCAATACAAAACAAAGGCAATTAAATGTAAGGTCGGATGCACTGCAAGTAAAATATTTCAAAGGTGTAATGATTCGTTACCTGGTCGGCCAAGGACAACATAGAAGTCAAGACCATAGATACCAATACTAGGGTCATACTTGATACCAAGATCAATGTGTTCCTGAATGCCGAAACCGAAGTTGCCAGTGCAAGAGAAGTTCTCCTTTCTCAATTCGTATTCCCGGACCTAGAATGAAAACCATTGGCTTAGACAATAGTTACTTAACAAAAATTTGGGTCTCTGCCTGAACAGATCATGTTCCTTCTCTTAGTATCATCCCCAGTATACAATGTGAGGAAGAGTTGCAAATTGGAAGGATTTCTATAGCACTCTACTTAGAGATTCATAATATAGGAAAATGATCACAATAGAGCACAGTGCAAGAAATTATGCAAACAGTGAAACAAAAAATTTGAGGTACTGTCCCTTTCGTCAGTATCTTCCCCAGGAAGAAATGTGGGCAAGAGTTGCAAATTGAAAGGATTAATATGGCACATAGTTAAAAGACACAAAACTATATGTATAGGTCTATACAACCAAGTGCAACAGTTAAATCTTTAAGGCGGTTACTGTTGATAAGATGGGTAAAAACTAAATAATTCTTGACAAACTGATAAAGTCACAAATTGAGATCATATACTGTGTTCTGGGACACTTTACTAACAAAAGTAGCACAACATTCCAGCATAATAGTGAGATATCCTGATATATTCATTCAAAATAGATCACAAGCCAGTTAATCAAATAAAGCCAAATGAGATTTGAAAATAGTTAATTATGTATGATCAAATAAATGTTTTAACACACATCTTGCTGTGGCTGGCCCTACAATTACACTAGCATAGTCTGTCATAAGTTAACTACATTTTAGGATGTTTACTGATGACACATACCTTCAGTCCTCTTTCTAAGATTTCTTCAGCCTTGGCACCTCTGACTGTGCAGTGGACAGCAATCTTCTCGTTACGCCTAATACCAAAAGACCTGACGGTGTACCTGGCCTTTGAGAACACTGGCTGCTGGCCCGTAAGCTGTTCCAACACCTAAGTACAACAAATAATAAGAAAGAACATTACAACGGTGAAAACACATTCAAAACCAAACGGAAATGAACGCAGGGAGGAGTATTCATTACGTCCTTCAAACGTTTACAGTGATTTGATAACCCAGAAATTTACCTTGGCTGCTCGTGTAAGTCTGTCACCAGACTCTCCTACACAAATGTTCAAGCAGAGCTTGCGGATGCGAACCTCTCGCATGACGTTCTTAGAGGCATCTTTGCCTCCTTCCTTTTTGACACCCTTCTTATCCTGAAACAGAAAAAGTCAACACATGAGTTTACAGAAGCCGCTCGTAGAGTCTTAGGTTAGGCGCGGATAACCCCCCTAACACAACAATTTCAAGTGGCGAACGGGAAATAACAGCCCGTGGACTAATTAGAACACTTTCAACTCTATACTAGTCAACTTTAGGAGAAGGTGGGAAGCAAAGTTAATCGAAATCTTATAACAAGTCCAGTGAACACGTTGACGTCGAGATGCCCGTCCCAGGCACCACCGCTACAACAACACTGATTGTATTTCACAGTTCACACCATCCAAACCACCCGGAGGACTTGTAATTTCGACGAAATGAGTATTTACAACACGTAAATAGAAAACAACAATAGATATCCTTATTTACGAAGACGATGGAAATAGATTAAAATAAACTTTGAACACAGGCACCTACCGCCATGGCTTCGGCACAAATGGACAGTTCAAAGACCGGATGTTACTGTGGCGTTCTGTGTCCTCACCGGGGCCGGGTTTTAACCGGAAACCAAGAAGCAGACGATGCGCCTGCTGAAACGTTTTTTGTGTTTAACAGAAGGCACTGGTTATGTAAACAAAGTTTATTCAAAACATGGTGGGAAGAGTTCGAAGAGATCTCAAATTTAATTTTCCCTATAAATGCGATTAGAATCTGCGCAGCTACTTTCATCATGGATGGAGACGAATCTGCGAGCCTTTTAGCTTCTTTAGAGCCTCAAGTATCTTCTTCGGACTCTGCGGAGCGAAAGTTGGCTCGCCAGTTACGAATTTCTAAACGCAATGAAGCAGCTCGCAGGTAATTCAGTAATTCATTATTCGTTTCTGCTGCTACTTTTCATTCGTCTTGTGTGAAGTCATATGATTTTTTATCATTATTAATTATCATCATCATTTGCTTTAAATTGTTTTCAAGGGGTACCAGCGATGGTGATCACCATCTGGATGTTGTGTCTGAATACACAAATCTGGAAAAGCAAGTGGAAAGCAGTGCAGAGGAGTTGGAAAGATTACTCATTGAAGGAAGAGAACTGGTTTGTTTAACATCCTTTTCCACTTTCTGATCGTGGAAAATTGTTTGTAAGTATTATTTAACTTTATTTTTATTTAGGTTACTAATGTCCGTGTAGCCAGTGACACACGAGAGGTGAATAGACGACAAGAGGAATCAGAAAATAGGAAAAAAAGGTTGCAAAGGCTAGAGGAAGAGGAAACAACAACCAGAGCAATGTTCGAAGAAGTAAATGAAAAATGGGAAATGATGGCCAAGCACAATGATCCCATGGATCTAAAATCTGATATCGATGCTCAAAAAGGTCTAATATAGATTTAATTAAATCATTTTTCATAAAAAGACATCTTGGTCCACACTGTTCCGTCTCATTTTTGCCTTATTTTTATCAAAATAGAGAGATGCAACGAGCTTTTGGAACAGAAGAATGCAGTTATACGGGATTTAATGTCTGAATTAGAAGCAGCTGATTTACGTTTTGTCAAGGATCAGCAAAGACAGTTGGAGGAAGTTTCTCTCTTGGTCCAAAGAATTGAAAATCAGGTCAAAATTATGAAGGAAGCTTACCGTCGAGAACTAGGGCTGATTGAGGTGAAATTTTGTTTCAAATAATATTTTATTTAATCAACTGTGAGGACTCATTTCTAATCTTTTTGCTCTCATAATAAAGGAGGCCATTTCAAATGAGCGGAAAGATCTATTGGATTCATGTAATAAGCAATGGGATGCTCTGTACAAACAAAGGGATAAAGAGGAAGTAAATAACTTGAAACTTCGTTTTCAAGAACAGGAGGAGCAGGATGAAGAAGTAAAGTGTGTAAGAATGGAACATCAGGAAAGGTACAGGCAAACTAAAATTAAATTGGATTCCGACATTCAGGTAAAAAAATAAATAAGAAAATATATTTTTAATAAAGTACTGTCACCAGTAAAGCAATCTGATTAATATTTTCCATGTAAATTTTCAAAGGTTATGCATCATGAATTAGAACAAGTAAAAGCAATGTGCCTCCTTAATGCAGAAAAACTTGATTACAATTATCAAGTGTTACAAAAGAGGGAGGATGAAAATTTAATGATGCGAGCACAACAAAAGCGTCGAATTAATAAGTAAATGCTCCTAATTTAACTGATTTGATAACCAGTATAACTTGTTAAAGTTAATATTATTTTAATAAGGTTGCAGGATATAGCTAATAGCCTCCGAAAAAAAATGAGAGAGTCTGAAGCTGCAGCTGAAATTGAAACAGCAAGGCTCCACGAAGAGATTTCTCGGCTCCATCAAAATATTGGTGACATAGAGAAGAAAGCAAATCATTTTGCCAATATTAATGATCGGCGATATAATCAAGTGTGGAATTTGCGTCAAGAAACTGCCAATGAGTTACTTACCAAGGTATTCTTAGTTTCTTGTAAAGTTAGGGTAAGGCAGAAAATTAAATTGAGATGTCTAGTGTCAGGCATAAATTTGTCAACAGATCATGACCATAGACCGCTTAATTCATGAACAACAACTTGGTTTAGAATGGAGTCCTCCTGAAAATGTTCTCCTCAACAAAGTGGATTTACCATCTTATCAAGCAGCAATGAAGATTATTTATCAACCATCTGGTTCTAAAGGTGTGTGGTGTTCTTGTAAAAAATACAATTGCAATTATATTTTTAACATCATTCAGGAAAAAATGTTTACAGAGGGAAAAGAGGGAAACTCCTCTGGGGAAGCTATTGGCTCTTTAAATGAAAGATGTGGGAGCTCTGAATCTAAAATTTCTCAGGAGAGAGAAGAAGATGATTCTAAAATGGTTTTAAAAGAATTGGCAAGGAGACGTCTCTTGAAATTAGTACTTCAGCGAGTCGCTGACAGTGCTGGTTTTCTTGTTGAAGAGAGACTGAGAGATCTTCTTGCTCCTTACTCAGAGTCTCAACAAACTATAATACGCCTGGACAATGTGTTTAATGTAAGTATTTTTATGGGCATTAATTATAATCTAAACTTAACTTGATCACAACCATAAAACAAGTTGCTTTTAATAGAGCAAATTTATATGTTATCTTTCAACTTGTTTAAACAAATAATACAGGCTTTGGGACTGCGACATGAAGCAGATATTGAAATGTTAAGAGACTACTTTCTTCCATATGCTACATGTACTGTTTGTATAAAATCTGTGCCTGAAGAGAAAGTCAGTACTGAAGTTACAAGAGACCATCTTACTGATAGCTTACTTAAAATTCAGTATGTATGGGACTTTCTGTTGGTGCATGGCTTTTGTGGGCAATTATTCTCATCTGTCTCTTGGCGGTATGTATTTTAGGCAAGCTGAGCCTTCAGAGCTTCTCCATTTGTCAGAAACACAAGAAATCCTTGTATCTGAAAATGCTACAATTTCATCAGTTATAACGGATCCGTCACTTCATAAAGTAAAGGACATAACTTCAACCAAAACTGGTATGTAGATGATATTTTAATAAGGTCATTTCAAAAAATAAGTAAAACAAAAGTAATTTTACTAATTGAAAGTTGTGACCATAATAAATACTTTTTGTAGTTGGTAGCTCGGCAATGGTTCTCCATGGTCCCCCAGAGAAAACATGCTATGACTCACATCCATTGGAAATTGATCCTGTCTATGTTTTGCAAGCACTCAGAAATTTCATTTCTAACTTCCAACAAAACAAACTGGGGTAATTGTGTAATTGAATTTCTCTTCTCCTTTGTTGTACGTACTGATTTAAAGACTGTAACCAATTATTGCAAAATAATAAATCTTAATTTTTCCAGGGATTTGAGGTCAATCGCTTTCTTACTCTCTCAGAAAAGAAACACTGTTTCTCGACTACTTTCTGTAGAGGATGTTGACAGGTTTTGGGGTAGGTACAAAAAGGCATTCCCCAAGCAGAGAGAGAGACTATGGGAGGGTTTTTTGATTGCCCTCAACAAATACCATGCAATTCTATCTGGTAAGTCAAAATATTAATTAAACTGTGTTTGA
>NW_026267163.1:494605-510612 GCF_000697945.3 Frankliniella occidentalis
TATATTAATTTTTGAATTGTTTTCCCCCTGTTTATTTTTAAGGTGTACACTGATACACTTTTCGAGCGAAGTACCCCTTGGCCACACCACCTCTACACCGAGGCCTACCCATGTACGCCGTGACGAACTTGCTCCTCTCGTTGGGTGGTATCCACTGGGCGGTCATGAAGTGCATGGCCGGCCAGCAGAAGCCCTGCCAGCAGAAGGACCACGTTCTTTAAAGCTCACGCTCACGCTCCGCGTGCTGTTCTCCGCAGGCGAGTCGACCACTCACCGCGATGAGCCCCTGGACGAGGCGCAGGGCGAGCAGGGCGCGGTAGTCCCAGTGCGACGCGGCGGGCACGAGCGCGCCCATGAGCCCCGGCACGGCGTTGCTCAGGCCGAACACGAGCTTGGTGCCGTAGCGCCGCGCCAGGATGCCGCCGGGCAGCTGCGTCATCCAGTGCAGCCAGAAGAAGGCCCCCAGCACGAGGCCCTGCTGGCGCTCGTCCCAGTCGAAGCGCGTCCACTGCAAAAGCGGGCGCAAGCACAGGTACCGCGGTGTGGTTGTGGTGTGTGTGGTGTCACAATGCGCATGGGGGGTTGGGGCGGTTAGAGGGACGACTACTCACCCCCTCGTCATCGGCGACCATGATCATGCTGGTGGGTGCGAGGCTGGCGTTGCCGACCGTCTGGTTGAGGAGGTCGGCGTCCTTGCGTATGGCCATGGTCCAGTTGCCGCCGCCGCCGCCCTCGCTCAGGCACTCGTCGCTGGCCTTGCCGCCCTTGGCCTTGGGGTGCTGCACCATGCCGACGATGGCGATGTTGATGTTGATGCGGACCATGTAGTTGACGGCGAAGCCGAAGAACACGAGCCACCACAGCACCCGCCGAGCAGTCATACATTCTTGACAGAGGGACATGTGGTCACAGAGGGAACGACCAGAGAGCACCTCGTCCTCATATCAGCCACCATCACCATGAATCACGTTGGAAACCTTTCCCGACAATTCTATCTTTATACACCTGCTTTACCCAAGGACAACGTTTTTCTCACGATGACATCATAGGGACGTACAAAATCACAAGTAATATGTCAAAAAATACAACTAAAAATGCATCACGGTCGGTAACCCTATTGTGATATCCGTGACGATTTCGTGAGTAACACGCCCTCTTCTGAATTATTGCCTCTCGTTTAAATTAAATATAAACTAGTAAAGAAACATTTTGAAGCGTGCAGCATCCCACTCACACGTGCCTCTGCGCCTTTCGCAGGATCAGCAAACTTGTCTACGGAACACAGACTGTAGAGTAAACATTGGACTGAGCCAGTGCCTTGATTATGTCACAAGGTTAATGTCACTCGTGTTAGACTTGATGTCGCATAGGCGCACTTGCCCATTTGCAGGCATCTCATTTTACCCCGAGTGAGTAGTTGAGTTCTGATTCGACGTCGATTTGCGGGTCAAAATCGAATCGATGTCAAATAGAATTTGACTACCATCGACCATTTATTGAAATTGCGACTGTCACTGGGACCGTTCAGGGATGCGTGCAACGGAACTCCGACAAACGACCACTCACGCTTTCCAACAGCACTCGATTATCAGAAGGACGGGGAGAGTTCTCGAGAGCAGAGGGTGAGGGACGATAAGGAAGCGCGCAGCGCGCCGTTCGTTCTCAACCCCGTGACTGGGTCACTTTGTCTCTCGTTTTCGCGGGCCAAAGACCCTCCCACCATTTTCTGTTCCTTTTGTGTGACATGTCATTGGTGTCAATGAAGTCCCTTCTCCAGACGCCTTTCATTCAGACGAATCGGACCAAGGTCAAATTGGTCCGGCTTGCCGTGTCCTTAGGCCTGACAGACCCCCCCCCCCCCATTTTCCCTCTTCTCCACGGTCTCCAAACTGCGCGTCAAACCGACAGCGTATCGTTGCCACCCCTACGCGCCGTAAAATGGTTTGGTTTGCGCCGAATTCCGCCCACTAAACTCCGCGCGCGAAACCACTTGATCCCAGCCGCGGAGTTTCACCCTTGGGAATTCCCCGCAGCGAATGACATTCCCCCTGCGCTGGATTTACCTGGAGTCTTTGCCATGTTCGGCTCGGCGGTGTCGCTGCCCCGGCGGCTCCGGGTGGCGTTGACGGCGTGGCCCGGTGCCGTGCAGGTGGCGGCGGTGCGCAAGTCCAACAGGGGTGTCCGCGAGGTGTCCGCGCCCAGGACTCATCCGCTCGCCGCCCCGCACGCCTCTGCACGCCGCGCCTCGTCGCCCGCCTGCAGCTCGCCAGGCCTTAGCCAGGCCGCCCGCTCACCACGGGAGCCCATCACCGTTACCACACCTTATCAGGGTAAACAGCACTTACCGTCGGGAGGCGAGAGGCATCTCCACGAGCGTTGAGCCCCCTGCCGCGGACGGGACACCGCTTATCACGGGGCTTCTTTTTATTTTTGATACCACGCGATGCTCTCACCTTCCACCCGCGAGGCCGCCGCGGTGACGCTGACGGCGCCTCGGCGCTGCAGGACAAGGATCCCCCTCATCTCTTCTCTGCTCTCCCACCACCACGCACACAGAGAAAGTAGTTGTTTGAATAACGCGGGGCTGCGGGGCCTGGTCCAAGGCTGGAAACATAACGGCATGCCAGCAGAGCCTCGCACCACGCACCAGGCAGGACACCAGGTTAAACTCCCGAGGTTTGGTGTTGGGAAGACGGACGACAATAATAGTGGAAAAACAAAAAACAGAGCGAGGTGTTGTGTGGAATCTGTTATTTGTCAAGATATTTTACAATTGGTGACTTATTCAACTGGAGAAGTCAGTCCGTTTAGTGCTTTTCTTAGTTTAGTTATAATTTGTCATTAATTTAATGTTAGTTCTCGCACAGTCGCACGCGTGATCTAAAAAAACATGACAGACGTAACCTCTCAACAACTTTGTTTTCGGCATATCTTCATTCTGACAAATTTTTTAGTTTGTCTTTTATTATTTAGGAGTGCTTTAGGAGCACCAGTTTCTGACCCATCCTTAACGGAATTGATAAAAAGTCAGAAGTGTGTGTTTCCTCCAGCTAATATAAATATTCCACTAAAATGCTCTAACTGGACACTGAACTCTCAAGTTGACAATATTGAGTTTGACTTGTGCGCTGCGTTGTTAGATTCAACAAACCGGCTTTGTCATCTTGTCACAAGAGACAAAAAATTTGGCGAGCGAGTAACTAATGCCTTGAATAATGAGGGCCTCCCATCCCTAGTATGTGAAGAAATGAATCTACTTGATCCCAACACAACAATGGTACAAGCAAAGAAATTTTATAAGAAAATGAAACCCAAGTACTGCAGTTCAATCTGCTGTGGCGTTGATGAGGTTGAAACCTCTGTACGAGAACCAGTTTGTCGATCCATTCAGTTTGCTCATCAACAAATTCGAACAGCTATTGCCCTTCAAAAATCACTGAATCTGCAAGGTATTGTTTCAAGCTCCAATTGATACTGACTTGTTTTTATCTATTTAGTATTTTAAAATCAATTACTTTTACATTTCAGAGCGCAATAAGAATGGAAGTCCGCCTGTAGCAAATGCAGGAACTGTTCTTGAAAAGAAACCAGCAGCAGTCGATGAGTCTCAAACATCTGTTGACTCCGGGTTATCTCATAAACCTAGTAAGCAAGTTAATCCAGAGGAATCTGCACGAAGTGATGGTAACAAACATCAATAAGAATATTGCTTGTTTGGAAAATTAAGAATAAATAATTATCCTGTTTTTTTCTTTTTTTTCTTTAGCCATGCAACCAAAGATTGATTCATTGAAAGGCACAACCTCCACTCAAGTTGTGTCAGGTCCTGTGAGTCCTAAAGCTGCTTCTAATAACACCAAACAGCCTCTCCCTGTACCTAATGTTGCTGAAGTTGGACCACCTGTTCATCACCAAGAATCTGGGGCTGGAAGAAGTAATGTTGAAAAATCGGAACCCCCTCAACAAAATCTGAATAAGCCTGGAATTTTCAAAGAGCAACCTGTGGATAAAAAGAATAAGCAATTGGACTTAAATGGTGCGCAAGGGGATGTATTAGGGAACAGCCCTGCTGAAACTGAAAGTGAAGGTCAACTTGAAGCGCAACCTGACCCCCAGGCTGACCCCCAGACTGACCCCCAGGCTGATCTTCAGCCTGCTGATCCCCAGCCTGCTGATCCCCAGCCTGCTGATCCCCAGCCTGCTGATCCCCAAGTTGATGCCCAAGCTGATGCTCAAACTTTTGCTCAGGGTGAAGCTCCCGCTGAAGATCCCCCAGAAGTTCCTGGTGAAACACAAGGAGAGCCTCAGAGCCCTTCTCTCACAGACAATGATGATGGAGCTGATGAGAATATGAGGCAATTTGAAGATGGTAATTATCTCCACAGCAAATATAAACTAGCTTTACACTGTTGAAAACTAGCTTTATACAAATAGAAATGTAGTTTCATATTTTTATCATTACTATAAAAGTATCCTCTTTTTTCTTTTATTTTTCTGCCCAAATTAGATGATGAAATTGGTCCTAAAGTGCAGGATACAAACAAAGATTTTGCTGAGAAATGTAAGTACTGTTCCTCAAATTTCACCTGATATATGATTTTATGGCCCTAAATCAATTGCTATTTTATTTCTTTCAGCTCCAATTGTTATTAAAAAATCTTCTGAAAGTAATGCACTTTTGCCCTCATCACAACAAAAAAATTCCCAAGGCCGAATGACAGGAGGTTTAAATTTTGAAGAAGCTGAAGACTCACATTTCTTTGCATACTTCATGACTTTGTCAGCTCTATGTATTCTTGGTTATCTTGTTTACCACAACAAGCGAAAGGTAAGGACCATATTAATTTACCTTCACATTACCTCCATCTGTTGCTTAAAACCAGTAGATCTTGTGAGACTTGAAGGTATTGATTGCCATGACATGTGTTGTCCTTACTATGATTTATTTTCACAATTTTCCTAGATTATTGCCATGGCTGTGGAAGGGAAGAAAGGAAGAAACTCTGGGAGACGTCGCCCAAATTCAGCAAGTTACCACAAGCTAGACAGTAATCTTGAAGAAGCAATGTCTTCTAACTTAGGGTCCACTAATTCTTATGTTATATATTAATACCTTGATTTAAAGTGAACTGTGATTTTAATTTTTAGCATAGACTCTTTAATATAGTCATCTTAGGGTGTGCATAAGTATCAGCCTGTGATTAGTATTAATCAAGAAAAACTTTTTGTGGAATTTGTCTTTTACTTATCACTTAATTTACCCAATGCAGTTGTTACTGTATTTGGTATTACAAAGGTTTAGACAACCCACCGTTCATGGCAGTAAAAGCAAAGCAAAATTGGTAAGGAATTAGTGGCTTCTTGATGTATGTGTTATGATTTGAGCTAGGTATTTGGACAAGCCTAGGCATAGGATTGACCAGACGAATTTGGTAATCTTAGTTGTAGCCTGACTGCTCTTAGATTCTGCCAGTTGGGTTTAGCTGACCCTCTGGTTAATAACTAAAATGCATCAGAACTGATAAAATATGATCCTTGGTTTTTTCTATGAAAAAAAAAGAACAAAAGTAAAACAGAAATGGAAGAAAGAGAAAGAAACTTAGATAAATAAACAAACAATACTGCTCACTGCGTCAGTTATGTTGCACTTCTAGTTTTAACCATAGTGTCAGCTACGCCCAACTTGCTAACCTGGGAACAGAGGCAAGTTAAAATAGGTCCAACCAGAGTAGAATTAGCAAATTAGCCTGATCAATTCTAGTTTTAGCTGTGGACCTCTCTCAAACCAATGCATGCATTTCTACCGGAAAAAAGAATGTGCTATAACAATTATGTACTAAAATATTTTGTGATATCTAATTTTTTTTTTTTTATATATATAAACTTTCATACAAATCAAATATGCTGTAAGACGAAGGAGTCATATCCACTTTTCTAAATGGAAAACATGCCAATAAATTCTGGTGCACAACTCTCTTGGTTCTGGGAAATATGCTATGTATTGCTTCTTTGTATGATGTATGTAGCCTTTCTTAATTTAATTGACTCGCAAATGATGTCAAAATAGCATTTACACCACAGATACAAAAGGAGGTGCTTGTGTTGTTTTTAGTATCTTTGTCAAAGACTGATAGTGAACCCTGGCCATGGTTATCAAGGTAATGGATCATTAATGTGCATATAGCTCTAAAAGGTATTGTTTTCTTTGTGGTGGTGAGCCTTTGTTTCCTTTTCTTCATTTCCTTTTCTTTCTATTTTCCTTTTTTTTTATGAGGAGAGGGGGGGAGCTTATATCTGTTAATCTACTTTGTCAAATAATTGCATTTCCATTAGTGCTTGAAGGGATCGCATTGTCTTTTGGTAGATCCTCTTAGAGCACTAGTGTAAACTACAAGATGTGTGGAAATATTTAGTTTGGCTCAAGAGGATTGAGAGTAAAAATATGATTGTGGAGTATGGCTAAGGAAAGATGCCAGTGACTTAAGTTGCAGAAATCATTGCAAAACTATATGCAGTGTGCTGCTTAAATTTTGTAAACTAAATTGAGGCTTGGCGCCAAAGGCAGAGTTTTATTCCTCAGCTAAGTCCTCCTCCCTCTCATTAAATTTTATTAATGACAAAAATTTTTGTTTTATCTTAGTATTCAAAGTAGAGTTGGTAATAACACATGGACTAAAATTTTCTGATAAATTTTCTGAATGAGTAAGTCCCAGCTTGCGTAGCTGACATGGTATGCCCGTGGTGTAAGTTTCTAAGATGGGATGAGAGCGAAGCGAGTTGTGGGTAGGTGGGAGGGTCTTTCTTTCTGTGATAGGCTTCTTTCTGTGAAGCCTACACCTTGTTAGATTTCACCGACCAGCTGGCTTTGCAACACAAATGCAGGCTGCCATACCCATTCAAACTGAAGGGAAACTTAAAAAAGAATTAGAAGTCAAATTTTAAAAATTAGTTTCAAGGTCAAACTTTTCCTAAAACATACTTCTAAATTTGGTGTCCCTAGGAGGCTACCCATTGGAACTATCACGAAAACTTGGTCCAGACCTTCCCTTTGGTACAAAATGATTTTAGTATCAGTTATGTATATACGTGCTGTAATATGTTGCCATTAAAATACATACCTAAGTAAATTTAAAAGATTCTGTTGAAAAGTTTTTTTATTGTACTTTTACAATTTGAAAAAGGTAAGCGCTAGGATATACTCTCCTCACCTCACCCTCTTCACTTATAATTAGATTCGATTGCTTTGATTATTATTTTTGTAAATCAAAAGGGCTGGTAATTTTTTAGTTCTTCCTGTGCACTCAATGTCTGAAATTAGTAAAATTATTTTCTAGGTATCTATCTATAAAAATATGAAGTAAAACTCAGATAGCACTTCAATAACTTCTAAATTATAAGAAAAGCATCAAAGAACTATGTCAAAAAATATAACAAATACTACAACATTAAACTCAACCATAGATTCATGGCCATAATAATAAGTTCTAAGACAACTTTAAAAATACTGATAGAAACATTAGATTCTTAAAATCTAATTTGGCACAAAAAACTGGGCATAATTTTAAAATAACTAAACCACTTCCTTCAATCATCAGGTAATTAAATGTCGACAGTTTTAGCAATCCCAACAAACGGTGGACAGCGAGACAATCTCATTCTCATGCAACTTTTGGATGGCGGGTCAATTCAGTTGAGCTTTTCCGCCTTCCCACATCACTGCTTTTCGGTTTAGTTAGCCTTTCAGGTAAACTTAAGTTATGACTGAGGTTATTAGTAATGTCACTACATATTTTATCAGACTTTAAAGTGTCCAGCATTGAATTATGACTAGTGTTTGTAGGTGTAATAAACCTGGGTCTTTTATCTTCAATATTTTCAATTTCATTGAGTCCACTGGAGAGTGACGTTTGAGTGCCTACTTCCCTTGCCTGCCTCAATAATGATACTGTAACATGTTTACTAGGCCCTGATGATATACCTGAGAGAGATGACTTAAGTCCTAAGCGAGAAATTTCTTGACTAAAGGAAGTAGATGATCCTTCTGACAAATCATCATCCTGCTCCACATCTATCTTGACAGAATTATTCCTATCTGGTGTTTTTCGCACCTCACTGCTATTTTTGAGAGTAGACTTAGACCTTGAAGATACTTCTATATTATTAACCTCACAGTCTTCATCACCATCAGAGGAGTTACTGTCATCGCTACAGGATACATCACCAGGGCACTCAGATTTCACCTTTGAATACTTTTTGCCAAGATGTGTCCTGGTTGCAACACCACAGTCTTTTTTGATGTCGCTTAAATTAGGAAGATCAATTTTATCTTCAAAATTTTTTACATTTGAAATTTTATCTTTGGATGTCACTAAGTTTTTCTTTTTAGAACTCTTTTTTTCTCTTTTCTTCTCATAATTTCCTTCAGCTGACCTTTTATCAGGAGATAACGAGCAGCTGCTGTCCAAGCTCGAGTCTCGACTCCTCCCTCCATTTTTTACTAGCTGCTGCCCACCATTAGACTTGCTGCTTCTACTCCCAGCTCCTTCAGTAGTTACTACACCAACCTGATCATAACTTTTAATGACAGATTTGTCTATGTTGACATTATCCGCTTCTTTGTTCTTTCTCAGTTCTGTTAATGCAATTCCATTACTAAGCTCTCCATTCTTTTCAAATGTTGGACCATTGGTCTGATGAGCTTGAGGAATGTCATCGTCTGTAACATCACTTGCTTCTCGGAATCCAAACATTCGAGCATGAAGGGAACTTGGGAGGATTTGATCATCATTCAACCCAGCATTTCCAGTTCTCCTTTTCAGATTCGGAAGGGATGGGATAGTTGGATTACCCATGGCTAGTGTGGAAAGTATCTGCAATTTTGAAGTTTGCTTGAAAATGTTTATCATTCAATGATAGCAAAATAAATACCTGACTAAATAATCACATCTTATTTACCTGTGCTCCAAGCTGGCTTTCTTGAGATGTGGTGCTGCCTCTTCTACTATAGAGTCCTATCCTACTGCGCTTACTTTGGTGTTTCTTTCTCTTATGTCTGGGTTTAACACGTCCCCCTTGAACTCCTAAGGAAGACATAGGGGGAACTGGAGTACACCCTGCTTTGCGACTGGCAGTGAATTCACCCAAAGCGGCAGACAACTGAGAATCAAGGCTCTGGCGCCGTGAGTCCAGAGACACTCTAAATTAAAAACAAAAAAATATCAATAGCAAAAAAAATATATTTAAAACTAGAAAAAATAGCTGAGACAAAGCAAACTAAGGAAAATACCTGCGAACACCATGGCTGAAATCAGAATATTGACTTGAAATAGACGCTGTGTTTGGTCCAATGAGTGCACCTCTACGAGTTACAAGCTTGGGAAGTGCAGCGGCCCATGTGGTGCTCATGTCCTGAGATGCACCACTGTTTAATTCAAAATTTAGTCCTGTAGAATAGAGAGGGATACAGATACAACTTTAAGCTAACAGGATAATTTTTCACAGATAGTTAATTTAAGCAATGCTATAAGGAAATGAATCTTACCAACTGGGTCATCATGGGTACTATGGAAGCTAATAGATATCCGACCAGCACGATTGAATGCCTGTCTTTGAGCGTACACCTGAGCAATCACTTTATGTTTCTTCATTTTTACAGGTTCATCATCATCTTGGTGAAACGATCTGTAATAGAATAAAGTATTACATAGCATCCATGTATAAGTTAAGTTGTGTAAAGGCATTGTTAAAACTTTCGAGAGAGGACAAAGTAGTAGAATTTGTCATATGGCTCACCTCTTAATGAATCTAATCCATGTATCAACAGTAGATGACGTCCACACCCAAGAGGACATAACTACACCTACAGTGAAAAGTGCTAAGATATGTAGTTGAACCATTGCAAGACTTGGTCTCACTTCCACACGACAATCACCATGCCCTGTTAAACCTACACCATCAGTCAAAACACCACCACTTCTCATGACTTTACATCTGGAATGAAGCATGACAAGATTATACATTAAAAGCTAACATACTTGGGGCAGAATGCAGGCGAATACTGGCTACGTCAGGAAGTTAGAATATCTCATCCGAGCCAGCCACCCTGAATAGGTATCGATCTGCACCCTTTAACCCCTGTAGGCGAATTCCCATCCAGTAGTCCCCTGACCCCCAGTCTGGCTCTAAATATACAATAGGTTTGTTTTAATTGTACAGTTAGAAAACCTAAAACAAATTGGTAATAGGTACTTACATAATAAAAGTGCGAAAGCTCTCTTTCCATGAGCGACGGTGTTGAAATTCATAAATATGGACCACAAAAGTTGCAACAACAAAAATAAAAGTAAACAAAGTAAAAAAGCCCATCCGCACAATAGTTTCTCTGATTTTGGCACTTGCTTTTTCAGAAATTATTTCATGACTGTTAATTTTCACTTTAATCAATGTGATGAGACCTATATAGACAGATGGATCATTATTAGTACTTGGAAAAATGGTAGATTTAAATCAGCAGCAAGACTAAACAAAGCTTCAAAATTGCTTGTGTGCTTACCTCTCAGTAGAAAATAGGCTCCAGCTGAGAAGAAAATAGCAACTGGTCCAAGGAGTAAACCTCCTCTTGCAGCGGGATTCATATAACCCACAAAACAAATCCCCATTTCACTGTTTGCATCTATTTCACCCATTGCCATGGTAGTTATTGTCAACACTAGAGGAAGCGACCAAGCAACTAGGTGGAAGTAAGCTCCTTTCTTGTCTATACGATCCTGGATTTTTCCTGACGAAAAACGTAAGATGATTTGTTACAATAAATGCTCTGACTCAAAATTCATATAAGGTAAGATAATGGAGAAAAAATAAAGAATGTTTAAACTAATTGACAACAGATCAAATTTTAGAAATTGATAAGAACCCAAGGAGCATTCTCAATCAGAAAATTGATACTGTACAATATACTATACAAATGGTATAAAATGAGACTTCATGCTAATGTAAGAAGCTGAACTAGACCAGTTTGAGCTGGCAATGCTTACCCAATGCTCGAAAACTTAGATGCCATGCATATGCTAGAATAACAAACCATACACATGCAGCCATCAAAGAATAATAAATCAAGACAAATACTATGACACATGATAGGTTTTCCCCAGCACTGAAACAAAAATAGTAATACCACATTGGAGGACAGCAAGGAAAAAAACACAAAAAAACAACAACATACAAACAAAAAAACGTAAGCTGAGGGCCCAATTTACAAACACAACACAGATACATTTACACAACGGATACAAAAAGTAATTTATCCCAATAAATACCTTGGCTCAGACATCCTTAGCGTACCATCCTTTCGGCACACAATACCCTCTCTTGCACCAGGTAAAAATTGGGCAAAAAATCCTACACAAACCACTAAAAAGCAACAATTGATGTAAAAAATGATCAAAGCTGGATATTTGTTAGCAGATCGCCAATCAATGAAAAATGAAGCCTGAAAATTAAAAGGGTTCAAGTAATATGAAAAGGATAGCTGGTTTCAAATGAGATTAGGTCAGATTAAATTGAGGGCCATTTGATTTGATAATGCATAACACATTTGTGAACTTACAATAGTGAAAAGATTTACTGCTGCACAAATACCACCAGCCCACGCAATCAACTCATGAATTTGTCTATGTTCATCAGGAGTAAACATAGGATTAGCACACTGCATTCCACAACCTTCAGTGCCTTCATAAAAAGCGGATGGGTTATCAGTTGGTACTAGTGGAGACAAGCACTCAGCAGTGGTGTTGAACCGTACGTCACGAGCATCATCCTAAAAGAAAGTAACATAGAAGAGTTAGAAACTATATCTTTGAGATAAATCACATCGGACCTGAGGTGCTGCTTACTTTACAATTAGCAGGAAACTTGTTGGTATCATCACAACGCAAGGGAGTTGTCCAGCCTCTCTCTAGCTCCAAAATTCTGCAGGGGCCTAGTGCCATCTTGCACAGTTCCTGGGGTGGAAGCTCCACTTCGTCTTTTTCACAGCGGGGCATGTATAACGCACACAGGAAGGGCTGAATGACAGCCCAGCATCTGGGTACGTGTTTCAAAGCTGTCCAAAACTGGAGTTTCTCTTGCATTTGCTCTTGAGTCAAGCCAACTAATTCAAGAGTGGTAGAGGAGTAAGGTAACTTGGCTCCAAGACACATTGTATTATTCATATGTTCACATTTTGCTTTACGACGACAGTGAGGTCCTTTCCCAGCTGGCAGAGGAAGGTTTGGATCACCAGGAGAGTAACGGTCCAAGAGGAACACAGGGTGATGCAGCAAAGATGGTTTTTCTTTAGAACGGTGGCGAAGTCCTAGGTCTCTTGTAGAACTTTCAGGCACCACAATTGTGTCATTAACTATCGTTGAAACTTGACTTTGAACTAACTTGGCCGAAACCAGAATAGCACAAAATGCATTGAAAAACAGCATTGTTGACAATGGATAGATTCCTGAGGAAAATATTTACATTCAAACTCAATCTGTAAACAAAGTGTGATTAAAAGATCATGGACGATCCTTTTCCAGAGAGTGGTTCAAAACGATAGGTATAGTACGTTTTATATCTTCCACACAGAAAATATAAAGAAGATACAATAGAACTTAAAAGGTTATCTTGTTAAAATAGGTGGCGTGCCTACCTAAAGATTCTTTCTTCTACGCACAGCAGAAAGCGGTCGTATTCCAACGGATCATAGTCTGCAAGTACACAATAGTTTGTGTTTGCACATGACATCTAAAAATCTACGTTTTGTGCTGAATTTAATCATCAAGCAATTAGAATATCACTACATCACAGCACAATCGTTCGAGAAGCAAACGCTTCTTGACCACCCACGAAGACCACCCAGACTCAGGGTGCCGGATCTGTTGTTGTTGTTTTCACGCATCAAGCTTGCTGGTTGTGTACTTTGCGATGCTCAAAATATGCAACTCATTTAATTGATTGCGTCGAGAAAGAATTGCACTATATAGTGGTTTTCAGAATGGTGTCTTTATTTTATGCAGTAATTTTTGTTTTATGAAATAAAGCTTCCAATGTTAGGGATGGGTTGCGACGATTCTGTGTCTCGATTTGTACTTTGCAGTTGGCAGTACCGGACATGGGTCCTTGGTCTACTTTCCCGCCTGTGCACGACATCGCTTAAATCTAGCTGCGTCCCAATACGTGTAGGCTTGAGAAAGGTGTAGGTGGGTGCTTGAGGTGGGTGCCTTGGGTATCGACACCACTCTTATCTAAGTCTGCTAGTATGAGATAAAATTTGAGAATTGGACCAATCACGGCCTCGATAGCGACTACAGCAGACATACGGTACTAGCAGACACATGCACCCAAGTGCACCCAAAACACCCACGTTTGACGCAGCTTCTGTACGTGCGAACTCAACCTCCAAACTCCAAACCAAATTCGTCAAAATCGCTTAAAATGCTTAGATTTGCACATATTATTCTCGAAATGGGACGTGTTCCGGCTTCATGTGGTACATTTTCTGAATCGGATTTTAGAGTAGATCACTATTTTGAATGGTATACTAACGTTCCTAAAATATTTTGTTCTACAGTCCAAGTTTATTGATTTTAATCGAATTTTCCATAGGTTTAAAGGTCGATTCGGCAGGGTCAAATCGTGACCAAAAATTTCGCAAAAAATCTGGGTATAACAGCCCGCCTGGGCTTGAGCCCGGATCACTAGAGCCCGATATGAGCCCGACATTTGCCCAGCCTGACGATTTGGAACCCAGGCCACTTCTTGGCGTCCTCATATCGGGCATTGGTTGGGCTAAACGAGTCCGGACCCGGACTCAGACACGGGTTGGGTTCATGTCCTTATACTCCAAAATCTGGAGTTAACTGCTCATCAAACTCTACACCAGTTGGTCAACAAGCATTTCAACATTTTAACAAAAGAACCACCATATAGCTCGGCGATCGTAACGGCTGCATAGGGCTGCGCAGGGCAGCAGCAGCTGCGTAGTGTCGATTATAGCGCTACGATGCTGTGATTCTGAACAGCACTACAAAACTACTTGGGACGGACGCACGGATGGGGCACGAAAGAGCATACTGCCGAACAAGATTCGATTCGTGCCACGACGTTTTAACCAATCTGCTGCTTTAACTGGTGAACTTTGAACTTTCCGCTTTAACTGGAACTCACAACTCTACGAGGGCAACAAGCTGCGTATCATCTGCTGAAAACGTAAACTTGATTTTTCTTTCTCGTGCGGGGCTGCCACATTAGCTGTTTTCTAGTTTTCGCGCGGTAAAACGTTATTCCGCTGGCCGTCGCTACGCTACGCTACGCCACGCCCCGCCGTCCTCTTGCGCTATCTATCGCGGACCAGACGGGGTAACAGCAGCTTTGCGCCGCGCTGCGAGCCCTGCCCAGAGGCACTGCTGCTGCCGCCACGCCTCGCCCCGGCGAATAGCCTGGGGGCGCGTTAACGGGCGGGAACGGCGCATAAAGTACTCCATCTGGGGGCGGGGCGGGAGGGGCGTGAGGGGGCGGTCCAGATCGGACTGATCTGCATGCTTCTCGCGGGGGCGTGCCATTGAACTGGAGGGGGGCACCCCGCCAGGTGGAGGGGAGGAAGGTGCACCGGGATGAAAAGAAGCGAAGCCGTTAGCGGCTCACGTGGGGGCCGCGGGGCCTCGGCACACTGGCCTGGTTCGCGTGTACTTTAGCAGAAACGTGCGTGGCGTAAGCGTGGTCTCCTCGAAGCGACGCGACGCACATCGCCAGAAAGGTTTGGAACATGATGAGGAAGAGAGTACACTCGGCGTGGCCCAGGCGTGGCCCTATACCCGGTGGCAACACGATTCACCCGACCGATACTTCAACCGAGGAGTTTTTCACACTCGCAAGTGCACAACTGCCGAGTTGCACACTTGAAAGTGTGCACGTACGGAGTTAAACACTTGCAGGCACTTAACTTGCAATTCCACACTTATTTCAAGTGTCAAGCAGTTGCACACTTTGTTTATCAGTGTCGGGTAAATCGTGCAGCCACCAATACAAAAGTACATAGGCCAATGTTGCTTGGATCAGGTACACTGTTCTCACAATTATTGAAATACGAAATACCCTCAAGTGAACAATGAGCTCCATGGAATTCAGAACATTTTTGTTTTTTTGAACCGTGATTCCCATTTTCTTCCCTGTACGATTATGGACGAGGCGACTTACTGTCTTACCATCGGCTACCGTGTACTGCGTAGGGTGTGCAATATGTCGAAAACTGGCATCTTTATTTTAATTTTCCGTGCGTACTCAGTGAGTTTGGGGCTCGAAGCTCGAGGGCTCGCACGGATTACCCTGCTGGTAGATAGGAAAGCAGGCCGGGGCGGAACTGGCAGCGGAGACATGTGTTACGACAAGTCAACATGGCGACACGCTGCCTCCCAGCAGATTCCTTTTTTCTCCACCCAACATGCATGGGCGACGCCTCGGTCCGCCTCCACCCCCGCAGTCCCGCACCCGACCACTTCCTGCTATCTCGGCCTCTCTCTTTCTGTGTCTCTCCGTCTTTACGTCTCCCCCCCCCCACTCTCTCTCTCTCTCAGCCAACCCTCACTGCGAATGCTGCTTATCTTCACCCAGTCCCACCCCATACCCCCCGCGCGCTCTCCTCCTACGCCAACCTCACTTTTGGTTTGGCTTCAGGAATTCCCTTTGATTCGCAAATCCCTAAATCGGAGCCTAGACTCCGCTCGTCGAGCTTCGTATGCATTGCAAGCATACTATACGGCCGTACGGCTCCTCCGATGTCCCACGCTCCCACTTCCCCGCGCTCGCCCTCCAACATTTTGCACCCCTTCCACTCCACATGCGAGGTGCAGCTCGTCTTATTATTCTATTTATCGCCTGCCACAGCATATCTCCAAAATATCCTGTATGAAAAATAGATACTTTGATTGCTGAGCGGGGTGGACGGAACGAAACGCATTAATCTTAGCATTATTCATTTT
>NW_026267163.1:522686-527641 GCF_000697945.3 Frankliniella occidentalis
TCTCTCTTCCTCTTTCTCCCTCTCTCTCTTCCTCCTCCTCTCTCTCTCCCCCTCTCTGTCTTCTCTCGTCAGTCCACGCCACATTCCTCTGCTCTGCTGGCCGGCAGCAGCCCCTTCACCCCTTCCCATCGTGTCATTCACATTTGTAATTTCCAACCCCGCCGCCTCCCCAACCCCAACCTCATTCGTTCGGTCTGCTTTGTTGCGGAAGCGGGTGCTCGCTGCACCCCCCCCCCCACCACCACCCGGGCCTAGTGTCAGTTCAAGGCCGTTGCCGCCCCATCCCTCGCGGACCCAACGATTCCATACCCTCTCACACTCCCCATCTACGTTACTGTCGTTACGTCAACATGCGTCATCCGTTATGCGTCCGGCAAAGTGCGGGGGAGTGGCGGGAGAGATATGGGGGAAATACGGGGGTGAGGAAGGAGAGAGGTAAAATAAAATCGTATAAGCCTAAAATGTATCCTATGACATACTAGATCGTCTAGATCTCTATGACGCAACGGAGGAATTTTAGCCCAAGCTGCAGACGGCAGACGGTGCATTAAACAGTCGGCCAGGAAGGAGTGCGGAATGCCTGCGCCGTGCGCGCCCCGCCCCCGCCATGCGTCGCGACGGCGCTCCTGATATCCATCTGGATCAGGTTCAGGACCTGAATCAGGATCACGCACGCTGCAGGGGCGGGGCGCTGCGCCCGTCGCGCCGTGCCGCTAGCCTGCTGCTATGAATCAGAGCTAACAATGGAAGCAAAGACTTGGAATAAATCAAGAAAATGCAGATTCCCCGCAGGAAGGCGGGGTGACTGCGTGCTCCTGTGTGTGTGTGTGGGGGGGGGGGTCCACGCTAACGTTCCACGAGACCCGTAGGAGAGTGTTCGTTGGTGTGCGTGTCTGAGAGGGTGAGTGTCTGTACGTGTGGAATTGTATGGAAAAGGGGGGAGAGAGAGGAGGGGGGGGGGCGCCAGTGCCCATATCTGTACTGAAGAGAACTACGTCTGTAGTTCCGGTCGAACGGGCTGACCGCCTAGTGGAAACATACAGGCCTCCTCTCCGCTCGCTGTTAATTCCTGTGTGTGAGAGTGTTTTCTGAACCACTGGCTCTCTCGACCGCTGGCTGACGCCGACCTAGGATATGAGCATATACTGCGCTCTATCGCTGCGCTTTGTTTGAGTCATTTAACCCGGCCGGCAGTGGCGCGAGCATAGCGCCCACGTCCTGATGATTCCACGCATCTGTTCCGTATTCCACCACCACCCGTGGCCGTGGCCCGCGGCCGCCCCTCCCGCCCCGCTCGCAGCGCTCGTCGTGTTCGGTACCCGTGTTCGCCGCGGCGGTCCGTTCTTCTTGTAGACCCGCGGCGGTTCAGGCGAACACGCCCCTCTCTCTCTCCTTGGCCCGTCCCGTGCTGAACAGCCTGAACGAACTGCCTGAACGCGAACAGCCATAGGGCGCCGTCGGCCGGCAGCCCGTTAGCATGGGCTGGCCGGCAGCGCGTGCACACGGCCGTGCGCCGACAGAATGGATCGGTTCTATTCAGTTTTTGTTGTTCAACTTTCCACATTATGAGCAGCTGTCCCTCCGCTGTTCACTGCCGCCTCGGCGCCGTTTCTGCCCAAATTCGATCCCCTCCCCTCCCAACTCTCTCCTCCTTGGAGGCCGCGCTGCTGCTGCTATCGCTACGGAACGTCTGCATCTGACAAGGGGCTGCTGGACTATCCACTTCTCTCTCTCTCTCTCTCTCTCTCTCTCTCTCTCTCTCTCTCTCTCTCTCTCTCTCCGTCTCCATTACCGGGCCTCTCTCTGTCTCATTCGCTCCTTCGCCCTACCTGCCCTCCGCCGGCCCGTCCCTGAGCCGGAGAGGCCACTACTAGTCCCGGGGTTGCGCTTCGACCAACTTTGTTTGTCTGCGGTTTCGGTCTTTGACGGCCGGCCCGGCGCCGAGCCCACCCCTCATCAATGAGCCCCACCCACTCTCACTCCCACGCCGCTGTGGTGGTCCTACCGCTCGCCTGCCACCGGATCGTCTCCGAAATTGGATTCGCGTTGCTTTCGGCGCGGCAAAGAAAATTTAAACCTAAGCCAGCAGCTGTACGACCGTGCCGGGCTTGGCGGAGCGTAGCGGAGCGTGGTGGGCCCGGTCTCCAGAGGAGCGCTGCTGCTCGCCTCGGGTGGGGCGGAGAGAGTTTTATTAGCCTGAAATAACGAAATGCGGAGCGGGCCATTTGTGAGGGTCGAATGGGCGTCATTTAAAACTCGTACTGCACGCCATTTGTGCGCTCCACCCCGCCCCGCCTAGCTCCTCTCGTGCCACGCCAGAGCTTCCTCCCCGAACGCCCCGCCACGCCAAGCCGCCCTCATCCGACCGTCTTCATACATGACGACGAAATGACGCCAAAATGTCACTTTTGGAAGCTTGGAAGACCCGCCGGCGCACGTACGCCTGGCACTTCGGCATCAGGTGCGGCGGATAGGGCAGTAGACGGAAGAGGCGCGGCGGGGCCCAGCGGGGCGTTTAGGGCGTTCCGACTCTGCATGCCGTATTTACTATGCTCCCTGTTCCACTGCTCTTCAGCGTTCGTCCTGACGGTCCTGACGTGTGTTTGTGGGGAGTTGAGTCGGAGAGACTTTCTCTGATATCGGAAGTGCGCAACTGGCAAGTACTTGCGTCGACTTGCGTGTTCAATGCCGTGTCGAATTAATTGCAAAGTGCATTGTTGAAAAAAAAGTCGTTGTAAAAAATTGGTTAACTTAAGAAATTATTACGATTGGGTCACAACTATTTCAAAGTAAGATCACAAAATACACTATTTTTGACTAAAAAGAAGTGTGGTGATTTCACAAGCTGCTTCGTATCGTGGAAGTGTTGGGAAATCACAAAATATTGTTAACATGCTTGTATTCAGCTGGAATTTTGAGCACTTGCTAATGTTGGACTGGAAAGTTGGACGCTCCACAAGGGAGCCCTAATAAAATTAAATGATGGGTTCGAAGTCCACATCTAAATTTTTCCGTGTTTCGAAAAAAAAAAAAAATTCTCTGACAAAGATTTGGACCTTACAGGGAAGGTTTTTGGGTTTTACACACCAATTTACAGTGTTAGACAATGTTAGACACAAATATGAAACCGATGCATCATGTGTACATGTGCGTCGCGTCGGAGCTCTAATAATTTTCGAGATAAAAAAACCTGTCATTTGCCCTTCAGTATGTGCTGAACAACCACCTCCCCTCTTTCCAACGAGGACTCGCACAACATGTTGCGGGAGGGGCGAGGGCTCGACTTCATCGGGTGCGCATCTCTCACACTCTACCGAAGCTCGGGAAACTCTTGGTTGACGACGCACTGCTGGTGTGCGTGCGTGAGTGCGCCCGCGCGCCCCTGCGTGTGTGTGTGTGGGGGGGGGGGGGATCTTGTGTGCATACGTCGCCAAGTGCAACCTCCGATGATGGATCGTTAGGAAATTTTTCGACCCGCCGGGACGTATTATGAAGAGTAGTTTCAGTATCATCCAGACAAGATAAACAACAAGAAACTAGTAAAACGAGAAACTGGGTCGGCGTGTTTTGGTCTCGGTGCATAGTCGCTCGAGTCGCACGCAATACACTGCACGGCTGCAGTTATCCACAGGCGCACAATCACATGCACACACCCACCCACTGCTGCGTCTCGACTGGGAAGGGGCGTGGCTGGCTCGGGGCCCGCGGGGCTAGAGAGCGGGGCCCGCGAGGGGCGGGGGGAGCAAAGGAGGTGCAGCGATGCAGAACAAAACTCGCTTGGCGCGGCGCGGTGCGGAAGCAGTCCGACACAATGCGGCACAAAAGGATGAACAACGGTGTGAGTGGCATCTCCCATGCATCGCTGTAGCGGGACAGAGAGACAGAGAGAGAGACAGAGAGACAGAGAGAGACATAGACAGAGAGCCTACCAGCCAGAAGGAAGGAAAAAAGATAGTTCCATGCTAGCCTACGTACGTGTGTTGATCTTTTTCTAGCAGGCGCGTATTAAAGGGGGGGGGGGCGGTGGGGGCGATTGCCCCCCCCTGTGCGCCACTAGATGGCCGCCTAAAGGTAGGCAATTTGACCTACAAAACCCCTGTATGTAGGCAACTTTCGATGCACCGCCCCCCCTGTCCGCCCCCCCTTAATACGCCACTGTTTTCTAGGGATGGACAAACATAGCATTATTCTCCAGAATGGCATTAGTTTTGTGAATTCCTCTCTGTAAATTGGTAACTTTTTGGTAAGCTTTTTTTTCTTAAATAACCTCATGACCGCATGAGGGTGTATTTAGATTGCCCGACCTATTTTTATCCGACCTGGTAATTTTTCCCAAAATCCCCAAAGGTGCTGTCCGAACTCGGTTTTGTCCGGCCTATTTTTCTCCGACCTCGTCGATATGCTAAAATTTGGGAAGAATGTACTTCAAAGAGGAACAGGCTTCAAATGAAAAAGCTACGTGGAGGGACGTATTGTGAAAGCAGATGATACAAATTTAAGGAAATACGTCTGTGTCCTAATTTTCTCTCGCATTTTGCTGTCATTTGTTTATGGGTGTTTGTTACGCGCTATCTTGTAATTCAGCTGACTAGCGGCATGGCATAGAGGAAGCACAGTAAAACCAACTGTCGACCATGTGCACACAAGGAACAGCGTGCCTGCAGGCACGCATGAGCAGGTGTGTGCTTACCAGGTTGGCTGTTACAAAGTGTGTGCCTGCTTTGGTCAACTGTTACGACGGTAATTTTGTTTGTCAAAAAAAAAAAGAAAAGTTAAGCCCCCCGAAGGGGGCCCGCCAGGCTTAGTCTGTGGGCGCCTTCGGTGATCGAGCTTTATCCACAGCGGCCGCTATGACGCGCAATTCGTCAGAACCGGCCCCCGTACTTTTTGGTTCTTGGACTTACGGGTGTCGCAAGGTGAGCAAGACTGAAACCCAGATTCAGAGGCCTTACCAT
>NW_026267163.1:527691-532163 GCF_000697945.3 Frankliniella occidentalis
ATCAAATTTCATCATCGGATCGTCATCAGTTTGTCATCCGTTTGACATCTGTTTGTCATCGACGAGATGACAAACTGTTGACAAACTGATACCATACGTTTCCATGCGGGTACTCGCTTATTTTCTCAAGAAAGTATAATAAGATCAATTTTATCAAAATATTTACATCACGAAAACCACAAAAAATTGTAACAGCGTATATTCTTTTGAGCGCATCGGTGAAGAGGAAGAGGATATGACGCCGCAATGAAACAACGTTTTGGCGCCACCTCTGAGCACCGAAGCTTGTGACGGTGCGTCGAAATAAAACAAGCGCGTTTGTAGGGCCTGTGGAGCGAAGGAGGGTGAGGGCAGAAAGGGCTCAAAATCCTTTACCCTCCCTCGGGATCCGGGATTGAACCGCACGCTCGCACCAGCGGGGATAGACAGAGGAAGAGTGAGAGAGAGCGAGAGGGGGGGGGGGAGAGACTACTGAAAGGGAGGAAAGGAGGAAGAGAGATTGCGGGATTTCCAGGCCACCATTCCCTTTGTCCTTTAGTTTCCATCGTGCTTACATCTATTTCCTCTCTCTCGCTCTTTTCATAAGATGAACAAGACCCTGCGCTAAGACAGCCGTCGCGGGGATTCATATTCCCGGGCCCCTCCCTAAACCTGCTTTAACCCCCGCTCCCTTTTTCTCTCCTATCTCTCTCTCTCTCGCTCTCTGCAACTCACACGCTATCTTTATCTTCTCTCTCTCTATCCCTTACTTTTTCCAGCAGGCAACAAAATGGACGGAATCGCGCTGCTGTAAAATCTCTCATGTCTGCCAGCCATCGCATCGCCACGTTGTCGTGATCCATCTCATTCCGGGTGTTCCGGGGCGCCCGCTGCGAGGCTCGCTGCTCGCCGGCACGGTGAGCTCACGGGGTGAAGCGGCGAGCACTCCACGTGTAGTCAAGTGAGAGAAATATAGAGCTATGATGCTGCTGGTCTCCGCAGAAATAAGAATCTTTTAATTTACATATTGCAATAAAATGTGTTAAAATATATTTCTTATTTCTATTCACATACACACACGAACACGCAACAAGAACCAAACTGGGTACCCGGGGCCAATACCCAGTGAGAAATGAAATATCGATACGACATCGTTTCGACATCGCATGTCGGAAATTTATCGAAATCAGGTACATTTTTTTATCGTTTACGATACAATTTACGACATTCGATATCTGAACGTTATCGTTTCGATATCGCATCAAAAACCTCTTCTCACTGGGATAGAAATTCCATTTAGAAATTGACTTTTTGAGGGAAATAATAATGCGTAGTCCAGGCTTAACTAACTTATTGTTTTCATAACGTCCTCGGTCTCATCCTTTCCACTGGAAACCCGCGAGCGGGCCGGGGGAAAGTGAAGGAGAGTGAAAGGAGAGAGAGCCGCTTCCCCTACACGCCCTGCCCCGCCCCGCCCACGACAGGCTGCCCTGCGTTATGTGAGCTATTTACATGTTTATGGTGGGCTCGTGTGGTCGGTTACGATTGCTGGGACACACCCTTGCAATGTGCCCCCCTCCCCTAACATTCACACACAACACACACATGCACGGGCCCTTCTCCGTTGACCCCCTCACCCACCCCCTCGGCTCGGCAGGGAGGTCCGAGCAGGGACCCTGTTTGTCAACATTGGGGTTAGCTAATAATATACGTCGCCGACCCTTGTCGGCGCCGCGTACAGCGCTCAGGGGGTGGCATGGCGGGCAGCAACTCGGCGGGGCGTTGGCGGGGCGTGGCCGGGCAGCAGCAGTGCCAGTAGCCAGTGGCATGCAAAGACCCAACAACCGCAAATGCCCAGCCCATTTTGCCGTACTTGCTCGGGTGCCGAAAAACGAACAAGCTATTCGAACATGTGACCTCTGATATACTGCTTCCCCTCAAAAGTATTTGGTTTGAGAAAAATTTCAACTTCATGAAGATTCGAACCACCGACCTCCGGCTCCTGATCACTGAGCCACTACCACCATCCCTCGTTCACTTGAAGTCGCCCAACTCCCCCATTTTTTGTCGGGATGGGCAGAGGGGGACAGGGGTGTGAACATTTACGTTGCCGAGCGGAACCTTTCTTGTGTTTTGTCTACAGTCCTGTTCGGTTATGTTAGTGAGTGCGAGCGAGACGGCGAGACGGCCGGCCGCACAGACGAGACGCGTCAGCTGAGCGGCGGTGCGGATCAGTGCGGAGTGAGCGAGAGCAGTGCGTCGTGCGTCGGACAATTATTTCGGTACTTCTTACTGTCGCCTAGAAACCCAAAATGTCTATGAGTCGATAGGAGTGGACCGACCATCCCGGCAACCTTGGTGAGCGGAAGGAAACTCGTCGTCCCGCAATCCTGATACGTGTGAGACTCTGTGTTGATGCCTGTTGTCCACTTTCAGTGTTTTAGGTTATGGTCTACCTTTTATTTGTGTCCTATGGTTGGGGCTCTGTGTGCCGCGGTGTTATGAGGCCTGTTCATTGTGTGCTTCCCGGCAACTCGTCAACTATGCCGACTTTGTTTCCGACCGACGAACCGCACGCAGTCACCATGTCACGTCACCACCGTCACCACCGGCCGCGCCGCCACCTCCCAGGTCTTCCAGTAGTAAGTCCTCTCATCGCTGACCATGTGTTCTGTTTGTGTATAGACCTTTTTCGCCCACAACGTGGCAACGCCGCAAGTGAGTGTCTGTCAACCAAAGTACTCATCACCACTGGATTCCTTGGAAAATTTACTAGAGACAAGTGTTTTTGCTTTTTGAAAATTTGCCTCAATTACAATTTCACTACAGAGATTTGCGTTGTTGCCAAGTTGTGGGCGAAAATGTCTATTCGTGTCGGCGAGCCTGCTGCGTCTGCTGCACATTTTTGTGACTACGTGACCTTGAAGTAACTTCAAAACTTAGTGACGTTAACCTGATGGTTGGGTTGCCTACTCCCACGGAGTCTGTTGGTTAAGTGGCCTACCCGCTAGGCGCACTTTGCCGATTTCCTCGAGTCGTTTTCTGACGGATCATTTGGCCGGCTTAAGTCATGAGCTCAATCGCAGCTGCTAGCCTTTTTCGGTCCGGCGGTTCACTACAAATTCTGTCGATATGATATTCGAAGACATACTTTGTGTTGTTGATTGTCCCCGGTTATCTGGACGATGCGGTGGAAACTTGATCTAGCTCGGCGATACGTCGAGTTCCACCTTAGTTTTCTGCGTTTACGTCTGAACTAATCTACACCATAATGTACTCGTCTTCTTCCCGTAATATACGGGAGTTGGAATCGAGGCAAATAACAAGTAGAAATGGAAAATACACTTGCTGGAATGAAGCAAGTCCGTATGGCTTGTGGCCAGTCGGCAAGTCGGCAAAGGCATGAGATGCTATTGCACTCTCGCCGACCCTCGGCCATGACCAGCTGCAGCGCCCCGGGCCGGCCGGGCCGCCACGCGCCGGCGCGCAGCGCAGCGCAGCCAGCGCCCTGGTAATATGGTTATCCGTTTCAGACCACAGCGCGGCGGCCTGCACCCCATCGGGGACCCCATAGCACCAGGCGGGGCCGGCCGGCCATGTGTGCGCGGGGTCCCCATGACGCCCATGGCGGCGGTGATATGTGGCTCGTCCCGGTCAGAGAGCGCGCTTTATGGCTATCAATGCGCAGTAATATTTCCATAAATTGTCAAGAGAGGGCGGAGGCGGTGGCGGCACAAGCCGAGGCAGGCGGGCCGGGCGGGGCCGCCGCCAGCAGCAGCAGCAGCATGGTGGCGAGCTGGAATGGCCTACTCTTGTGCGCCTCTGATCGAATATTCAGGGCCGCGGGCCGAGGAGGGGCCTGGCTGCGGCGGGCCGGCGGGCTGTATGAAAGGTCCTGGCCAGTGGTGGCCAGCGGTCCTGCAGCGGGTCCTGCCATGGGTCCTACCGCGGGTCCTTGCTCTTGTGGTCCTGCCGAGGGTCCTATACCTCTCCTTTTGGCCCTGCTGCCGCGGGACCTACCGCGGGTGCTGTACTGCCGAGGGTCCTGCCGAGGGTCCTGTCGAGGGTCCGGCCGCGCCGGTCGGTGCAATACGTCGGCGAGAGGGTCCTCCCCTGACGCCCTGCCGCCGCCCCACTCTTAAAACTCGTTACCAACTTGAATTTACGTTCGGGAATTGTTTGGTGCGCCGCGCTGCTGAGCTGCGCTGCTGGCGGCCGACACGACGTGTGATAACTACCGTCTCGTGTGACTGCGATGAAATAACTTTTGCGGTTCTGGCGCGCCGTTGGCCACACTCGCGCACGCGCCACGGGTGCGACAGAAACGAGAAAGAAGTTTTAATCATCGGGATGGCCAACCGTGAGTGAGCTCCGCGGCCGTGGTGGCCATCCCTCCTGCTCCACGTTCCTTCTTCCTCCTGGCGGAGATTTCTTCTCCCTTGTTTCGCGCCGAGCAAAGGTGCCTCGCCCTCCCCTGCCCCGCTCCCGCTACG
>NW_026267163.1:538178-538802 GCF_000697945.3 Frankliniella occidentalis
TGAGCCAGAGAGGCGAGATACGGTCTGCCGCTCCAGGGAACGAACCATTCTACGCAGTCGCTCAAAGCAAAAAAAAAAATTGTTCACGCAACATGCACTGATTTGTGCGTTTTGAAGTGCGGGGAACAACATATCAAAAGATGGCGACTACTTTTTTGGGGTTCCTCAGGTGAGGGGTCGACCGGGACTTAGCCGCTGTATCGCTCTGTTAGCGACTGCTCACCTCTCTCTCGGTTCGGCGGTGGCGCCAAACGTCCGGGTGCAGGGCCAGGGATACGTTTTTTGGGTTCAGTACACTTTCTGTCTAGGCTGACGTAGCTGACCTCCCACCAAAAGAACCCAAAAAACGTATCCCTGGCCCTGCACCCGGACGTTTGGCGCCACCGCTGAACCGAGAGAGAGGTGAGCAGTCGCTAACAGAGTGACACAGCGGCTAAGTCCCGGCCGACCCCTCACCTGAGGAACCCCAAAAAGTAGTCGCCATCTTTTGATATGTTGTTCCCCGCACTTTAAAACGCACAAATCAGTGCATGTTGCGTGAACAATTTTTTTTTCTGCTTTGAGCGACTGCGTAGAATGGTTCGTTCCCTGGAGCGGCAGACCGTATCTCGCCTCTCTGGCTCA
>NW_026267163.1:538852-540370 GCF_000697945.3 Frankliniella occidentalis
CTCTACGAATTCCAAATTGTTACGTAGTATTATAATTTTACAATTTAAAATCGTAACTACAATATTTCTCATGTAAAGTTTTACTGAAAACCCCTAAAATATTTTTGACATTATTGTTACTATGCGTAAAATGAATAAATATTATGGAATAAGTACCTTTTGTGTCCAGTGTGAGTACGTTTGATTTTCTTGGGTTCATTCCACAAATAATAGGAGGTTGGTGCGGTGTTGGCGCCTGCGAGATTCTGGGTAGGCCAACCCGCACTACACGCATGCACTGCAGGCAAAATGTTGCCTACCCACCAGGCGCTATGAGAGCTTGCGGCTGCGGCCCGCGGCACGGTGCTCCGTATTCATATTTCATTTTGACCGTGCCGCGCGTGCATCGGGCGCCTTTGCCTTTAGACTCGCCAGAGGCAGTTTTACGCGACTCCCCTCAACATCTGGGTCAGCTCCATTAGCAATAACAGGGAGCCAGCCTCGGGCGAGCCTGTCTATCCTTGCACCAGGTCCTGGACCAGAGATCCTGGTCCTGGACCAGAGGTCCTGGACGGGGTGGTTCGGAGACGCCCGCGGGACGAGCGTGGGCCGAGGGGCGCACGGACGAGGAATTAGTGAAATACCCTGCCCTGGGCAAGAATAATGCATTCGCGAGAGGGTGAGCGGAAATGCGGATAAAACTTTCAGTCCACTTTTGTGTTGTGAGTCACTACTCTACAACAACAGTGAGTGGCATTCGAACACTTACAAGAGAGTTGGTGAACCTCCACGGCACGGCTGCGCGGCGGGACCGCCGACCTCTCGGGCGCCTGTAGCGCGCTGGAAAGAAAGAGAGAGAGAGAGAGGGAGGGACATTGTTGGGCGAGGTTCGGTATGAGTGATGGAATGGGCGGTCAGGATGGCGACACCGCTGGGTCATATCCGGAATCCGTTTGTTTTGCTGATGTGTGAACTATTCCCCTTTGTTTCCCTGTCCGTTTTTATTCTGCCCGGGTTTTATGTGGGGGGCATTTGTTTGGGCGCCCCACCCCCTCCACCCTGCCCCACCCCGGACCCCGGTCCCTCCACCCCGTGTCGCGTCGCCAGGCCTCGGCACCACACCGAAGCCATCCTCCCTCACCACCCGCGCGTGCCGCGTCGTACAATAAATGTTTTTCGCGTCCGTAATTAACGTCTCTCTGCTATATTTTCGGCATCACCTACTCTCTCTCTCTCTCTCTTCCTCCAACTCTGGCGTCGCGCGTGTTGTGTTCGGAGCTGCTTCTGCTGCTGCTGCTGCTGGCACTGTGCGCATGTAGGCCCGCCCACGCTGCGACTCCGCCCGACCCCACCCGGCCCGACCCCACCGCGCCCCGTCCCTTTCCCGATCTCCTCTTTGCGACGACCCTCTTGCTCACGTCCCTTGTGGACTCGGCGGAGCAGGCGGAGCACCCTTACCACATTGGTGTTAATGGTCGCAAATGTTTGGACAAGTTCTAAACTCCCCCCTCCCTCCCCCCTTCCTGCAGATCGCCCCCC
>NW_026267163.1:540420-542369 GCF_000697945.3 Frankliniella occidentalis
TCCCCACACACAACCCCCACACCCACACCCGGGTTTTACAATGGCAGTAAACGGCAGTCGTAAGAGCGGCCTGTGCCCGCTGGGCCGGGCCGGGGACGCGCCGCGGGCGGCGCGGGGGAGCCTGCCAGCTCTGTGTCTTTGTTGGGGCAAGAAGAAAAGAGTAGTGGCGTCACCTCTGGCTGCCCGGGCTGCCCGCTGCCCCTGCGCCCCTTCCTGCCAACGACTGGTTTCGGGGGTCCGGCCCCCTCCGGAATGGACCGTAACCTTGGGCCGTATGCCGCGCACCCCCCGCTCGGGGAGGGCACTGCCGTCGCGGCTGCTGCCATCCGTCGCCCCGCCGACCTGATCCGGGGCCAGGCGGGCCCCGGATGCCGCTGGGGCCTTTGTGGAGGCGAGTGGCGCTGCAGCTCAGCTGGGCGTGTAGCCGTGTAGCCCCACAGCCACAGCCGCACGGCGGAGGGCCAGAGTCAGTGCTGTGTTGGCTAGAATGTGTTCCCCTCCTCCTCCCCCCGCGTGAGTGGCCGCACCAGGCTGTGTGCTTACACGAGCCTTGCCACTCAACATATTTCCACTATTAGCAGATTTCCAATAGTTCCTCGTGTTTGGCCAACTCGAGCAGCAAGTTAGTCCCCTGGCATCCCCCCTCCCCAATCCGCTCTCCACTATGCGCACACCCTCCCAAACCTCACACCCGCCCTCCCTCCCCCTCCCTCCCCGGGCCCCAGGCCTTTGCTCTCCAGACAAAACAACCAAACGGCAGCCAGTAGCAGCAGCTTCCATGAGGGAAGATCCCCAAGCCGCCCCCGTTGGCGCGAAACGCCTCTGGCGGCGGCCGGTGGGCTCGGAGCCCAGGTGGGTGGGTGGTGGCGGGGGTGGGGGCTGATCTGTTTTCGTTACGGGGCACCCGTCACCCACCTGCAGCGGCGCGACGCCCCGGGGACCCGCCCCGCCTCAGGAGGAGCAGGGCGGCGCATCACATTAGCAGGAGTGTCTATTGCACGAGGGCGGGGCGGGCGGAGGCCTTTGCCTTGTATAGACCGACGAAAAACTACACGTCCTCGGAAAACAAACCGCGCCGCTGCTGTACTGGGTGCGGGGGGGGGGGGGGAGTGTGTCGTGTGTGTGTGTGTGTGAGAGAGAGAGAGAGAGAGAGAGGGAGAGAGAGGGGGGCGCCGTGCTGTGAGTCGGCACCGCCCATATCCTGCTCGAATTTCATCACGAGGGATTATGCTAACATCTGCATAAAGGCCCGGGCGTGGCGTGGCGGAGCGTGGCGGAGCGTGGCGGAGCGTGGCGGAGCGTGGCGGAGCGTGGCGGAGCGTGGCGGAGCGTGGCGGGCGCGTTGCGTACGGTGATTGATTTGGGTCGTCTAGGTCGCTCCACGCCTATGCTGTACCGCGATAGCTTCCGCCGCAGTCAGTCGATATCGCTTTCAGTTTGGTTTGCACTTCTAATCAATGAAGTTGCCGCTCTCTTGCAGAGTCGCGTGGTGACCTATGGTGTGCACCCATGGGTGTTGGTGAGAGAGAGAGGGAGACAGAGACAGAAAGAGGAAGAAAGAGTGTGGTCGCGGGGAGGTGGGAGCTCAGGCGTCTCGCTAGCTGGTTGATTGATTGACTAGGGTCATCTTGCGAGGTGGTCGCCCTACTTCCTTTCCCCTCCCGTCCAGAGTCGCTCTGTTCTTCCCCGCTCCCTCTCCCCTGCTACTCCCCTCTGGCACAAAAGTCCCCACAGCAGGACAGTGGATAAATGAATCACCGCCGAAGAAAATAATACCGTTGACACTGTGCTGAGAAAAAAAAACAGGACGAGGGGTGCTACTGCGTTGTTGTTGGTACCAAGGGTGAGGGTGGCGGGGGGTGGAGGGGAAAGCACGTCCACTACTTTCATCGCCCAGGCACGGCGCGCCCCACAACACAATGTGGTGTGCGAGACCGTTTTGTTTATAA
>NW_026267163.1:542419-544581 GCF_000697945.3 Frankliniella occidentalis
GGGGGGGGTTAGATGTAGGGAGGTACCAGCCGCGCCCGCCCCGCCGTCGTTGCTTGTCGGGCCGGCCACAGCTGCACGCTGTACCCAAACTTTCTCCCCTGGTCCTCCCGGCGGGTCTTGCAGCTTCTTCCACCCCCTCCCCCAAAATGCTATCGCTCGCAGAACAGTTTGTCGTTCACCCTGCTTTATCAAAAGCTCGTTCCTCTCTGTTTTCCCGTCTCCCCCGAAAACTCGAATATGCACAACCAATTCCTTTTCTTTCTTCCGGCCCAGAGAGAGAGAGAGAGAGAGAGAGAGAGAGAGAGCGGGGTAGGGGGGAACAACACGGCGTAGCACACGAACCATGCTGTCACCTATCTCGCCAAAACGACGCGGAAGAGGGGGTAAATAGATTCACAGCGTGAATGTTGTCTCCTCGCGCTGCGCCGCGGGTAAAATGTTTTTTTGCGCGGGACGGGCAGCTCCAGCTCCTCCCTTTTATGCTCCCGTGCGCTGAACGCTCTTAAGCCGCGCTTCTGTTCCTTAATCAGGCCCTACCGCCCGGCCCGGCCCTACCGCCTGGCCCCGGCAGCCCCTGGGCAGCAGCCCTCCTGCCCGGCGGACCCGGCGCGCCAAATGAGAACCCTCGTCTCGGCAGCCGAGATGAGTACCCCTTAATCACGACGAGCATAAATTCCCGCCCGTTTCCCTTTTGCTTTTGTTTGTGTCAGAGAAAGGGCGCGCGCGTTTGGGGCAAGAAACGGCCAAGTGATTTGAAAACTATGACGCGTGAAATGTGAGGGATTCGCTGTTGTTGTTGTTGCTGCTGCTGTTGCTGCTGCTGCTGCTGCTGCTGCTGCTGCTGCTGCTGCTGCTGCTGCTGCTGCTGCTGCTGCTGCTGCTGCTGCTGCTGCTGCCGTCATACTTCAGGCCGTTGTTGGCCTCTTCACTCGCTCCACAGGTGGCCACAGTTTCTGTCTTTCACAACGCTTCGGCCCCCGCCCTGCTCGGCCAGCCCCTATTGGGATACAGGCTGGGCTGGCTGCGCCCGTGCGCCTCGCTGGCTAACACGTACTGACACCGCCGCCCATCCAGGAGGCGAGGCCGAGAGGACCGTCCTCGTGTGTGATTGTAAGGGGAAAGGAAAAGGGCCTCGGTGGGCCCCGCCTTTTTGGACGGACCAAAACTTACGACACAGCGACAAATGCTGGGGCGTTTTTGGAAAAAAGTTATGAAGTCGTGTCACTACGATTTTCCATTGTAACGAACTTTTAAATTTCTGATCATTTAAGCGGTAATTTTCATAGGCGTTTTCTTGTTTCTCCCGCAGCACTTTCTCTTTCTCTCTCTCCGCAGGCGCCCTCCAGGAGGAGGGCCCCCCTTGCCTCGCGCGCACCCTCTCCTCTTTTTACGGGACGACGCCCCTCAGCGAATTTCGGGAAGGAAATCCGATTCAATTCTCAGGGAAGGGGGGTCCAAAGTTTTACTGTGGGCGTAGCCGTAGCCCGGCGGGGTCCCGTTGGGTAGGCGGTACGACGGGCCGACACCTTCCCGCCCTGCCTCGCCCGCTCCAATTACTGCCCGCAGTGTTTTCACAAATTTTACGAGTCCGTGTCGCCTCCTCTCTCTTCTTGTTGTTGCTGCCGCCGCCGGATTCGCGCCATACACGCCACTTTCTGCCCAGGCACTGCTGCCGCCAGCAGCGCTCTTTAGCACAAATTGAAGGTGATAAACACGGAGGAAAAAAACGAACTGTGACCCGTACAAAAGGGGTGGTGTAAGAAAAGAAAAAGAGGAATTGGACTTGTAATGTAGTCAGTGCATGGGGCCACTTGGCATCCGTTGCCGTCCTGGAGCCGTCCTGCAGCTGTCCTAGAGCCACTATCGAGTCGTCGTGGTGCCGTCCTGGAGCTGTCCTGTAACGCTGGGGGGCCACCCAGTGGTCAGCGGACGGGCGGGACGGGCCCGGGGCCGTGACGCCAGCACTGGAACGGAGTGGAACGGGAAGTCACTCCGCCGTTAAATTGGCCCAAGTTCAAACTTATTGCCGGGACCAGAGTCCCTCGGGGCCCTCGCCCCCTCGCCGCCCCCAGCAGCGCCGCCCGCAGGGAATGCGATCATCGGCCGGGAAGAAACAAATTTTTCAGAAAGATCTTATATATACGCCGGGAAAATTGTAACGC
>NW_026267163.1:544631-545634 GCF_000697945.3 Frankliniella occidentalis
GGGGGTGGGGGCGGCGGCATCTAGTCCACGGCTGACGTTGTGGCGTCGCGATATCCGAGGATCGTGTTTTTCCGGTGGGGGCACCCGGGAAAATAGACAGAAAAGAATATAAAACACGCGGTTGCGGCTGTAGAGGAGGGGGGAGGTGGTTATTGGAGTAGGGGTGGAGAAGAGAGGGGAGGGTGAGCTCAGATTATTCGCCACCGTCGCAACGCTTGCTTGAGTGCTGCCTCGAGAATACTCATCATCATCTTCCCTTGCTGCAACTCGGAGCAGCAGCGAATGGCGGATGCAGTGCTTCCTGAAAAATCCAATTCCCAAACTGGGGTGGGGTCGCCTCAGTCAAAACGGAGATAAGGACACAACGCGTCGCAAACTTGGCGAACAAGTACTCTCGGCCAAGGTCAGGAGCCTCCCCTGCGCCCCTCTGTCATCCCCTTGCCCTCTCCAATCCCCCCCCCCTCTTTTCCCTCCCGTGTCCCGGACGCGGGCGTCGTTTGATTGGACCCGTCCCGGAATATGGATAATCAGCGTGACTTGAGCACATCCCTGTAATTTGGAAGTTAAATTAATCGACTTGGCAAATAGCTCACGAATTCCACCCCCACCCCCACTCCCTCCTTTCCCTCACAGCCTCGATGTGGTGCCATCCCTTCTCGCCTCTTCTCGCTCTGCTCTCTCTCTATCTCTTTTGGAGTACACCTCCTAATCTCGTTCCAAACTCGGCCAACAGCAGCAGCAGCAGCCGATCCCGCTCGGTGCCAGCAGCGGGGCCAGCAGGCCAACAGCAGGCGGCAGAGAGCAGCCCGTCGGGCTGGCCGACAGAGCCATCGGAAAGGCCACTCGAGTTCCGAGCCCGTGTTTCCGACGAGCGGGCGGGGACTGGCCGAGGCTAACAGGAAATAGGCTGCCACTGGACATGCCTGGACAATGGTTGCCTGCCGCCTCCAGCGGCACGACCGCGACGCGACGTACGCTTCGTGCTCGTGTGAGTTTGGGGGGG
>NW_026267163.1:546024-549795 GCF_000697945.3 Frankliniella occidentalis
CCCCCCTCCAACCTCCCTCCCGGTTAACGTAAGTGGGACATCTAACCAGACCGCAGATTTGCATGAGCGGCTAAGTAGCTTGCAACAGTAATCCCCCGTTGTTTCAGATGACGGTTCGCTGGGCCCGGGCCACGGCCAAGACGAGGAGGCAGACGGGGCGTGGCGGGGTGTGGCGGGGCGTGGTGGGGCACGTCGGTGCGAGGGTGGGAGCGTCGCTTAGGATAGAGGGATGGGTCGCCTTGCTGCGGCGGGGTCAGGGCAGCGGCGGGGCAGCGGGGCAGATGGATAAGCTCTGCCTTGCAGCTGGTCTCGCTCGAGACACACTCTACACTCTGGTGCTCTAAGGAACGATAAAGAGTTGTTGAAGGAGCGTTCCTCAGTGCTGCTGCGACGTTTCGTTTCCGGTTGGTTCGCAATATCCGTCGTGATTGTGAATAGAAGGCTCCAAAGCTCCGATGCAACGGCATGCGATTCGTTCTCAGAGCCCCCGGGCAGCAGTGGAGTGGTGCGGGGCGGGTTTAATCTGCGGGTCAAGAAGAGAGTCCCCCGATGAGCCGTGCCTGACCCCACCTGGGGGAAAGGCTTTTAAGCCCAACCAGCCCTTCCGGAGACCTCGTCATAAGTTTGTTGCCAATCGTCGAGAGTGCGGCAGGCTCGGCCCTCCCGAGTTAGTGGCAGGTCAGCGGACGCGTCTCTTTGGAGCAACAATCCATTATCCTGGCCGATGGGACCCCCCCCCCCCTTTTCCCCCTGTGGCTGCGCTTGGTCCGTTGTGATGAGATTCAAATCCCCGCATCTGTTCGTGTTGGGCCCCAGGTCAACCGGCCGCTCATCCAAAACAGCGCAGGGCAGGGCAGGGATTCAGAACCACGTATCCAGATGGGCACGGGCACTGAGGATGTGACAAAAACAGGACAACAATATATCTTTGGTATTTCTTTAATAGTAAGATGTATTTCACTTATTCATACATTTTTGTGGCTTATAATCGTTCCATTTTTCTTGTAGCACATGTGACGTTTGAGAATCACGTTGTGATAATTTGTCTTGAACATATTCACACGTTGTCGCAAGAAATATGGAACGACGCTTTAAGCCCTTAACAAATTCACAGTCAGTACTTAAAATGACACAACTTTGAAAAATATTTTCGGTAACTGAGAAAAGCAAGAATTAAAGAAATTCAGAAAACAGAATTTAAGCTTGTTTTGGGAGCAAATAAGGTTGGTATGAATGAAGGTAATAGCGTTTGTAACCCCTAATTCTTTTTTGGAACAATCTGGTCTCAATGAATTCATTATTTGATAAGACAAATCATTTGAATTGAGTATGCTCGATGTTTTTATATTTCAAATCAAGTTGAGAGGTAGGCCACTCCTATAAATTAACAGGATTTGTAACAAACACAATGCCACCTTCACTGTACTACATCACATAGCTTCATGAGATTTGCACCAGGAGATATGCGTCCATATTATTAAATATGTAAAATTGATGAAATGCACACAAAAATACAGTTTAGTTTTCTTTGCATTATCTATTTAAAGTTCAATCACAACTGATCAGTAAGCAACTATGTAGCTGAAAAACCTGAATGGTTTAATGACTTTATTCCATGTCAAGAGAATTTATTATAACCATAGGATCATGAGCAGAAAACAACCTGGATCACTAACTATGTTCACATAACATGTTTAAGAGTATTTTCACATTTTCAGCATTAACTGCCTTTTGGCACTTTCTAGAGCAATTCATCAAATTTATCTCACCCCTGCCACAACTCTTAAAAGTTAACGGAAGGAGAGAATTAACAAAATAACGTGTCAGGCGAGTGAACAAAATACATCTCGCTAAAACTTTCTCATTATTTTTGAAAAAAAAAAAAAAAAAAGCATTGAATAGATTTATGTTTTCATGACTTTTTACTAACTTTTCAAAGCCGTGCAATCAAGTTTTTTGTGGACTTAAATCCGCATTAAATGTGATGCACTCATTTGATCTGAAGTTCATAAATTATATTAATCACATTTCATAACAAACGCTACAACAAAAAGAGTATTCAAAAGAAATATACTTTTTACAGGAACATACCACTTACTCTAATGTCCATTTATTTCATCACCACTTACATATTAAAACAGAACATTGCTGACACAACCGCCAGGACCGAATCAAGGCATTAATATATCTGTATTTGTACAAAAAATGCTATGGTTCATATGTACAATAATTATAATGGCATATTTCTGGAACAGAAAATTTAAAAAAGAGGCCTACTAAACTGACATTTGCTTGTACTGTGTTATGTCAAACTGTCATGATGTCTGCTAGCCACGTCATATTTAACAGAGTATTTAGGCAAGCAAACTTTTAATGAAAGTTGTATTTTGGCAATCTTCACAGCAATAGGCTGTTAAGAATTTTTGCTTACGTTTGTAGGCTAATATCAACAATGAGGGTATCATTTTGTGAGACATGCCAAGTGCAAGCTACTCTTATGTTAATTTTTCACCAAGTAGGCGGATACTTCTCAATTTATTATCTCACTGAAAAGAAATGATTGAATTTAGCTCTGAGAAAGCAGGACCTCAAATCAAATTTCATTATTCGGTAGACGAAATTACGGATAGAAAAACCTGCGTCAGAAAATTAGATAAAAGCTCCAAATTAACAGCCTATACAATGTATTCACAGTACGTAGATGGGGTTGGTGGCTGTGCTCTCAGGGAATGGCATCAAGCGGTCTCAACAGGAGCGACAAAACGGAAGAAAAATATGAAACTAAAAGAGCACGTTCGCACACACTTCCGCTCACACACTCACTCACTCTCGCACACAATATAACTCGATGTGCCCCATCCAGTGAGTGAGACCGACACAACAGAGTAAAACGTCATCTTGTTGAGCACTAGGGCGTTGAGTTCGCACACGTCATTGTCAGCCGAGCTGTCACATTGCAAATGTCTCTCTCGCCCGCCCCTCCTCTCTGCAACATCGCAGCGGCACGGCCGAGTCGCAGCCTCCCTCCCCTCGCTTTGCTGGCTGCAGTCTTCTTCTCCTCTTCTCCTCCATCTAGACGCACTTCCTGACCTCGATCACGGGGTGGGGGGCGGCGGCGGCCCCGACCCCAGTGCTGTCCCGTCAACACGTTCTTACGCAATCTGCGGCTGCCGCCGCCGCCACCACCACCGACACTCACAGACACTTCACCGACAACTTTATCGTCGTCGGAGTCCTCTCAACACGGGCAAGTCCTCGGCGCTTGCAGTCACCTCGTACACACACACACACTCCGCACTGGCATCACACTGACCCCCCCGCCCGCGGGTCGGCGCGTCAGTCCGTCGCGGGGGCCGCGGGGCGGAGCTGGCGGAGCGGGGCCCATTATAGGCCGGCGAAGGCGAGGAGGTTGTGGAGGGCGGTGAGCGCCACCACCATGGCGCACGTCTGCCGCGCGGACAGCAGGCTGCGCAGCCCCAGCCCCACCGACATGTGGCCCCACCAGCGGCCCGGGATGGGCGACGCGCTGTTCTTGCCCCGCTGCATGGCGGCCGGGTGCTCCCCTGGGAGGACAGAGCACAAACGTATAGTCAGTTTCAAAATGTAGCAGGAAAAGAAATGGTAGCGAAATGGTATGAATCTCATTGGTGCCGCACTCAGAAAACCTTTTTAGGAACAAAATCATGACTTTACCGTTATAGAAAAAAATGTCATTGCACTAAAGTACATTTTTTTATCTCAACAAAATGAATTTAATTTGAAAAATACTCG
>NW_026267163.1:551520-553611 GCF_000697945.3 Frankliniella occidentalis
GAGAGAGAGAGGGAGAGAGAGAGAGGGAGAGAGAGAGAGAGAGACTAATCCTCAAGACGAGCCCTGGGACACAAAACATCTTCCCGCCAAATCCGCCACCGTCACCAGGCTCCACCCCCCAACGCTCCACGCCCCGGCAACACCAGTGCGCCGAAAAGGACTCCCTCGTCACAACTCCATGGGAAGTGCCTCTGCGTTTGGCGGCTTCGGCTCACAGGACAGCTGAGGAGACGGAAGAGAGAGAGAGAGGGGGGGGGGGAGGGTAAGTGTGTGACATGTGCGTCGGGAACGGGAAAATAGAAGGGATAAGGATGGGTAGATGGAGATAGATGTTGCAACGAATCCTCAAAACTGTCGATGGTCTGTACCGTAGATACGCCCCCCTACCTCTTCCAACTCCAATCCCTCCCTCCCCTCGCCCCCATTGGCTTCGAATTGAACAAACTCATCGGATTTGTATCGATCTATCTGGCTCAGGTTTCGCGCGCTGCGCCCAATTCCTCCCTCCCTCTTTCGTCCCCTCTCTCGCTCTTTCTCTCTGCGGCGCCGCGCCAAGAGTCAAGCGGAGGGAAATCCAAAACGGCGCCAAATGGCGTCCCGATAGAGGCGCGCGCCTCGCTATTGGCAAAAAGCGGCAAAATCGCTTTCGGTTATTCACCCGCTCCACTCTCCAACGAGTCAAGCTGTGAGATCGAGCAGCGCAGTGAGAGAGAGAGAGAGAGAGAGAGAGAGAGAAAGAAAAGATGCGCCGCCGCTGCGACTACAGTGCCGCTGTGCTGCGAATAGCGGCGCGGCGAATAGCGCACTCGGCCCTGACGCAGCAACAGATGCCTCGGCCGGACTGCGACAAAGTCCTCATTCTCGCTCTCGCCGCTCGGCTCGGACACTTCGCCTGGCAGAGAGAATTGAGCCTCGATGCATCGGCCTAATAGTAAAGTGTAGTCAGCTCCCGGGCGAGGGAGAAGAGAGTGGACTGCAAGGGAACGGCGCGCGGGGACCGGGAGGGTTGCTGCAGTGCGGCGCAGAGTTCAGAGTCCAGCCCGGCCGGGCCGACCGAGCCTGTGATAGTCGAGACGTCAATACAAACACACAAGGTCAAACAAGGCGTCCGCCCGGACCAGACTGGCCCCGACCCCCGACCCGTCAGCTGCAAAGGCGCCTCGCGCGACAAAGCTTTCAGCTGACTGAGGGGAGGCGGGGCCTTGGAGGGGTGCATGTCGCCGGGGAGCAGAGCTCGGAGCAGAGCGCCCCCCGCGTCCCGCGTCCGACCCGAGGAAGAAAGGTGTAGTGCAGTGCGGCCAACTCTCGAATCTTTCCGAGGCACATACAAAACCCACTGCAAGCAACTGGCGCCGCCGGGCGGGCGGCTGGCTTCTGGCTTACCCAGCTCCGGACCGGTGTCCCGCCAGAGCGGCCCGCGCTAAACCCCAGTCAGCCCGAAATAGAGGGTAGAGGGGGAAGTCAGAAAATCGGCGCAGTAGTATGAGCACGCATCTCTGTGCTCACAATCGTGGCAGCGTAACTCAGGGGGTCCCGCTCCCGATCTGACCCCTCCCCCCTCCCCCCACCGGACACTTGTACGATTAGAATTAACTCCGGCTTGATTCTATTCGTACAAGTGTCCGATCGTGACAACCAACTCCGGGTTGTGGGGATAGGATTCTCCATTCCCATCTCGATCGAATTTAGCCTACCAAACCAAACTGATCCAGACAAAAAGTCTTTTTTTTTCGTGTTGGATAAGTTGATGCACATTCGCCCCGCACAGCATTTGATAGAAAGAGTGGACGTAGAATGTGGGCAGGACGAGGGGCATTCGGTAGAAATAAAGACAGGGGGAGGGAGAGCAAGAGGGAGAGAGAGAATGAGGTGAAAGAAAGCGGCGAAAGTGACAAAGGGAAAGAACGGGAGGGGAGAAAAGGAGGAATGAGAAAGGCCCAGCGCCGGCAACTAAGTGGCCTTCTTGGTTACAATCTGGCGGGGGCGCCCGGGTCCAGCCGGCGCGCACACAGAAGTACTTGGGCCGGCGATTAGTCGGGGCGGTCAGCGGAACGGCCCAAAACGGCTAATGTAATTCTACCCCCCCCCCCT
>NW_026267163.1:553661-556807 GCF_000697945.3 Frankliniella occidentalis
CCCCCTCCCCGCCCTTGCTCAGAGATCAGCAGGCCGTCCGTCCCCCTTCCCCGCGGTCTCATACCTTTCCACCCCGCCGCTCGTCACCTCGCGCTCTGATCTCTCCGGTGATGATGGTGGTCACTGCGGCGGCACTGGGAATTCGCCCCACCCCCTCCGAACATGCGCCACTAACAGGTGGCCGACGATACGCCCATAGAACCCCCAAACTACACTAAAAACAGGTGTCGCTTCATCAGCGGGGGATCATAATGGATCATTGGGCCGCTCCAATGTGTGGACGCGGCCCCTTCTTCGAACACCAGTCCCCTCCTTTCTTCACCCCCCCGCAGAAGGTGCGGGCCGCCCGGCCTATGAGCCCGCAAGGGAAACCTGATCGCTCTTCGTGAGGTGGAAGGTGAGGAGCGGTCGGAGTAGGCAGGCCTCGAACCTCCCCGCCAGCGGGGGAGTCCAAGGGGTCACAGGGGTCACGAGAGGGCAAGTACTAACCAGCGCCACTCCGTAGGACACAGGACCCTTCGCCGCCCTACACTCGGCGCACCGCGTGCTGCCACACACACACACACACACACACACACACAGGGGGAGGAAAGGGGAAGGAGAGACAGCGAGACCCACTCTCCTTCCGCTCTGCAAAAACTAAGAACGTCTGCTGCCCACATCGAACAACTCCAAGCCAACACCCCCCCCCCTCTTCTCTCTCTGTTACAATGGACGGGGGTAGGGAGTGAGTATCTTATCTTGAAGAAGAAAAGTGCAAGACAAATGATTTGGGTTCGGTCAGGCGCTTGGTGCAAGGGAGGGGAGGGAGGGGATGGCGGAGGCATGGCGAGGTATGGGCCATCGTATCGGGACTTTCGGCGGTCTATAGTTCGGACGGGGTGAGACGGCTCCAAAGAGTTGGTAAACACGCAACGGGGACTCGTTCATATTTTTAGATCCCCCATTCCCCCCAACCCCTTACAAACAGAAAGTTAGGAAAAAATAAAAACAAAGCAAAACAGAAACCCAACCCCCCCAAAAAACACACGCCCACACTCGAGTGATGGCAGCACCAGCAGCAGCAGGTAGCGGGCCGCTGTTCCGGACGATCAGACTCATCGCGCCGCTGTGGAGCGGGCGTGGCGTGGCGTGGCGTGGCGACTGATGTGTCGGCAGTACTCGCACGGCAGCCGTTTGCTCACGTGCGCGTCCAATTCATTTCGTTGTTTTTTTTTGTTCCACCCCTCGTATATAATCGGTCCAGCGGACGATGATAACGCGGCCTATACCATACCGTGCCCCATATGTGCGCGTGCGGTTAAGTGTGTGTGTGTGTGTGTGTGTGTGTGTGTGTCACTGTAAGCGCGCGTGTGTCGGTGGATGTGCGTGCGCCCGTGTGGAGTGGATTTGCTGAGGCCGTTTCGAGTTGACCGACCTGATGATTTGGGTCGGTCCCTCGTCCCAGCGGCGTGGCCAGGGCGTGGCGTGGCGCGGCGGCGCGTGGCGAACGCGGCCCCAAACGAATGCGAGCCCCACAGCGCGACACACACACAGGCGCCGGGCCGCCTGGGGTTCACGGCGCGCGGAGCCTCGCCGCTTGCGGGCTTAAATCCCTCGCCGCGCAGCAGGTCTCTTTTCAAATATTTTCATACCCAAACCTACACGATGATGAAACGTGTATTCCCCACATCCCGGGCCAAGGCTGGGGGGATCTAACTGTGTGGTTAGTCGTACAGGGCTTCTAAAACACAAAAAACACACGCTGTCTCTTTCACCCCCCCTCTCTCTCTCTCTCTCCACGCTCGGTCCGGCCCACCTCGGAGGCGGCCCCTCGGGGTCGGCCCCGGGCCCAGGCTCATTACGACGCGGAATGCGGATCTGCAGCCCTTGGGACTAATTTGACCCGGGCCGAGCCGCGCCCGAGCCTGGAGCCGAGCCGAGCCGAGCCGCTCAGCGCCACGTGCATGAGCTCAACTTCGCTCGGACTCAAAGCCACACGACGGTTCCCTGCCCGCACTGATTGACTTCCCGGGTAATGATATACCTAGGAGGCCGTTGTTAGTTGCAAGTATATCTTCGGTTGGTTATGGCATATTTTTTTTCAGCGAGGCAACCGAGAGGGATGAGGAGAGGGGAATTGTTCCCGGGGCACAAAAGGATCCGGCCAAAAGCGGGGGCGGCGAGCGGGGAGAGAAAGAAGCTTAAGGTGCGGGAGGAGAGAGAAAGAGAGAGAGAGAGAGGGAGAGTCGGGCCCAGAGGGCGGCCAAGGCAGAAAAACAGGGGCGATGTTGCCAGAGCGAATCGACGCGGCCACCCATCATGGTCAAGGGTTACGCGGGCGGGCCTGGCGGGCGCCACGGACCGGCACCGGCCCGCCCCACAAGACAGTAGTGTGGGTCTTTGAGCTGGCGAGCTCTGGGCACTCGCAAGCGCCGGTCGGCTCGGCTCTGCAACGCCTCGCCACGTTGCAGGTGTGGAACGGGGAAGGCGCTGCAAGCTCATGCAACCGCGTGTACGTACATCCTTTTGCAGCCCGCCAATGCTCTGTCACTACTGTACGCGAAAATTGAGCCCGGTTGGTGGCCAGTTACCAAGGCAGGAAAGCAGGTACACAATACAGACAGCCTCGGCTTGCCATACTACAAGTATCACCGTGCAGCAGCTGCCGGCGGACGTCCATCCTGTTCTGTCAGCCCCGTACAGCAGGAAGGCTCAACATAAACTCGTCTATGGAACAAGAGTCGCCCAACAAGAAGCAGAGGCAGATCGCCCGCCCCACCCGGCCGGAAAGTTTGTCCGCCAGTTCTGTTGCGTGAGCTCCGCCCGCTACAGCCCCGCCGCCGCCGCCCTCCGGGATCATAATCTGACATCACAGGACGCGGGCCGCGCGGAGGGGAAGCCGTGAGGCCGCCCATTACAATTCAGCCCAAAATTTCTTAATCACGCCGCCGGACTGGCCCGCCCACCCACCACGCGGCCCGGGCCCACCACACCGCACGGCTGTCCCCAAACAGCGGCCAGTCTTTTTTAACGTATCAATCAATCAATACGGCCACCCCCGCGTTTTTTTGTGTAGCGCCCTGCGGCCGCGGCCAAGAATGATGGCGGTCAGTTTTTTGAGCGGGCTTGTCGCCATTTTTCATCCCAGAGCCTTTTCTCTCCCC
>NW_026267163.1:564142-567051 GCF_000697945.3 Frankliniella occidentalis
ACTCAGACAAACTTTGATGGGACTCGAAAACTTTTCATTCGCCGTCACGAGAGAGAGCCAAGCCCGGTCGTCATTAGCCGAGAGCGAGCGCGGGGGGGGGGGGGGGGCTCGGTATGTGAGGAATGATGCGAGGCGCACTCTCGCCGGGCGGCCGCAGGGCACAGGCAGCGCCTGCCGTTGATGACAATGAGGCGAAAATAGTTGGAATGTACGAAGCGATCTCGACGGCTGGCTCTATGGCTCCACCACCCCCGCCAAGCTCGCTGTCACTACTGCATCGTTCGGGAGCCGTCGGGAATGACAAGTGCCCCGGCCCTACCCCTCCACTCGCCTCTTCGTTGTTCTCTCCTCTCCACGAGTTTGTTGCAGCGGCAGCAGCTCTCCCGGCCTCTCCGCTGCCGAGCCCCGGGGCGTTATCCCAGAGGGACAGTTGTTACAGAAGAGAGAGCTGCTTTCCCCCGCAACCTTCTCTCCCTCCACCCACCTCCTCCCTCTCCGTCTCCCCGTTCCACCATCCCAGGTGGAAGCAGGAAAACGACCATTTTTAAACGCAAACACATTGCTATTCCGGCGCCCCCGTCGTGCTGCTCGCGCCCCACCCCCTCTCATCCCTCAGTCGCGCCCGTCTCCTCTGTGGCAGGAATATTACGCGACCTTTCTGACAGCGGCCATCTCTGAGCAGATGGGCGCGCTGATGGCCGTCCTGATTTGACGCCCCCCCCCCTTTTCCCCTGCGCCACCTGGCGTCCCCTATCCACCTCCTCACCCTGCAGCTTTAATATTTTGCACGACGCGCACACTACTGGCTGCTCTGCTGAATTACCGCTTCGCCGTGCGCGACGTCGGCCATATTTCAGCGCGGCGCCGCGTCAGGCGTCTCTCTGCCGCGCGTCCATAGGCCTCCCCATGTGCCCTCCTCCCTCCCTCCCCCCCTCTCTCTCTCCCTCTCTCTCTCTCTTTCTCTCTCTCATACACACACACTCTACCGCACTCCCCGAGCTACCCCCGTCTACCGACAGCTGCAAGATGGCGTATGGCGGCTCGTCCCGGGACCCGTTAGCGAGAGAGCACGAGAGCGAGTACGCTCTGTGTGTCTCTGTGTGCGAGAGCGAAAGAGAGAGAGAGAGAGAGAGAGAGAGAGAGAGCTCTCGCACTCCCTCTTCAACACAACGGAGACCAGCCTTCCCTCGCACATCACGCGTGAGTTTCGTTCCCCAACATTTGCTTTACGATTTTCCTTCCTATGTCGTCGTCTGTTTGCCTATCCGTCTGTGTGCCTCTCCTGCCCCCTCCTTTCGTGTTCTTCCCCCCACCCCCTCCCCGGTCTCTCTCTCTCTCCCTCTGTGCTTTACGTGGTGTGACACCATATGCGGCATACACACACACGCACACACTCACAGAGAGGTTACCCGAGCCCGAGCTCTGAACAATATGGTGGAAGTGCGCACACATACATACACAAACACTCTCTTACATACACGTCTATCCGTGTTCCGTCAACGAAACTGAATAGAGAGCGATAGAGAGTCTCTCCCTAGCGAAAGGTCGCTTTTAGCATAGACAAATCATCGGCATAAGGACGGAAATGTGCGCGCGGGCGTACGTACAGATCTACCCTTTTCTCTCCTTGCATTGCTTCGACGATAGCGCGGCGGGACGCAAGACGCAACCTAGACCTGGAGGCCCTTGTGTATTTGTGTGTGTGTGTGTGTGTCGAGGTGTGTGTGTGTGTGTCACGTGCCCCGCTCCCAGGCGAGTGCAAAGGGAAAACGACGCCCACATCTCATAGGCCATGCTGATGTCTCGCGGGCCCGCCTGTGGGGTAGGCAGACCCGTGGCGCGGGCGCGCCGGGCGGGACTGCCTATCCTCCGCATGACAGGGGCTCCGACACTTACACCGCGACTGCTCTCTCTCTCTTTCTCTCTCTCTCTCTCGAATCGCTCCCTATCTCTCTCGGCCGCTCATTCTTAGGCTCCCTCCCCCCACCTCCCCCTTCTCTCTCTCTCTCTCTCTCTCTCTCTCTCTCTCTGTCCAGTCGCGTCCGGTCCCACACTGCCAGCGCCGCCACCGCACGACAGGGGCCGCCTCTCACCGAGAAATTAAGGCGACGTCCTCCGCCGCTCCACGCACAGAAACCTTCTCCCCCCCCCCCATCTTCCTTACCGCCGTCCTACTCTTTGAAGGCGGCGGTAATCCTAGCCCGAGCCAGCCCTGGGCCTCGCCGTGCTCCACGCCCAGCACGGCGGTGGATGCCGTGGGATCATAATAAGAGGTTGAAGGACGGCACCGGGGGAGAGGGGAGGGGCGGGGAGGGGGGGTCCTTGTTCTCGGGGGCTCCTGTTGAAAACTCAGGGGCGGTGCAAATACTGCGGGGCAAAGGCGACCCCTCGCCACCGACGGAGGAGTGAGGGGGGGGGGGGCATGTGGGCGAGGAAGCTGCAGCGGGGAAGGAGAGGAGAGAGAGGAGGTGAAATTTCATTACTATACAGGGTGACACCTTGTGACGGCGGCGCGGCGCAACGCCAGTGATGATCCCGCGGGGGGTAAAGGGGGGGGGGGGGGGTGGATTGGGGATTGCGACGCTGCGGGGGGATGAAGTGGATTCGAGAAGCAGGGAAGTATGAAATGGGGAGGGTGGTGAGAGTAGGGGACCCCCACTCGCGCGTGCGGCGGGCGCGGGGACCCGTCTCGTTGGCCTGTCACGTGCCGCTGACAAGCGTGGGAAGGGCGGGCGGACGGAGCGACCGCTGCGTCGAGCGTGGCGGTAGCGCCTCGTGGTCAACAACCCGGGCCCCCCGCCCGGCACGACTATACAAGGATAGAGAGGCAGAAGTAGTAGTAGTAGGTCGCCGGGAGACTCCTTGCTGCTTGCAGCCGCCTGGCGGGTGGGGTGGAGCGAGGGGTGGGG
>NW_026267163.1:567406-568240 GCF_000697945.3 Frankliniella occidentalis
CGGGGGGGAGAACGGGGAGGGGGTCACCCAGTAAGCTGGGCAGAGGGAATGCAAGCACGTCGCTGGGGGCATTTCGTCAGCAGGTAGCTCATCCAACTAACTGGTGCTGCTGGTGCTGTGCTGCCGCCGGGATCGTGACGGAGTGGGCGTGCAGACCTCCCTGGGGACCGTGTCGAGCGTGATGGATATTGGGCAGCGGGCAGAGGGAGGATGTTTCGCTCATCACCTCATCGTCATAAGCAAAGATGAAAAAAAACGAAAAAAAATATACGTTTAGATCATCGCGTATAATAGCACCGCAGGACCGGCAATTAAGGGGCGCGTTTGTTCAAACTTCTATTCGCGCGCGTTGGAGGGAGAGAGGGGGAGGTGAAGGGAGGGATGAGACGAGCGAAAACACGAAAGGAGCAAGGGCGAATTAAAGGACGACTAGATAGAGCCCGAGGGGAGCAGAGAGACAAAGCCGGGGAAGAAAAGTTTGCTCAAACTGAGGGGCGTATTGATTTGAGCAGACAGGTGGAGGGGTGCGGCAAAGTCCTCAACCAGTTTGAATGACTGTGAGAGAAGAAAATCCCTTACAAGCAGTCACCTTTTGATAGTAATTAGAATTATTATTTTTAAAAGTCCACTCGAATGCACGCCCCTCTTCTAAGGAGGCCTAGGAGAAGAAAACATTTAATATTTTGGGGATTCTTGCGGTCTATTTCCATGTGCAGCACAGAGCACAGCACCGACAACAGGCAGCGACAAGGCCCATGTAGGCGCAGCCATACAGCCACGTCGCTTCGGCTTTAATCCCCGACCGTATTCTGATTCGCCCGGGAAAGGGAGGGG
>NW_026267163.1:568290-579258 GCF_000697945.3 Frankliniella occidentalis
CCCGCCCTTTCTCCTTTCTGTCGAGGAGGCGGATTTAATCTTCCATGACAAGCTTCCCTCGAAGATGAATGGCGAACGCAGCAGCAGCTGCTGTACCAAACGACGGACGGTCAAGCGCGCTGAGAAATCACTCGAAAGTATTTCGGCCAAATTTTCTTTCAGGCATTCACGTGCACGTGCACCTGCTTCGTCAAACTGAGCGAAGCTTTTTCCACAGCCGCCGGCACGACTCACGTACGTTTCAAACCGCCAGCGCCATTTTCTTGGGGGGTGACAAAAAACTTTTATTGCATGACGAGCCGCTTTGACACGCTGCGCCGCCCGCTCCAGGAGACGGTGGCACAGCGGCAGCGTCGTCGTCGCCGCCGCCGCCGGTCAATTTACCGTCCTTTGAAGTCGTTGTCGGCACGGCCTTCCAATAAAGCCGAAAAGTAGTAACGTCGACAGCAGCAGCGCGGCCGGCTACCAGCAGGCTGTGACTCCCTCCCCCCCCTCCCTTCCACCTCTCTCTCTCTCCCTGGCGTAATAAGCCTACATTATGAGAATATTCATGTCTAACGAGGCTCCTTTCAACTAGCCGCAGCTGCAGCCGGCGGCAAGCGCGACGTGGCGTAGCGTGGACCTACAAAGAGGAACCTCCTCTGCATCCACCCCCTCACCAATCCACCTCCTCCCCCATCCACCCATTTTTCCATCTTTCTCCCTCTCTGCTCACTAACGAGAGTGTTAAACCCTCTGATAGTTTTGCTTTCTATTTGAACAAGCTGCTTTAATGCTGCGAGCTGTTTAAAGCACAAAGCTTCTTTTTCATCACCCCCGCCCCCTCCTTTCTTTCCCTTCCTTTTTGCTACCTCTACTCTGCTCCATATTTATGACACCTACCTACGACGTTGAGCGTGACGAAGTGGCTCATCTTGGGCTCCGTGCTGACTTGACACTCGTACTCGCCCTGGTCTCTCGCCTGGACGTATTTAACCTGCAGCAACAATAAAAGTCGATATCAGGATTGTGCTTAGTCTACGTTTTTTTTAACGAAGAACTGAAATTTTAGGCATAATTAGAGGAAATAACTTGAAAAATAAATTGAGGTTTCATAGTTATGTACTCTGGAAAACTTTTTGGTGTGAGTCTGCCTCACAACTGAGTTTCCAGAGTGAAAGAACCGTTAAAAGTTCCCAATTTGGCATTTTAAACATAAAATGATTAATCGAAAAAACAAAAACCAAAGAGTATGTATCGTTATCGTTAGGGATTGTGTTAAAAGAATATCCGATTTTCTCAAATTCATTCGATTTGTGGAGCTCGGCGCCTGTGAGACTCAGAGTAGCCCAGCCCGCAGTACACGCATGCACCGCGGGCAAGATTTTGCATACCCATCAGGCGCTATGAGAGGTTGCATAGGCTGCAATCGAGAGGTTCGTTGGGGGTAATGACCTACCCGACGTGCTTTCTGGATGATCCCTTACCTGGAGTGTCCACGTCTCTGTGCCCTCGACGATGAAGCTCTGAAACCTTTCGTCGGCGATAAATGTGTAGTGGTCCACAGTTAAAATGTGGGCATCCCTCTTCCGAATCCATGAAACCTGAAACAAATCAAAGAGCAGAATGTCAACAAACAGAACCTATATTTTTCAATCGACTACGTCTAAATTGTTCAAGTCACACAGCATTTCCTTTGCAGGCTTTAAAAGAATCCGATTGTTTTGTATTACGAAACATTGCTTTTTCCTACAAAGGACTAGTCTTTGTCTTCCAAGGAAACATGTTTCACATTACATAGCCAGTGCTTTGTAAGCTGCGAAGCCGGGCCTTTCTTTGTAATATGATGCTTCTGCACATTTAAAAGTGTACAAGTCTTGACAATGGAGGACTTTTGGTTGAGTGTTGTTGGTACAATTTTGGTAGAGTGCGTTGAACTTTCAAACTCTGAACCAAAACTCAAATATTCGGACGGTATACGAATACGCGGGCCGCCGACCCGATCGCTGACGGATTCAAAGACTAGGCGTAGGCGCTTCGCCTCCGCGCCACGCCACAACCGAGACCACCGCCGCCCTCGCCTCAGTGCCACTCGCTCTCCGCCTTTGCCCCGTCAGTGACGACACTGACGCTCCCCAGCGCCGCCCTGGAAGGTTAAGGTGTTTGCCTTTGCCTGTGACGCCCCCTAACCTCACTCCCCCGCCCTCAAAGAAACAGATCAGCGTCGCTCCGCCCTCGCGACATTTCAGCAGACACGGCGTCCCATTTGCCGTGAAAAGAACGCTGGGGCGAGTGATAGGTTCTCTCTTTTTGGAAGAAAGAGCGGGTTTGTTTGGGATGCCGCTCGCGGCTACTCTGCAAATCTAAGTTCAGAACTGTTGTAAATGGCCAACACTTTGTTCTGCAGTAGGCGAATTAGTTCAACCGGCATAGATTGAAAAAGTTCGTCAAGAATAGCTGAACTGCGTGCATTTTTGGCTAATATTTCCTTTTAGATGGATAACAGTGGAAAGTGTCTAGCATTTCCAGATTTCTCGTGAAAAGAGCTTTCAAACGAGCTACCGTGTGATAGGGTTCTCTACCGAAATGGGCCATCTTTTGAAAATGTCGGTGTTGTTAACCAAGTTATGTCAGTGAACAATGTGAACCCTATCACATAGTGACTCGTTTGAAGGCTATTTTCTCGAGGATTCTCGAAATGCTATCCACTTTCTAATGTTATCCGTCTGGAAGGAAATACTAGCCAAAAACCAAAACGTCATTATTGATGATTTGCTGATATATCAGCATACAATGTACACTGTTGAGTTTTCAGAGTAGATTTGCAGAGTAGAGACAGCCTGAGTCGCAGGTCGCGCTCTCCGTACGAGGAAAATATACGCCGAGTCGTTGCAAAATTTAATAAAATCACATCACGAGTCCACGCGTTCCGTGTTGCCACTTTCGAGAAGGCCGGCGAGTGGGGTCCGGCCGGAGAGGATGGAAAGCGAGAGTGGGATGTGATGTGTGTGTGTGTGTGTGTGTGTGAGAGAGAGAGAGAAAGAAGGGGGGAGAGAAAAAGAGAGAGGGACCAAGAGACCTGAAGGATAGGAGATGAAGAGAGAGGGAGGGGGGACCAGAGCCATTGTGGAGGCTGGGCGAGAGGAACAGAACGGGAGAACGGCTAACCGGGCGGGGAATGAATGAAATTTTTAGGTAACAGATGGTGAATAAAATAAGGAGGCAGCGGGGGAGGCAGAAGCAAGCTGTGCTGAGCTGTTAGGCCGAGCTGGACAGTGTGAAGGAGACGGAGGTAGGGCGGAGAGAGAGGGAGAGACGCGGGAGAAAATAGACTGACGGAGATAGAGAAAAGAGGGGAGGATGGCGGCTGCGGGGGTTGGGGGCTGCTTGAAAAGTTTTTCTTGTACCCTCTGCGATCGATGTACGAGGTGTGCGCAGCTGGCCAACATACGGTACACAGTCAATTAGTCGACACGAAACAGGACTTTCCGAAACTTTTGCTTCCAAAATTAAAATTCTTAGACGAGAGTGGAGAACAGTGCGGCATGCCGTAGTGACTGACGATAACGGACCCCAGGAACAAACGGCTCCGGGACGGGGGGACGGGGGCTCTACTGCTAGCCGGGCATGTGTGCGCAACGGAAGTCCCAGAAATAATAACTTTCTTCCCCGGACACAGCTCGCCGTGGTCCAGGCGGGTCGGGGGGCCTTGCGGGAGGGGACGAGGAGGGGTTCGATACATAGTATTTTTGCACATCGCACGGACCACTGGAGAGGGGCATTGTGATTTACGGACACTGTCCGACCGGGGGCCGGCGGCGGCCTGGGAGAGCGGGGGGAGGCCTTCGCACACGAGCAGCAGAGCGCAGGTGGCCCAGTGTGAGGAAGGGTCGCGTGGGAAGAGAGAGAGAGAGAGACAGAGAGAGAGAGAGAGAGAATGTGTGTTGTGCGACGCGAGGAGAGACAACGCTGCAGCAGCCGAGTGAATCACAGAGCGCGGGGAAGATGACAACCCCCCCCCCCAAAAAAAAAAAAAAAATCAAAAAAAATAACCAAACAAAAACGAGAGCTTCTCGCTCCCCAACGTCTCTCGAGCCGCTCATCGAAGATCAGAAGCGAGGAATTTCGATTCTTTGGTTTGTACGCAGCCGAGCGTTCGTTGGATGCGATAAATCCGTGGCGTAGAGTAGTGGAGGAGGGGAGGCCGGATGAGAGAGGGAGGGAAGGCGAGGGCGGTGGGGAGGGGAGGGGCGCCGGCCCGCTCATGCATAGTATCACGGGATATCCTTCCTTCCAGGAGGCGTCCCTCTCTGTTCGAGCACCGTAAAATAGGAAGGGCGGGCGGCCCGGGTATCCCAGCTCCCATCCACACAATTTCAATGTCCACACGGCGGCGGGTCCCCGGGCCGCTGCTCTGGCCGCCCAACTCCTTGTTGGGGTCTTCTCCTTCCCTCCTCCCCACACTGCTGCCCCCTTCCGAGTCGCACGCTCCCCGAAGGGCTCCGCGCACGCACGCTCGCACGCGCACACGCGCGCACGCGCGCACGTACACTGGCTGCTGCGGCGGCGGCTCATATGTGACGGCCTGTATCTAAATCTTTCTTTTCTCTCATATGTGGGCTGAGCGGCGCTGTGTGGCCGGCTAGTGTTTATAGAGCCGACTCCCCCTACTACCCCAACTCCTCGTCCTTTCCTGGACCTTACATCAGAGCGCACCCGGGCAGGGCGTGAGAGAGAGAGAGAGAGAGAGAGAGAGAGAGAGAGAGAGAGAGAGAGAGAGCAAGGAACAGGGGGGCGGATGGCAAAGAGGGGGAGGAGTGGGTGATGGTTCGCAATAGCTCCCCCCTCCGGTCCACTAGTCCACTGCCAATAAGGCGCGCACGCCCGCGGCCTGTGTGGATAGGCTCCGGCCAAAGGCCTCCACCGCCCCCCACCCGCACACCCGCCCGCTGCCCGCCCTCCCGATCCCGATCGGAACGCTGTTGACTTTTCACCCAAAACAGTCAGCATTTGTTTGGGCGCCGCCGCAAAAACGTTTGGGTGGAGGAAAGAAATACGGCAGCGCCGAGTCGGATAGCGAGTCGGCCCGCTCCGAACATTGAGCACAGCGCGGCTACGAAGCACAGTACTCTTTAAAACAAATCCATCGAAATAAGTCTTTTAACTAAACAGTGCTCACTGTATACTGGGCGGCGTTCTTATTCTTCTCAGAGCGCCAAATATTGGCGTCTTTGAAGTCCATATGTTGGCGTTCCTCTTCTTAAAACACCAAATACTGCCTTCTTTGAACACCAAGACTTGGCGTTATTCAGAGAACGCGAAAATTTTGGCGGCATAAGACGCCAACCAGTTTTCAGTGCTTATTACTAGGATCGGTACTCTAAGCCTGTACTGTCAGAAAAAAGCACAGACGTACGGGTTCACAGTGAAAAGGGACAATTTTGTGCCAAAAAGGAAATTCCGAGGGGGCAATAACTCCGGGAATCATGTGTACACCTGTCTGGGAATCATCAGGATAAAAATTGATCAAAATCAATAGAAATCGCTTAGAATATGCGGGAAACAAGAGAATTAAGTACAAATCAGTCGAAATAAGCGTTTTGCACCACTAAAACCCCCCGAAAAAACTATGAAATAATTATAAGCGGACGGGAATCACCGGGAATCAAGAATTTCGGGAATCATGTGTACACTTCAAAAGAGAGTTATTGCCCCCTCGGGAAATTCGCATCCTCACAGGGTGCATCCTATAGGATCCTATAGGCTGTCAGTCTCCGGTGCTGCTGGAATTTTGGGGGGGAAGGTACAAAATTTCGTAGTACACACACAAACACAAAATGCTGAGCACTTCCTTAAAAAGAAGTACAACGATCATGTACCTCACCTCCACAGACCTACCTCTTTTGGTACAATATTTTTTGACAGCGTGGGTGGATATCAGAGGGCACGGCTCAGCCGGCCCCCGCCTGCTTACGGTTAGGGTGGCGGACCTGGCAGAGGTCCTTATCTCTGGCTCAGAGCGGCCAGACTCATATCCGGCGACAAGGACGGACACACGCGCGCGCGCGCGCACACGTACACACACACACGCGCACGCACACAGCGGAGGGGGTGGAAAGCGGATGGAGGCAAGAAGGAAGGCCCACAAGTTTTGGTGAGGGGTCGCCTCACCTTCGTCACCTCGCCGCCGCCTGTGCGACCTTACATCCAGACATATGCCAGCGGCACCGCAATGGATGGCCCGTCCGCCCCCGACCCCAGAGCAGCAAGCAAGCCGGCAAGGGGCCGGGTCACACAAGGCAAATCAATTCGATTTTTTTTTTTTACCTACTGACCCGCTGCAATTAATCTAGTTAACGAGAATCGAGACAAGAGTGCGATAGTAGCCCTGCGGCTAACTAGATCTGATTAGGAAATTGAAAGAGGAAATATGGTAAGTTAGAACTTCAATAGTCCTCGTTGGACTGTCCGTCAAAGAAAATTGAATTGGGACAGCAGATATGAGACACGATACGGTATATTGAAGCGAGCCTTTGGGCTTTGGGACTTTCCCCTCTCCCCATTCCCTCCCTCTCTCTCAGGATCCGGGGTGCACCATCAGGCCATGGGGGGAGGGAGGGAAGAGTGTAGAGGAAGCAGCAGAGGGTTGGGGTATGGGGGTGGGTGGCCCTGCTCTGGAGTCAGTTTTCAACAGCCCAGTCGCCACTGCCAGTCCCTTCTCCCCCCCCCCTTTTGCCCCGGAGGGGGGGGGGGGGTGAGGAGGACCACCACCACCAACACTGCCGCCTCCTCTGCGATTCGGTCGCCGGGGATGCAGAGGCGACGCGATCAAGTGGGACAATGCCGGAAATTGGCCTTCCTGTGGCAGGACATGGCCCCGATGACGCGGCCGAGCGAGCGAGCCCGCACAGACGTGATTGTATTAAACACCCCCGCCACATGACCGTCTTGGACCACAATTTTGAAACTTTGTTGCTGTTCGCACCCCCTTTGTCTTTGGATGCGAAGGGTTCTCCTCTGCTTTCGTATCAAATTGGGGAAAAGTCGGATGAACGACTCGTTCAACCTTGCTTTCCCCAAAGCATTTTTTTTGTTAGGCGCCAATGCAAAGTTCACTACACTGCGCTAGGAAATTCATAAAATTCCGACAGGACGCGCATTCGCTATATAGACCACTTTACATTTAGAACGTCGTGCATGGGGTACATTTTCGCCAGACTATTCTTTTTTACGCGCCAAAGGTCTGGAATTGGCCGCGCAGTATGTAAATCCCCGGTACGCGAGCGCCCCCCCCCCCTCTCCACACACACACTCGCAGGCGCGGTCGAGAGCGATGAGGCGGGTGCGGGTTAATTTCGTCCGGGTAAATGAAACAAACGTGGCGCAGCAGAGTTCGACGTAAAAGCGGCCGAAATGCGGCGCTAACGCGTGAGCGGCGCCAGTCACCGGGAGAGAGATGGGCGAAAGTCAAACTTCCCGCCGCCGCACAGAGAGCCGCCGGAAAAAAAAGAGGGGAAAAATGGAGCGAGAGGGGGTGAAAAAGGGGGAAAGAGGAAAAGAACCAAATACAACGCGTAACGTAAAAAATAACGCGTGCAGCGGTGGCTGGGAGCCGGCACGTTTCGGCGCTAAAGGACGATGGCTGCCCGACGTGCATCGACTGCGTGACGTGACTGGTCACACCCATTCTCTCATTTTTTTCCTGCCCTCCGTTGGCTTTGCAAAATAGAAGCAACAAAAACAAAAATGCAAAAAAGGGGGGGGGGGGCTCGGCCATCACGCTAAAAATTGCATTTCCGCGTCATATCCTGCCTGCTTCGGAGTTGCGCTGAACGGCGTAGAATATAACATACACGTACACGCCAGCTTTGTCACGCACGGTTCAGCAAAGCATTACGAGTGTTTCAGGAACCATCAGATGTACTGGAAATAAAACTGAATTGACCGCTGACTGGTATACCAGTTTCGAGTGCGCTGTACACACACACGCGCACAAACCCACTGCGGTTTTCGGATTCTGCGGAATGACATGTTGTTCGGCTTGCATTCAGCATCGAGTTGCCATGAATTTATGAGACACCATGTGTCCGCCAGGCCGACCACTGCGTCCGCACATCTGTGTACGATGCGGCAAACTCTGTTAGGTCGCACTTTTGAAAGGTAGGGTTTAGCCCCTGTACAAAAGCATCCAAAACTGCCAAAGACACTAACTTACACCTTTTTCAGAAATGTCGTTGAAAAATAAGTCAAAAGTCAATAACGCGTTAAGGGAGAAACACAGCACACGAGGAAATAAATAAAAAAAAAAAAGAAATTATGCAAAGCGAAAAAACGAAAGCACGGAGGTAAAAAAAATGTACCGGCGCCGGGGGCGGAGGTGGGCGCGTGAACAGGTCGTCGCTGTCGGGGGTCAGCAGCGTGTCGTGGGCGGCCGTGCTGTGCAGGGTGAATAAACAAACAATGCAGTCAGCACCGAGCTCATTAACCCTACCCTAGCCGCGGGCGGGGTGGGGCGCAGCGCCTCACAGACAAGGCGGCGGGATAGTTGCAGCATTTCCATTACGGGGGCTGTCTATGTATTTTGCAACAACATTTCGCGCGCGCGCGCGGCCCACCTCGTAGTTAGTGTCTTGGAGTGGAGGAGGTGCGGGGGGAAGGGGCGGCGCGGTACCTCCAGCTGCTGAGGTATCGCGGAGGGGACGGGCGCGGGTGTGTGGTGGTTGTGAGAGAGTCATACATTGCGTAAGAGTAAACGAAGAGCGACATTCAGAAGGCAGCGGCGCGGCGCGGGCGGGTGTTTGTTGAACACAGCAGCAGCAGCAGTGCGCCCGCAATAACTCAGACAAACTTTGATGGGACTCGAAAACTTTTCATTCGCCGTCACGAGAGAGAGCCAAGCCCGGTCGTCATTAGCCGAGAGCGAGCGCGGGGAGGGGGGGGGGGGCTCGGTATGTGAGGAATGATGCGAGGCGCACTCTCGCCGGGCGGCCGCAGGGCACAGGCAGCGCCTGCCGTTGATGACAATGAGGCGAAAATAGTTGGAATGTACGAAGCGATCTCGACGGCTGGCTCTATGGCTCCACCACCCCCGCCAAGCTCGCTGTCACTACTGCATCGTTCGGGAGCCGTCGGGAATGACAAGTGCCCCGGCCCTACCCCTCCACTCGCCTCTTCGTTGTTCTCTCCTCTCCACGAGTTTGTTGCAGCGGCAGCAGCTCTCCCGGCCTCTCCGCTGCCGAGCCCCGGGGCGTTATCCCAGAGGGACAGTTGTTACAGAAGAGAGAGCTGCTTTCCCCCGCAACCTTCTCTCCCTCCACCCACCTCCTCCCTCTCCGTCTCCCCGTTCCACCATCCCAGGTGGAAGCAGGAAAACGACCATTTTTAAACGCAAACACATTGCTATTCCGGCGCCCCCGTCGTGCTGCTCGCGCCCCACCCCCTCTCATCCCTCAGTCGCGCCCGTCTCCTCTGTGGCAGGAATATTACGCGACCTTTCTGACAGCGGCCATCTCTGAGCAGATGGGCGCGCTGATGGCCGTCCTGATTTGACGCCCCCCCCCCTTTTCCCCTGCGCCACCTGGCGTCCCCTATCCACCTCCTCACCCTGCAGCTTTAATATTTTGCACGACGCGCACACTACTGGCTGCTCTGCTGAATTACCGCTTCGCCGTGCGCGACGTCGGCCATATTTCAGCGCGGCGCCGCGTCAGGCGTCTCTCTGCCGCGCGTCCATAGGCCTCCCCATGTGCCCTCCTCCCTCCCTCCCCCCCTCTCTCTCTCCCTCTCTCTCTCTCTTTCTCTCTCTCATACACACACACTCTACCGCACTCCCCGAGCTACCCCCGTCTACCGACAGCTGCAAGATGGCGTATGGCGGCTCGTCCCGGGACCCGTTAGCGAGAGAGCACGAGAGCGAGTACGCTCTGTGTGTCTCTGTGTGCGAGAGCGAAAGAGAGAGAGAGAGAGAGAGAGAGAGAGAGAGCTCTCGCACTCCCTCTTCAACACAACGGAGACCAGCCTTCCCTCGCACATCACGCGTGAGTTTCGTTCCCCAACATTTGCTTTACGATTTTCCTTCCTATGTCGTCGTCTGTTTGCCTATCCGTCTGTGTGCCTCTCCTGCCCCCTCCTTTCGTGTTCTTCCCCCCACCCCCTCCCCGGTCTCTCTCTCTCTCCCTCTGTGCTTTACGTGGTGTGACACCATATGCGGCATACACACACACGCACACACTCACAGAGAGGTTACCCGAGCCCGAGCTCTGAACAATATGGTGGAAGTGCGCACACATACATACACAAACACTCTCTTACATACACGTCTATCCGTGTTCCGTCAACGAAACTGAATAGAGAGCGATAGAGAGTCTCTCCCTAGCGAAAGGTCGCTTTTAGCATAGACAAATCATCGGCATAAGGACGGAAATGTGCGCGCGGGCGTACGTACAGATCTACCCTTTTCTCTCCTTGCATTGCTTCGACGATAGCGCGGCGGGACGCAAGACGCAACCTAGACCTGGAGGCCCTTGTGTATTTGTGTGTGTGTGTGTGTGTCGAGGTGTGTGTGTGTGTGTCACGTGCCCCGCTCCCAGGCGAGTGCAAAGGGAAAACGACGCCCACATCTCATAGGCCATGCTGATGTCTCGCGGGCCCGCCTGTGGGGTAGGCAGACCCGTGGCGCGGGCGCGCCGGGCGGGACTGCCTATCCTCCGCATGACAGGGGCTCCGACACTTACACCGCGACTGCTCTCTCTCTCTTTCTCTCTCTCTCTCTCGAATCGCTCCCTATCTCTCTCGGCCGCTCATTCTTAGGCTCCCTCCCCCCACCTCCCCCTTCTCTCTCTCTCTCTCTCTCTCTCTCTCTCTCTCTGTCCAGTCGCGTCCGGTCCCACACTGCCAGCGCCGCCACCGCACGACAGGGGCCGCCTCTCACCGAGAAATTAAGGCGACGTCCTCCGCCGCTCCACGCACAGAAACCTTCTCCCCCCCCCC
>NW_026267163.1:581233-585650 GCF_000697945.3 Frankliniella occidentalis
GGGGGGGGGGGGGGATGACTATGTCACAATGAATCGCTCCAGGGTGATGTGACACGCCACAGACAGCCTTTGCAAAGAGCGAGACGTAGCGCCCGAGAGAGAGAGAGAGAGACAGCGAGAGTGAAAGAGTGCGAGAGCGAGCAGGAGCATGAATAAAAGAGGGTTCCCCATCAGCCCGCTGGATGATGCTCGACAAACAGCTCTAGAGCTTCATCGGGATCAGCACTGCAGAGACCTGCTGGCTCCACGGGTGCAAGAGAGACAGACAAGGTGGGCTGGGCGAGCCGCACGGCGAGAGGGCGCGAGTACGAAAATAATATTCTAAAGCTGCTTCAGAACCTTTCCTCTTCGTCGAGCCCATCGTCTACCCAAAATAAAAATAATTACAAAAATCACGAACTCAAAACGTTTGGGTCGCGGCCAGGAGGCTGAACTCATCCCTGCTCTAGTGTCAGCGGCTCGCTACTCCGCGCCGATGCCTCCCCATATCGACTGCTGGCTGGAGAAATAAATGGCACTGATGGAGAATTGATAGTGGCCCCCTCCCCCTTACGTCACGGGGTACAGGGTGGCGCGGCGTGGCGTGGCGTGGCGCCCACCTGGTGCCAACTTGTCGTCCAATTTAGTGGTGACATGTGCAGGGAACGGGCTGGCAGCGCGCACCGTTGTCATCGGAGCCGGATGTTTAAAGCCTCACCATTGAGTTAGCGGCGCGCAAACAATGATAATGACCGATTTTTAAAGGGCGCGAAGATTTGAAATTGGTGCGCGGACTGACGGATGGGTACTCACAGATTTGTTGCCCAGTTGCTTGACTTTGCAGGGCAGGTAGGCGTGGGTGCCGAGCTGCGTCGTGATGTTGTTGGGCGAGTTGGGGTCGAAGAAGGGCCCGGTGTAGAGGCCGCCCGTCGAGTAGCGCTTGTACCGCTCCAGCAGCGACAGCGCCCTCTCCGGCGGGCTGGCCAGCGCCCCCGCTGAAACACACAGAGCACGCGCCGGTCAACAAATGCACACATTGTAAAAAGTTATTTTTGTTGAGTTGAAGTTTCCCATCAACTAACTGGAAAATTTGCACCAACAGTTTGGAAATTTGAAATCAAAACACTTCGGAAGCATACCAGGTGGCTGATTCACGCCGCGCACTTTTGTACTATGCAACCCGCCCGCACGGCTCCATCCGGGACTGCATACCCATCAGGCGCAGGGGACCGGCTCCAAGCGCCAACGCGTCGCTCCACCACTGTTGTTAGAGCCAACGACCAGGGGCGTTACTAGGGGTTGTTCGCGGTCTCGCGCGAGTTCCCGCGAGTCCGCCAGGGGTAACCCGTGAGTCAGCGGGGGTAACTCACGGTGCCACGAGGGTGACTCGCGGGTCCGCGGGGGTAACTCGCTGTTCCACGGGGATGGATAACTGAACCCGCGGCCCGCGAGGTACCCCCGTGGCAGGATCCGCGGACCGCGAGCTACCCCTGCGGACCCGCGAGTCACCCCCGCGAACCCGCATGTTACCCGCGCGGACTCACGGGTGACCCCTGGCGGACTCGCGGGAACTCGCGCGAGACCGAGAACAACCCCTAGTATCGCCCCTGGGAGTTGGCTGCAACAACAGTGGTGGAGCGACGCGTTGGTGCTTGGAGCCGGTCCCCTGCGCCTGATGGGTATGCAGTCCCGGATGGAGCCATGCGGGTGGGTTGCATAGTACAAAAGTGCGCGGCGTGAATCAGCCACCTGGTACAATATTTAAACTCTTTTAAAATAGTTCTCCTGAACTTTTGTCTAACATTTTTATCTACATTCATTTGCAAATTGTCATTTGCGTTGTCACTAAACTAATATTATTGATATAAATTGGTGTATTCTGTTTTCCAAATTGTTTGGAAATTTTCCCCCTGCAGGACTGAGGACTGGAAATTTTGTTTTCCAGCGATGTTTTATTTGCAAGTCCAGTTTCCAAACTTCAGATTTCTGTTGGGAAATTCAGTTATCCGAAGAGGGGGGTAAGGCGGTGGGATCGGCAGGGGTGGCTGACCAGGGGGTCGGGCCGAGTCGGGCGCCGGCGGGCTCCTCGCGGAGGACTGGGATTTACAGCCCGGGGCGACCATCTACATCCCGACCGCAGGGCGAGTGGAGAGAGAGACGAGCGCCCCGCTAATGAAGTGCAGTGTTACTGATGGCGATCCGTTCCGCGGGCGATCCATCGCCACGCTCAGAGAGGGGCGGGCGGGAGAGAGATGGGAGCGACCCCCTGCGAGGTACAATATTTCCGTGTCGCTCCCGCCCCTCTTTTACAGCGAAAACCACCAAGATACTTTCGCACGACCGCGGCAGGGGTAAAAATACCCCGTCTCTTTCTCTTATTCGTGTCTCTCCTGCCCCTGCCCACCCTTCTCTCTCTCTCTCTCTCTCTCTCTCTCTCTCTCTCTCTCTCTCTTCCCTCTCAAGCGTCTGGAGAGGACGCGCGTTAGGCCCGAGAGGAAACCGAAGAGTCCTCGTGTTATGAGCCGGCGGCTCCATCTGCGAGTGACGGGAGTCCGAGCGAGAAACAAGAGCCGGGAGAAAAGAAAGCCACAGCCACATGGGAGGGCTGCTGACAACCCCTCCTTCGCTCTCCCCCCCCCCCCCCCCCCCCCCCCCCAATTTCTTTTTTTTTGCCCTCTGTTCTTTCTGCCCCCCCTTCCCTGTTCTTTTTGCCCCTTTCTATCCCTGTCTCCCCTTCTATACCATATGTGGCACAGGTCTGCACTGTGAAGATACAGCGAGGCGGGGCGGGGCGGGGCGGGGCGTACACGTTGACGCGATGAAACGAGCGGCCGTAACTCAGGCACCGCATTCCGTCCGTCACAATGAAAATGTGTTTCACACTCGAAGGAATTGAGGAGATGTGCGATGCTCTCCGTTATGGCGTGGGAGTTCACTGAGCCCCCCACGCTTCCTGCGGCGGTAACGTTTAAGAGCGCCGTCGACAAAAAGAAAAAAAAAAAAGAAAAAAAAGGCGGTAAAAGAAAAGAGACAAGAAAAATGCAGATTGTATACTAAAAAGTAAGCAGATCGATCCTCGCGCTAGGAACACTATTACAGAAGAGCGGGAGAGGTGGGGGGAGGGTGGCGGAGAGTGAACAGAGGGAGTTGGAGAAAGGGGGTAAAGTTAGAAAAAAAAGGAGAAAAAAATTTTGCTCGGAAGTTTATGACCGAGCATGAAAAAGAGTCCCTGAATAATGAAGCCATAGCATCCGGTCCGATAACTCTTGGGCCTGATTGAACTACTTGCGCGGGTCAAGTTTCCTTCGTGGAATAAACAAACTACACGAGCCGCGCCAGCAGGCCTCTCCCGTGCGACTCCGGCCGGCAGGTAGAGTGTTGTTGTTCTTGTTGTTGTTATTTGTGCCCGTGTGTAGGCTCGCGCTGTGTGTGTGTTTCGGACAGGGGTGGGGGTTGGAGTGGAGGTGCAGGGGACTGGAGGGGCTGGGGACTGGAGGGGGATCAGCGAGGCAGGTCCCAACAGGACTCTACAGGGGGGGCTCTGCGGTTTTGTAGCGCCGCCGCTGCTGCCGCGCAAAGTTTTGCCAAACGGCTTCAGGTGTTACGCCCCTCTCGGCCGCAGCCGTAACTGCAGCGGCGGCGGCAGCCAGCGTCGCGCGCGCCCGGCCCGGCGGTATGGTAAGCCTTATGGGTTCCGCTTCCGGTTAGAGGGCCGCGCACCTGACCATGTTCCGGCAGTACGGCGCCCCCCCGGGTGGAGCAGGGGCCCCCCGCCCGCGACACACGTGTCCTCTTCCACTTCCAGCTTCTCCACACGCCCCAGCTCGAGCCCCAGCTAATACACTGTTGCAAAAAATGTGTTGGCATACACTCTATTATTTTGGGAATTGCCCATAGCGCTAGGTTTTTCATAGTTTCTTACTCGCATAATGTTGCGCTATCGGTGGAATTTTTTCATTCAGCTCCCCCTAAACTAGCTTAGGAACAAAAAGGATTTTCGGTGATTCACGACTTATTGTGGCTCCTCCTTCGTGAAATCATTTTTACTATTTCTTTTTAACAGAGTACAGTATCTCACTTCCTCTTCTCAAACACGAGCAAAACGATTGAAAAAAGAATATAACACGTAAAAATAAACACACGCTCCACGCTTTCAGCATCCCGGGCCGGTCGCAGTAAAACTCCCCCGAGGTGGAAATCTTTTACGAGCGAGTGGACCGCGCGGCGGAATAACAGCGACCTGATTGTATCAATAGGAAGGTTAACGAAAAGGAACAACAAAAAATGAAGACGGGGAAAAGAAACTACCCTTGCAGGGCTTTGGCAGCAAGGGGATTGGAAAAAGAAGGGAGGGGATGGTTTACCTCATTTACACTTTCTTGGTCTTTAAAAGTTGTCCTGTTGAATGCTGATCTAAGGAGTGCAGTAAAATCTGTAC
>NW_026267163.1:585780-586933 GCF_000697945.3 Frankliniella occidentalis
GGGGGGGGTAGACTGTACGGACTATATATACAGTTGGGTTGGTACACAGCCCCCCCGCCGACTTTCTTCCGAGAATAGCCAGAGAGATATGACTCGTCAGCTAAACAAACAAGGTGTGTACTTGCCAACAGTTAGTTGTTGTTCTACGCTCTGTGTGTCTGAGTAGGTGTAGGGGGGTTGGGAGGGGGTAGGAGACGTGAAAGGAGAGGTATGGCGGGGGAGAGAAAGGGGGTGAGCAGGGTGAAAGAAATATAGACGGCGTGCGTGGAGCGGGAGGAGGGGCGAGCGGGTCATAGCTGTGCGGCCCATACGCAGTAACACACGCGGGGGCGTCATCATCCCTCTCATCTCTTTTACGAAACGGAAATTGAATTCGAAGACAAAAGAAGGAGGAAGAGGAAATGGCCTGGCTGGCGCGAGCGGCGGGGGCAGGTCGCGCAAGGCGCTGCGGAAATACAGAGCGCGCGCGAGAATTATGACATCGGGAGGCCGCGTGTTTTTATTCTCGGCAGTGTAACGTGTTGGCCACGGCGGGGGGAAAATGAAGAGTGTTTCTTTATTTTAGGTAGAAACGAGGACAATAAAAAAGAAAACGCGCGCGCTGGTATTAACGCGATGGACGTGTTACCCTTGCTCCGCCTTGCTCTGTATGAATCACTCTCATCCCTTGCAGAACTCCATGTGCGTGGAAAGGGAAAACAAATGCTCATCAATGTTCATGTCTCTTTCGTGCACCGCCCCTTCTCTTCGCCCACGCACAGCCACTGCTGCACCTTAATTCTGCCTCACCACCCGGACACTTTTTCCATACCCCCCTCCCAACCGCCATGCCAGCGCCACCGGCCCACAGCAGGCGAAGCGAGAAAATCAGAGCGCGTCCGCATTCGCACCTGTTCGCCATTGTCCGCGTCATTTGGAGGAAAACGGCAAAAAATAAAATTTAAAAAATGACAATAATAATATATATATATACTTTTTTTGACGAGAGACAACAAAGTGAGCGCGCGGCGGGAGACAAAAACGAAACGAGAGAAAGAAAAGGGGTGGACACAAAAAGCTGCGAGGCTGCCTCGTGTGCCGTCGTGTAATTAGAGGGTCACCTGCCCGTGTTTGCAGAACCAGAGGAGTCAATTGGGGAGGGGGGACGGAAAAG
>NW_026267163.1:587173-592980 GCF_000697945.3 Frankliniella occidentalis
GGGGGGGGAATAACTAACTTATAAAACGTTACCACTGAAAAAAATAATCGACAGCATTACGTACAGTTTTAAACTGGTGTAACGATTTTAAATTGTGAACAATATTCTACGGTTTACGGTGGTAAGAAAAGTACCGTCAAAAACTGTTTTAATTTGTATTGTATGCGGGCTGAAGTGCAGTTTTTCACAATCAGTTTAGTATACTCTTGGAAAGTGAGACAGTCTAAATGTATGTGAAGGACTAGGTTGCCCACACTGCAAGACCACACGCATCTCCACAAAAAGCCGAGATCAAGTTGAAAACTGCCGTGAGTGGTGTAGATACTTTGTCCAGTGGGCTTTGCTTACTCTACCGGGTGATTCAGAGAGGACGCAGGAGCGCGCGGGTTTGCCTACCCGATCTGTCCGTAAGGCGCCATAGCCCCTTGGGTGGGTAGGCAAGGCAAACCGACTCGCACCTGCGTCTTCTATGAATTACCCGGTACATCATTTCCCGCCGCGGTTACAGTGGGGCTTCCCCCCCGACTCACGCGTTGCTCGTCTCTCCCGCGTCGCCCCCCTCGCTGCCCCCGTCCCCTACTTGACCCCTGCCTTTTACCATTACCCGCGCCGCGACGAGGGGCACGTTTGTCGTCCTTGGGGGGGCACGCCTGCCAGCCACGGGGGAGGGCTCCGAGTAGGAGAGGCAGGAACAGGGCGTGAAGGACGATAGAACGGAGGATGATAGGAGAGAGGGAGGGGGAGTCAGGTGAAGGGGATGATGATAGCCGCCGGCCGATCACAGCGGCTGATACAGTCAGACATCAGGGGCCTCCTTATCGCTCGACGCCCCTCCTCCTGTGCATCCCCCTCCTTCCAACTCATTTGCTTATTCATTTCCAACCCTTTTCTGTCCAGGCGCCCCTCGTAGCCCCCCCCCCCCCCCCTCTTCTCCCCCCCCCCCCCCCTCTCTCTCTCTCTCTCCCTCTTCCTATCCGATGAATCCACCGCCCGGAGCGGCTCAACTACATGTCTGCCACCGTCGCCGTCCCTAAACTGAGAGCCGCCGAGCCGTTCCGAAAATGAAGATAAAGGGTCGGTATGACTTTTGCCAATTTTCTCCGTCCGTTCGTCCGTCCGTCTGTCCATCCCCTGCCTGCTAGTGGGGCCCATACCCCCCGCCCCCCCCTCCCCTTCTCTTCTCCTCACTCAGACGGGCTTTTTGGCGAGCCGAGCCAGCAACAATGTCGGGCAGCATCCATCAATCGAACCTTCTCTCTGCAGTGCAGCCTCATAACAAGGGGCACGGCCATCAGCCGCCGCGACCAGCCCGGGGGGAGGCCTGGGGAAAGCCCCCTCGGCAAGCCTCAATCAACCTTCAGCCGCCTGGATCTCCGTCAGCCTCCACGACCCGGCAGGACCGCGCCTCCTGGGGACGAGTGCGAGACGCGTCTCTGCGAGGCTGCGGTCCGATTTCTTGGGAGGGCTCAGCTTTGGTCGGAGGGCCCACCATCAGTTTCTGTTAAGAGACGCGCTGTACCCGGGACTGGGCCACCAGTCACGCACCCCCACCCCCCCGTCCCGCCCAACCTCCCAACCCCAGGGCATTCAAAGTAACTGCCACTGCTGAGCGGGAACGAAGACGAACGACTGCAATTTATATCGGTAACGGGCGTCGTTTATCGATGGGTTTCGCAATTTTGAAAACCCCACCTCGCTTCGCAACGGTACGTGGCGTCGTGGCGGGCGTTACGGCGTTACGCTCATCTCTGGCTGACGCATTCCCGACAGGGTTTTGTTTGAACGGGACTGACACATTCCCAAACTTTACTCTGTGAACCGATATAGAGGTACGCTGATAAACCAAAGTGTTCACCCGGTCCACACTAGTGAACATGCTCGTGTCACTTTAACACTTGTGATGAAGGGCTCAGAACAGCAGTTGTGCACTCGCAAATATGCCCAGCAATACACTTGTGCTGTTTGGTGTCTAATAAAAAGGTATAGCGCGCCCAACAACCTCACAGCTTTTCAAATATATTTTCTTACCCATTGCCCCCCCCCCCTCCCCAGCATCTGGCGAAGCGAAACAAAAAGGCGCGTCTTTTATACGCTTTCGCTTATTTTGGAAGCAGCGCGTCCCTCGCGAGCTTGGCGCCGGGCGTGGCCCCCTCCCCTACGACGGGGTGACCCCCCCCCCCCTGCTTGTCAGGGGCCCTTCGAGAATGTGTTTCCAATCGGCCGTGATTCAATAGCAATGTCCATAATGCCGTGCTGGCCCGCGCTTTGTCTCCGCTCCAGAGGGGATGCGGGTGGCGGGGTGCCTAGCCAAGAGGAGTGAGGTGGGGGACGGGGGGAGGGGGGGAGGGAGTGGGAGTGGCGGACGGTAAACGCTGAAGATCCTTCACTGTCCTCGCGGGAGTGCGTGAGGATGGGGAGGTTGAAGGGGCGGGGGAAGAGAGTGGGGTAGGAGGAGCGGGAGGGGGTAGCAGGGTCGTCTCCACTCCTTGAAGGAGGAAAAGAGCAGAGAAAAAGCGGGCAGCTCTTGCAAACAACAAGCACGGAAAAACGAGAAAAGAAACGTCAACAGTTAACATGGAAAATTACTGCACGTCCCACTGGTAGCAGCAGCGCCTCGTCGAGCCCTGCATGCGGCGAAATTGAATGGGATGACCGCGGGGCAAGGTCGCGACATGTGAGTGGGGGGCGCGCCCGGGCGGGAGGGTGAAAGAGTCCGGTCGTGACTGAATAACCCGAATAACTACTTCTCCAGCAAGTCCAGCAGCCGGCAGCTATCAGTCGCTGGACCGCAGCCAAAAGCTGCGACCCAGCAGTCTCTTGCCATCCCCCTCCGGCCTCGCCTTATACGGCCCTATGACCTTGCGGCCTCATGGCCTTGTGACCCTGTGGTCTCAGCCTCGCAGATGCAATGTTCTCGCTCTGCGGGGCCGGAGGTCAACGCTCGGGATAGGGAGAGGTCAAATGAAAGAAATAGCAGAAAGGCGCGAAAGCAAGAGGGAGAGGGGTCGCCAACCCATATTATTAGCAATTGCTACATTAATGTATGGAGTATTATTATTATAGTATTATGACATTTATTGAGTCATTTTATGTGGTATTATAGTATTATGAAGTATTATAGAGTGAGGTACTGTGTGTGAATTTTGGGTGAATTTTGGGGTATTATGTCAAATATTATGGGGTATTATGAAGTATTATGAAGGTATTATGGGTCCCTGTACTGAGTATTATGCAAGTTTGGCAATACCCCTCGGGCGAAAGGCGAAAGGCATGTGTGCCGCAGCAGAGGCATTACGGGTACTTGTTGGTGTGTGAATTTTTGCACTCATCTCCAGGTGAGAGACCGTCGTACACTTTCCAACAGTGCGCGATATAAGTCACTCAGTGATCTCATTGTTCAACGCCTCGCCTCGACGCCTCGGCGGGAGAGGTGATATGACGCACTCCCCCGCCTCTTAATTAAAACTAGAGCGCACACGAGGTGGGGCAACTTAAGAAAGAAAGGGGGAAGGGGGATAGAGAGAAAGGAGTGTGTGTGTGTGTGTGTGTGTGTGTGTGTGTGTGTGTATGCCGAGGAAAGGGGAAGGAGGGGCAAAAAATGATGGAATTTTTAGAATGTCAGATTCTGTACGAAAGCCGAGGGTAATAACCAGTGTTATCCAATAAGTCAGTGGGCAACTTTTGAAACTATAATGAGAGGAAGCCCGCGGTTGAAAGGGTTTGCATACAACTAAGAAATGCTACACATAGGGAAGTGAAATCACTACTATCGTGCTCAGGGCAAAAAGATGATCAGAAAAATATGTTCGCTGAAATCGGCAGCCACCCACTCGGTTCTGTTTTCCAGTGAGTTCATTGAAACGCTCAAGTATACATTGTATAATATTTTATAAAAAGTGAAATTGACAAAGTGATACTGTTTTACCGAATGTAATACAGATACCTTCATACAATTTTTTGTGTACATCTGTATACAAATTTTCTGTCAAGGTTTTTTCACCCGGGCGAGAGAGAGACAGAGAGAGAGAGAGAGAGATTTTCCTCGACCTCTCGTCTCTGTAGCTGAATTATTGCCGGCTCGCGTCAATGAGGCGGGGTGAGGCCTGACTGAGGCGGCGGCGTGAAGTACTTACGGTAACTTGAGCGCAGTGGCGGTGTACGGTGACACGCTGTCTTATTCAGGCGAGTCATACGAGTCTGCACTACTACAAATACCCCCCCCCCCCTTTCGCCACACCCCTTCACACACACCTGCTCAGGCAAACAACGTCACGCCAAAACCAAAACGACAAGCACCCTCCAGCAGCAGCAGAGAAGCCTGAGCAGCCGTCGATTTGACTTTTGCGCTGTTAAGACTCTGTAAGCCCCTCAAGGCCCTCAGCCCCTCCGCCCATAAACAACAAGATGTGGCTCGGTGGGTGGGGCGCTATGGGGCCTGTGGGCGCGCGCACTAAGTCCCCCGGAAGTGTGATTTACATCGATGCACCCCCCGCTCCCTTCCCTGCATCTCATAATCGCTTTCTTCTTTCAGTATTTTTACCACTATAAAAATCATAAATCGGAAGATTTTTTTTCTTCACTGGATCTCACCAAGAAGCAGAGCTGCGAGCAGCAGACGGACGAGCAGCATGGTGCGCAGAGGATCACCAGGGCGCTCTCCAATTACCTGCAACACCATTAACCACGCATTTTACAACCGTATTCTCGATAAAACAAAAAGGATAAGGCAAAAAGCACTTTGAAACACAATCGGCTAGAACCCTTTGACGCAGGGGTCCGTAACCTAACACAAAAGCACTTCTTATCGTTAAGTTAACCGTTTTTTGTTATACCTAATAACTCAAAAACGCGCAGTACGGTACTTAACAGTTAATGAATTGACCTATGGATTATCGATGTAAAGTAACCCGTCATAACACGCACGTGTTCGATAAGGAAAAGTACATTATTTCTTTTCGTATCGGAATAAACGAATGTGACATTTAACGTTGAAGTATTGAGGTTACACCTTGAATATTATGAGAATAACCTATTCCAATTCATTACGTGAGGTAACTTAAAATTTTCTGTTCGAATTTGATAAAATATAAATCGTTTACGTTCCGTGACTTAACTTTAAATTCTATTTTTGAATTTGATAAAGTAAGTAACCAGCAAGTGATGTTTGTCATGTTGAGTTACAGACCCCTGCTTTGACGAGCATTTAAGGAACACACGACGACCCTGAGGCGCACGCAGTGGTTACTGCGCGCTATCACCACCAGCGCGCCACCACATAGGGGCGCATGATGGACTGCTTTTTCTACGCCACGGCCCGCCGCCCCTCCATGCGCCAGCCGGTACACTCGGTGATGGCCCAATTTGTAACAAAGGTCATTTCGCCCTCGCCTCTCCCTTCTCTCTCATCCCTTCACTGCTTTCCTTTCCTCTCCCTACCTCCCTCCACCCCCCCCCTCTCTCTCTCTCATCCTCCGACCGCGGGGAAACGCGAGTAATAACTGCACGTCCATTACGTGGCCTCGCGCCGAGCCTCCACTCTGCCACACAACAACGATTTCCGCGTGAAGCGCGCCCGATGACTTCACGCTCTAGTTTCGAGGGGTACCTCACTTCGAACAATCGCTGTACACTTTGAAAAAAAATCTAATTTAAATCACTAACAATCGCAACTTAAATCCCTAAGAATCACAACAATCTTTTACAATCGCTACAATCAATTACAATCTTTTTCTCTTAAAATCGTAACAATCACTTAAAATCAATGTTGAATCAAAAGGACAGCCTTCTACAATCAGCATTAAATCGCA
>NW_026267163.1:593535-596592 GCF_000697945.3 Frankliniella occidentalis
ATCAATTACAATCTTTTTCTCTTAAAATCGTAACAATCACTTAAAATCAATGTTGAATCAAAAGGACAGCCTTCTACAATCAGCATTAAATCGCAACAATCAAATACAATCATTCATTAACGAGGGGGAAATCACTTGGATCCGTAGCGTACGGGCTATTTCTGGTATTTCACGAGTATTTCTCGAGCCATTTCGGTTATTTCTCGCCTATTTCGGATTATTTCAGGGTATTTCGCGGTTTTTCGGAGTATTTCAGGGGTATTTCGCGACTATTTCACCGACTATTTCGCGTCTATTTCGGGTCTATTTCGCTCTATTTCGGGTCTATTTCGCTCTATTTCGCCTTTATTTTGGACTATTGCGGGGGAAGGTGTACGAACTATTTCGCAAGTGATTTCCCCCTCGTTCATTAACTCATCACAATCCGTCGTTGAATCATTACAATAACCAAGAATCACTTCTAAGACCATCGTAATCGAAGCATGGATCATCCGACACCTCAAATATCTCTGTCCTCAGTTGTAATTTTTACGACTGAATCTCTTATCCGGCGTCCAACAATCTTATATAAATCGTTTTAAATCAACGTCAATTGACCACAATCATTCTTAAATCACTTAAATCTTTCTTGAATCTCTCTTGAACCACTAAGAATCACACACAATCATGATTTTTTCACCAACAATCACCAACAATCATCACAATCACTTCAATCATGTAGAATCATTACAATAATTTAAATCATCCTGAATCATTTACAATCACCTACAATCATTTACAATCAAATGTGATTTAAATCGCTGTACACCATTTTGAAGAGTGAGGTACCCCTCGTCTAGTTTACATTTTTCCGAGTCATTTTTCACACTTTCATGGCCACGCATTTCCACGACGACGACTGGCGACGACAACTCACCAAGTAAGCATAACTGATTTACACTTGTTCGTGTGTAACTGCAAGTTGGATACTTCAGAGTGTTCAACTAACTCCGTGTAGTTGTGCACTTGTAAGTATTCCAGTCGGTAGCTAGCTGTGCACTTGCAATTGGACGCTTCCTACTATATGTGGAAGGTGTTAAACAGAGGAGATCGCCCAATTACAAGCGCACTACTTCGCAGTTCAACACTTGCGACAAATAAACTTGCAGTTGCACAGTCACAAGTGGTGCGCAACTTTGGTTTATCAATGTTTGCTGGAAGTGCTGCGGCGACAGAGCCGGGCTGTGTCAGAGCCCTTCATGCGCCCACGACGACCCCCAACACGCGCCCGTATAGCGAGTGTCCTCACCAAGGTCCTCACGCACCTCGTCGTCTGCGAGACAAGACACAAAATAGCTGGCCAATTAGGTGCTGTAGTGTGCGCGTGTGCAAGGGGGTGTGTTTGTGTGTCACAAAGGCCCCTTGACTGCGCCCGCCCCGCCCCGCTCCGCCTCGCCCCTCCACGACCCTGTATTACGGTAGTTGTTCCTTCTCTGCGGCGCTGTTATGGGTCCTGCCTCACGGACCTCATGAAGTGTTCAAGGACACACGCGCATTACGTCGTCTGAGCGGAGGGGCAGGCCCGACGCGGCGGCGACTTACGAGGCGGGTGGGGGAGCGGAGGGAGGCAGAGGGAGACAGGGTTAGAGAGAAGGAAGGGGAGAGAAGATAGTGAGAGAGGGTAAGGCAAAGCCGCCGCCGCCCGCCACCAGTCGCTTAGTATTGACTCGAGTCAGTGCAAGAGGCGCTACCATGGCGCCGAGTATGAGCGTGTGTGGGCCGGGGGAGGGGTGGGGGATGACGGTGATGCTGTTGCGAGGGTGAAACTTTCCAGCTAATGTCAGCCCTTAAACCAGCACGTTTCGCACAGCGCTCGCCCGCCCGCGCGGGCAGAGGCAGAGCGCGCTCTCTGAGAGGGCCTGGGGGCGGGGCCCGGGGGCGGGGGACGTGAGAACTCTCGCCCAGCAGCGCGTACCAGTTTCTGCTGTTCGAGGCTAACGCTCCCATTTCCCCACCCCAGCAGAGCGGCATCAGCGGCGGCAGCGATGGCGGCGGGAAACACAAGCGATCTGCGAGACATCGTCGTCGCCTCCGCAAAAAAAAGGAAGAAAGAAAAAAAAGTTGATATTTTTCGGCTACAGTAGTTTTCTTTTGTTATTTCCACTTTGATGCTGTTTGCTTTTTTAGCCCCCTCCGCCTGTCTGTCTACTGTGAGCGTGTGTGCGCGCGCGGGGAGGATGCCCTTGTGGTGGAGGGCACCCTGTAATCCGTTAAGGACACTCAATCAGGCATCGGCCGGCAGCTGCTGACCGGAGAGGGCCGTCGTCGCCAAGGACCTTTTAGTGGACGAGGAGGACCTGCCTACGGAGGACTTGCCGGCGGCTGCCGAATGCGAGGAGGGGTGCGGTGGGAGGCGAACGGGAGGCGGCTGGGGTGGGGGGGATTTGCAGCTAGGATCTCATGAGGGCTCCGCTCGCCCCGGCCCGCCCCTCGCCGGGGGGATGAAGGGGTTGCTCTAAGCCCTAAAACAACATACCACCCAACCAAGCGACCAATATTACGTCGCCCGTTATTTGGGCTGGCGTGGCGACGGGCGACGTGGCCCCAGAACCGATCAGGAGAGCACACCCAGCCGCACTTCCCCGCGAGCGGGCGCGACGACTACGTGTCGCGGCACTGTCGATGCCGTGCATCACAACCTTGAAAGTGAAAACTAAGTTAGCAGCCCTCATGAAGGGTTATTAAAAATATGATCATGGTTAGAAAGCGGGGTATTTGATATTCCTGACGCTTACAACGTATTTATCAGTTGAGTAGAAGAGTATTTGTATGTGTGTGCTATGGAATCTTGAACTGCATATAGACTTTCCAAGAAAACTTTACGTTCAGTATTGTTTTTATTTGGATCCACTATAGTATAAATAAGATTAAGTTTGTCGTACTTCGTGGCCACCAATAACTTAAAAGAAAGTGCACTTTCACTTTTATATTGACTTAAGGGACAGCAACCAACTGTCTGTTTCACCGCGTTTCACTTGTGAAACTGGCGGCAGTGGGAGAGAGGCCGTTTGATTGGGG
>NW_026267163.1:602957-603586 GCF_000697945.3 Frankliniella occidentalis
GCCATTTGATAGTACGCAAAGCCAGTCTTTTGTTCTATTTTGTCAGGGTACCAATTTGCGTTTTTGTCAGTTTTTCAATTCATTTCATGGTCTAAGTTGGATTTCTTTTCCCCTCAAATGCCTTGTTTATTTTTCAACTTTGAAAAATTTGCTTGACTCTTTTTGTTTTTGAAACTACAATGTAACTTTGATTTAAAAGCAATTTACTGATACAAGGCGACAGACGACCCGCATTATGATTGTTAATTTTTCTATTCGAACCGATGATGTACTTTACGTTCTCTATGTTGTTGTTTTTAACAGATGACCTTTCCTCGTTACTTTTTTTTTTTTATTTGCAAGTGGTTTGTTCTATCTGATTCATAATTGATCACGTTCAGTTTGTTGTAAATAGTTGTTTTAATGTTATTTTTTTTTTTCATGACAAAAATTTTGTTGTTGTTCCCAATGTTTAGTTTAAATTTCATTTCCGTAGTTATTTCGTTTCTTGCTTTTTCGTTCTACGCCCCATTCTCTGTCATTTTCTGTACTCAACGTGTTCTTACGCTTACGCTAAGGAATTTGGTTTTGTACCTAATCTTTCAATCTGCACCCCTGGTCTAGAACTCGGAACCCCATGGTCTGGAATG
>NW_026267163.1:606030-608217 GCF_000697945.3 Frankliniella occidentalis
GTGGAGGTTTGGTCTCCCATCGCCTATAGACATCACTGACACAAGCCCGCACCCTATATTATGTCAGACGACCATAAAATACAACATACAAAAAAAAATTGTCAGGGTGAAAAAAAATATTCTTGCGATGCGGCTAAAGCTTTGCTGGCGGCGCGCGGGAGACATAGAGGGTATACAGGATAATGACAAGCCGATAAATAAAAGCGGGGACGACGACGACGAAAACACAGCGGGCGGACGGAAATGGGGGAAGATGAGGAAAATAAATCAGGCGCCGCAAAGCTGAGCGCGGAGGAAGAAGGAGCTGGTGCAGACGGGTGACGCACGAGGTACAGAGAGACAGGCTGCAGCGCAGCAAGGGTGACAGACACATCACTGCATCCTTCCAGAACACATTCAGAGGGAAAATAACTTAATGGTGTTGTCGTGTGGGTGGTTCGATGGGTCCTAAGAACGTTGTCCGATCTCGCAGTGACGCTTCAACAATGTTTGATCTCGCAGTGACGCTTCAACATTGTTTGATCTCGCAGTGACGCTTCAACAAAGTCCGATCTCCTTTTGACGTTCTCTGCGGTGCCGTCTTCTTTCAATTGCGAGTTGAATAATATTGGCAGTAGAGAAAAAGTAAAAACTGCAATGTCGTCCTTGATCTTTTATGAACACATCGCAATTTTTACCTTTTCTCTACTGCCAATATTATTTAACTCGTAATTGAAAGAAGACGGCGCCGCAGAGAACGTCAAAAGGCGATCGGACTTTGTTGAAGCGTCACTGCGAGATCAAACAATGTTGAAGCGTCACTGCGAGATCAAACAATGTTGAAGCGTCACTGCGAGATCAAACATTGTTGAAGCGTCACTGCGAGATCGGACAACGTTCTTAGGATCCATCGGGTTGTGAACTCAATGGTATAAAAGTGAGCATAATTGAAACACCAACGTGTGCAAGGTATGATTTTAAACATTATGGTGTTTAGCTCAAGTTGCACACTTCCGTGGTGTTTACATTTTAAACGGTTTTGGGAACGTTTAAATTCTGCACACTTGGACACACACAAATCTACAGGAATTAACTGGCTCCGGTCCGAACGAGCTTCGTATAGTGCTGTGCTGGTGCCGAGCCTAGAAACAGAGTCCAAGGCAAAGCGAGGATTCGAATAAGTGGCGGAAAATGCCACACTCTACAATAGTCCAGCAAGTCCAATAGAGTTGCAAACAGTGCACAGTGGATTTCTCACCTCAGGAAACGCAGTTTATGCTCGTTCGGGCACTACAAGTTCGGCCGTGGACGAACATTGCTCGTCCTCCGACGCGGCATGGATACGACAAGAGCCTTTCGCATACGGGTGGTTTCACAAATAAGATGCATATCGGGCCACTTTTTTTTCGTTTTTGAAAATGTTTGCAAGTGGCGGTTTTTCTATCTATAATGCATTAATGGTATCTATGGAGAAAGAAAACGTTCTTTAGCGAGCTCCCAGCCACCTATATCTGGGTAATTCCCCCAAAATGGCAAGAGTATGGCTGTCCAAACGGTTTATCTCGAATACATTTTGTAGTATAATGATGTGGCAAGGTTCTTTTACAACTGGAGACGTTTGCTTTCGATACAACACGACTATTTTAATTTCAAAAAAGCTCCGCACCATAAGTATTTATGTTAACATATTTAATATATGTCCACTCCGTCTCACCTAACCTACAAAAGGCATAATAACAAATGTTTTGTTTTTCAAGCCTTGTCAGGGTTAGTTTACCACTTCAGAAATTGTCTAATAAATTAATTTAACTATCTCAATCGAAAAGAGAAGCAGACTAATAGTATTTAATTCAAAATTGTCGATTTTTGTTCCCTTCGTCACGATGTCCGATTGACGATTATCTCAGATAACGAAAGAAATATAGATTTTATATCGGATTTACTCTAAAAACAGCTACGAAACTCGAGCAGCACTTCTCTGACAGATATTTCACGACCAACAACTTTCTGACTTATAAATACTTTAATATAATCAGTTCAGTCGTGGTTTTGTCACGCGCGAAATAGGGTTAGTTTAACGGACTTCAAAACGAAGAAAATTATATTTACCTTATCACCTTCTGACCACCAGGTTCCTACTACTTTCTTATACGACGGCGAGCACTCACTACACGCTGCACGCTGCACCTTGCGAGAAATTTGAGATAA
>NW_026267163.1:612592-617658 GCF_000697945.3 Frankliniella occidentalis
CGCCCCGCCAAGCAGGCCGCCCCGCCCCGCCGCACTCCGACCAGGGTACCTCCGGGCCGGGGCCTCCAGCCTACACTACCCTGCCGGCCACAGAGCACAGGGGCGGCCGTGCTGCACAGGTTGACCACAAATGGCAGCACCCGAGCTCAACAACGGAGCGTCTCAAAGCTCGGCAGCCAAGCAGGCAGGCCGCCGCGCCGACGGGGGCGGGCGGGGCGGGGAGTCACAGGGTCAGAGCTCACCCGCTGCGGAGCGTCTTACGGCCGTGCCCGGCCCGGGCCCCAGCGGGGAGCGGCGACGAAGGCCTCAAACTCAAAAGACCCACCGTCTTCGTCTACACGCGCTTCTTTGTTGAAATTTCTCTCCCATTACATAGTAAGTAAAAGAGAAAGGTCGAGTCACCCCCGCGCGCCCTCAAACGGAGGGAATAATAAAGAAAAATACAAGAGTGGGAGGGGAGGATATACAACAAAAATTTGGAATTCGCTTCGGAAAAGGCGAGCGACGGGAGCAGAGGGTCCCCGTGTAAGAGAGTGAGATGAGGAGCGACAGAGAGAGAGAGACGGGAGGTGGGGGAAATGACGTTGCGTGCTCCCCTGATATACACAGCAGCTCTCCGGGCTGTCGATGCGGCCGGGCCAGGCAGGGCCGAGCCTTGTGGGCTGGAGGGGCAGAGCCGGCTCGGCCCGGGGAGCCCCATATTGCGAATCGGTATTTTGTCGTTGAGGCTTCGGGGCGTGGCGTAGCGTGACGGTATGGGATGGAAAGGGGAGCAGAGAGGGGTTAGGGCCCCTGCCAGACTCCATCGTTTCGTTGTGAGCACGCGGCAGCGGCAGCAGCAGCTTCACTAGTTCATTATAGATTTTCCATCGCTCATTCTGAGCGGAGCAATGTATTCCGACAAGCGAGCCTCCTCTCTGCGCGCCGCGCCGCCCCTCCGCTTCCCCCGCGCGGCCCTGCCTGGTGACGCGGCCCGTCGCTCACACGCGCAACGTCACGCACGACCTTGCAAAAAAACAACAACTCACCACCATTGTGTTTTTAAACCAATTTGTTTACCTTGAAAAACATATTTTTTAAAATAAATGTTCCTTGAAATGTTTTCTTACACTATTATCATAAAGAATAAATCCAATCAAGAATTAATTTGATCTTGAAGGCAAATGAATTGAGTTGTTGTCTCTCATATAATTAGAAATGTTTCGTTGGGCCTTAAAAGAAATAAAAAAAACTATTTTAGTTTGCTTCAATTACCAGATATGTTCAGTCCGATGAAAAAATGCCCCAAATTCAAACATTCTAGCCGAAAAAGCAAAGCTGAAACAAGTCGATTGTCCGCGTACCCTACCCTGGCATTCTTTTATGGCTAGAAAGCCATGGGCTTAAGGTAAGGGTCCGGTGAAATGCAGTTTTTCTACAGCTTTAGAGTAAAACATTTTATCTTTTGGTATGTTGTAGGGGTCGTAAAAAAAGTAAATTGGACCACAATCTCACCTCTGTGGGTCAAGCCGTTCCCAAGTTACAGTAATCTAAGTGTTTAAAATAGCTCAACTTTGGCGAACTCCTTGCGCAACACAGTATAGAGTACGACCCAACGCATTGGCAGTTGTTTTCTTAAAGCTTTTTCTGAGGTCTGATCAGTGAGACATTCGTAATTTTTCTATTCAGGCAGCATCCACAATTTTTTTAAAATGCTTCCTCTAAAAAGTGACGTTTTTGGCCGATTTTGACCACTTTTAGAGCTGTTATAAGAAATCTAGGAAGAAATTGAGAAGAAACTCACTGATCAGTCCTTGAAAACACTGAAAGGAAGTCACAAATCAAAGGGCAGCTTTCTACCTCACAACCTGTTGCGCAAGAAGTTTCTCAAAGTTCCACAAAATGTTCTCTATCAACAACAGGCTTTTGTCGAAAAAGCTACAAGAGCCATTAGGTAGACCAATCCAAAATACAAAAGTAAAGACGTTTCGTGAACTTTAAATGGTTTCCCAAAAGGAGAGAGGTCGAAACATTGTTTTTTTCAGCGAAAACTCATTTAATAATATTTGTACAAAAATTGCAATTTTTTCACCGGACCCTTACCTTAAGTACGTCCATTATTTGCTCGTACGAACGCGACAAGTTCAGCGTTTGCAAGCCCTACTAGCGCCTGGTAGGTAGGCAACACCTTGCCTGCAGTACATGCATTCACTGCGGGATGGCCTACCCTAAATCTCGCAGGCGCCAAGCTGCCATAATTTGCCGAATTAATCTGAGAAAAGCCTTTACTGGACGATGCCTTTTGCCTCTCTTCTCGCTTCACAGGACGGTACAAGCAAGCTGGCACATTTTTTAAACATCATGCCATTCGTTAGTTTCAGTAGGAAACGTTTTAAATACTACAAATCTTTGACGAACCTTATTCTCCATTTCGTGGAATGAAGACGTGGTCTGTTTCTTGTCGGTCAGCGCACAACTCCTCCCCCGACCCCGCCGCGCGCTGCCCCCAGACACGGGGTTCGCGTGATGGTTCACCTCACCCGGACCCTGTATTATTCACGGTGAGTGAGGCAGTAATCGGAATCCACGAGTCGCAGGGCCGCGGTGCGGTGCGGCGCGGCGTGGTCGGCACGCACACTCATCCATAAAGCAGGCATTATCATTGCCGGGACATGATTAGGTTCCCTTCCTCGCGGCTCCCGTTTCCTGGCCACCGCGAGGAGGGGGCTCAACTGCCAACGCTGCGCCTTTGAAGAGAACAAGGGTTGAGGCGGCGAAAAATCTGCGGTGTCGCCTATCCCCCGAGAGTAGAGCGGCAGCGCAGCAGCAGGAAGCCAGGAAGGCGACGAGACGCGCGCGGCGGCGGTGTCCGTTGGTTCAACTGATGAGAACGCCCGCCCAAGGCCCCAAGTCGGAGGAGGAATTCGCGTGCCCAAGAACACACATATGCGCGCACACATGCCCCTTTCTCTCCTCCCCCCCCCCTCTCTCTCTCTCTCTCTCTCACGCACACACACAACATGGCTTAGTCAAATTCTCCAGCGCCAGCAGCATCTGTAACGCGCGCACTGCGCTGGGCCAAACACATTCCAGCCCCCTCCCCTCCTCCCGCAAGCTCCCCGCGCGCGTTGTACCTGGGGCCGGGCAGGGCGGGCCGGGCAGGGCGGGCCGGGCACGACGCACCAAACGCAGCCACAAGCACGGCAGCGGGAGAGAGTTCGATCGCGGAGCCACTTGGTCCGCCAAGACGGCGCGGCGCGTTGTTGGTAGCGCTGCAATCTCGTTAATTGCCGTGCCAACGGCCCACACCTACCTCCTCTCTCTCTCTCTCTCTCTCTCTCTCTCTCTCTCTGAGCTCTGAGTGTGCGCGGAGCGCAACGCTTTACGACCGGGTGCGGCAAGCACAAGCAAGCAGTCTGGGAATGCGCTGCGCCCTGGCCGCGCCCCGGGACCCAACCTCGGAGGCGTCTTCGAGGCGCACTGAGACCCACACGGGGCCTACTTTGTCATCTCGACACCCTTCCATCCTTCCCATGACATACAAGGCCACGCACCATCAAGGGCTGGACGGGTCCCCGATCCGACCATTTTCCTTTTTCTGAAACGACTTTGCCCCCCTCTCCACCACCCCATTCTATTGCGTCTCTCTAAACCCCTTACACTCTACCCCCTTCCTCCTGGTCCCCGTCCCCGTAGTCCCCATTCTCTTGCCCCATCTTCCTATCTGCCTTCAGCCTTGCATATTTCTTGCTCTCGCCGAGATATAAGGTTGATAAGGCTGATGAATTCCGTCGCGCCAAGACGTTGGCAAAACGAGCTGTCCCGAGAGAGTAAGAGAGAGAGCGAGAGAGGGAGAGAGAGGCAGATGGGAGGAGGAGATGAGTAGGAGCACAGAGATAAGCGTGGAGGAGCAGAACACCTGTAGCGACAAAGTGTATCTAGGGCAGCGGGAGAGCGCGGCAGCTCCGATATGCGAGAGCAGCGGGATCAGAGCAGGATGGAAACAGAATGGGGAGAGGGGGGGGGGGGTATGCATCGTTTTCGCTATTATTGCCATCATCGCAATTCACTTTTGGTGAGCTTGTCCCCAATCATCGGGCTCATCACCATCGCGCAGGTCACACCTGCTCATCATCCAGCTCCTCGCCAATCGAGCTAGAGCAGCTCGAGCAGCAGCAGCAGCAGCAGTAGCAGCAGCAGCAGCAGCATTTCGAGTTTCCTGGAGGAGAGGAGTCGTGATCGAAGAAGACAAAGTAGAGGGAGAGACTCGTCAGCAGTGGACGTGACGGGGCTGCCCAGCCCCTCCGAGAGAGAAAGAGGGGGGGGAGGAGTGTGTGTCTGTGTGTCGAGGCAGCAGCACCATCAGGAGGGTAGGAGGGTTCGGTTTGCGGACGGGGGCGCACTGTGTGCTAGGCTGGTAACTCCTACAACGAAACGAAGAGAGAGATAGAGTGAGAGAGAGAGAGAGAGAGAGAGAGAGAGAGAGAGGGGGCTAGAGATAGAGATAAGAGAGTAAGGGCAGAGGAAAAGACACAGGGACACGAAATTAGAACCGGCAACTCGCTCTCCTTCGTCCGTCTGTAGAGAGTGAGGCTACCAGCCAGAGCTTCCGTCACACATTTCTAAGAAACCAAATTGATAGGACAGTATGTAATGCAATCCCATCCATTATTCACCATGATGGTTTTAGTTGGCACCCTTTAGTCGATTACGGTTTTCGTTTACTTTTCATGCCTCGTTCTGCCTGAAAAGCCAGAAGTGAGAAAATCCTTCTTGGACTGCGTCAGCAGCAGTAGAACATTTTACGCGAGGTTATAAATCGTCCTAATTACTGGATTCTCATAAGAAGAGCACTGAAAATTTGTCCACGGTCGCGCACGACCCTGAGCAGGGTTTAACGCACTGCGCGCGTGGTCACGTCGCAGGCAGAGATAGCCGTCCCCATGCCCCCGAGCCGTGCGCCACCACACTGTGGGCCACACATACCCATCCCACCGACCCGCGCGGGCGGCGCTGCCGCAGCCGGAACACTCCGCTCCTACAGCCTTGACCACTGGAAATATGCCGGACGCACGGGGGGGGGGGGG
>NW_026267163.1:619708-625026 GCF_000697945.3 Frankliniella occidentalis
GGGGGGGTGGCAGGACGGGTAGAGAGGGTCGCAGCGCAACCAGTCAGAAGTAATCGGACCTTTACGGAGGCTGGCCTCGCCAAACAAACACCCATTGGACATTATGTACACTGCAACACTGCCTCGAACACTGCAGAAGCTGGAAGGCAATCGCGTGGAGGTGGAGGGAAGAAAACCAGTCGTCTGTTTCAATGTATGAGTGTGTGAGTGTGGAGAAGGATTGCGCGGGGGGGGGGGGATTGCTCCACTCCTCTGCACCTCTCCACTTTGATAACGCCTTGGTAACATTTGGTCCTTCGTTCATTACGTCCGGCGGCTCGTTCCCATCGACGTGACGCCCTTCACGGCCGTTTACAGTCGTAATGGGGCAGAGAGTAGAGAGAGAGAGAGAGAGAGAGAGAGAGAGAGAGAGAGAGAGAGAGAGTTGAGGCGGGATCAAAAGGATTTCGTGGCACCTAATTCCAGGCCAAAAGTCGGTCGCTACAGCAGCCGAACGGTGTGGCCAGTGGGAGGGGGGCGGGGCGACGGCGGTGACTGTGAAGGTCGGGCAGCAGCAACGGGTCTATATATCGTTTGTACGACCCCTTGTTTGTATGACCTGGCAGTGGTAGGCTACACTATCAATTTCAGTAACGCGTTAGTGCTATCACGCACCCCAAACGGGAACGGTATCTTCTTTAAAATGCAGGTACAAAATAAATGTTTACGTACCCTTCAGAAAAGAGGCGGGTCCGTACAAACGTCGGGACCCACACAGAACCACCACGTCTGTAATAGCTGAAGATTGGGGGAGATTTGGGTCCAAAACACACAAAGGCTGCGCGCGTGTGGGCGTGTATAGCTCGCTGTTCCGAGGCGCACCCGCGGGTACCCGCTCCCAGAACAGCTCCTGGCAGGCACCACCGGCGGCGCTGCTGCACTCCCGGAGTGTAATGCGACTCCCGAGCAGCAAAACAGGACGTCCGCGGCGGAGGGGGCGGGCAGGGCGGGGGGCGGGCGCCGCCAGCAGCCCACCACACGACCCTCAGGTGAGCCGCGGTGTGGCCCGGAGTTGCGCGGCGTGGCGCGACGGAGCACAGCGGAGCGCAACATTTGGGTCGAGCGCCCCGCCAGACCCCGCGCCGCCCCGGCAGCCACGGGTCTGGAGCAGCCGCGCCACACGCTTATGATTGGGGCTGAGGCGGCGGGTTCAAGGTCACAGAGAGCGCGCCACTGACCCCCGCCCGTACCGCCCCGTGTCGCCACGAGAGAGTCGCGCGGCACACCGTCCCTCCCCTGTAAAGCCCCCCGACTAATTCTTGCAACAATATGGGTAACGCCTGGGGAGCGCGGCGGGCTCTGCTGGGCTGAATGATATACACGCACAGGTGCGTCGCTGGTGGTGGCGGTGGTGGTGGTGGGGGGTCTCGGTGGACGAACAGGTGCAGGGTCCACGGAAATGGGACAAGCGGAATATTCATGTGGCGGGCGGGCGGGCCGGGCGTACCTGCCCAGCATCCTCTAGGTCGTATCACACCGGGCGTGGCGGGGGCGTGGCGGGGCGTGGCAGGGCGTGGCGGGGCGAGCAAAGGCAAATAAAGAGATGAGGTTGGCAGGCGAGGCAGGGGGCGGGCCAGCCGCGAGACGAACGTGAGTTGAGGGGAGAGACAGAGCGAGATAGGTTTTCACTTTTGCTGATGCCGCTCACGTCGCTGGCGATGCTCTTTTCTCGAGAATCGTCGATGAAAACAAATCAATCTCCCACGTTTAAAATTATTGGAGCCCGTTGCAAAAGTGTTTGAAAATTTCCCACGAATGTTTCGAACTGCTGCGTTAGTTTTCGGGGTCAGTTGTTACCACCCTCTGCGGCTAAAGGCGGCGCGTGATTCGGTGACGCCCGTCAGTCCAGACGTATCGGCAACCCACTCGACTTTTAATTTCCGGACCCCGGTCGGCGGAACTGCACGCCAATACTTCCGGTCTCACGGCGGATATATCCATCCAATACTCCGCCTCCATCGGCGTGGGCACACTGCTCGAAAACTAATGCAACTGCCGTATGTACTAGAACGGGGGAAGAAGTTTTTAGTTTTACTGGGATAGTATGCGCGAAGAGTGAAATCAAGTACAAACACGTAGAAAATGGGTTCTTTGAATCAACGGAATTCCGTTGATTGATGTTCAAAGAAACGTGTTACTTTATTTCAAAGTCAAGGATATTGTGACAATAAAGAAAGCCAGCAATCATTAAGCTATAAATCAATTAATCTGATGTTTAAAATTCAAAATTAGTTTAATACTAAATCAAAATGTCTGCCAACAGTGAAAGAAAATTCCGCATCTGATTCAAAAAACACTTTTCCTTAGTTAGATTCCATGCAAATGTAGGAACTTGTAATCAGACAAGAGATCAACGCGTCCACAGTAAATTTTTCAAGAAACTTGTGGACAGTTTCCAAACGCTGCCAATAACAGGACTTAATCCCCGACTTGCTTCAAACAGTTGGCGGTTCATCAACAAGCACCGCAGGCCTTCGGCGGCCCTAAACAGACCAGCCGCCGCCGCCGGGAACATTATTTTTCAGACCAAACTTGGCAGATTCCTCACACAGCAACAACACGGCCGTCGGCTCCCGAACGTCGGGGCCCGCGCGCTTCCCGGCTAACAGTCACTTCACGACGTTGATTAACGATAACCGGCGCAAATTATGAGAGAAGCGGCGGCGGCGCAGGGCAGAGAAGCACGTGTTCGAGGCAACGATATATGATGAATAGGTCTCGGAACTTTACCGCTGACCCCTCCGCGATCCGATCGCTCCAAAACAATCTGCTCGGCACAAATGGGCCGCACGCCGCCAACTTTCCCTCTCATTGGGAGAAGGCAGTCGGCGCGCGTTATCCGAAAGTTAAGTTATCAAAAAAGGACTCAGTGCAGCGCCGCCGCCGGATACTTGGAAACTACTTAGGAGTGACGTCACTCTCGAAACGGCGACGACGACTTTTCCTCGCCCGAAAGTGAGCGACGGAGTTTTGTCCCCTCTAATAATAACTCGATGCTCCGAGCGAGCGCGCGAAGGAGGCAGAAAAGTGTGGCGAACAGGATAGCGAGCGGGGGGTGGAGGAGACGCCGAGGGAGTGAGCGACGCGGCAAAACAGCACACATGGGGTTCAAAAGTGACTTGGAAAAGGAGACTACGGCAGGGTACGCTGCAGAAATACCCTGCTTCTGCTGGTGAAGGCATTCGTCCTGTCCTGAGGGCCAAACATCGACCAGAACGGTGTAACCCCCGCCCCCTACCCCAGTCACCTCTACCAACCCTTTAGAGGCCCGCGCCTCCCCCCCCCCTCCCCCTTCTGAATCCAGAGACAAATTGGTAGCCATCACTCAGCTCGGCGGTGCCCGCGGTGCCCCGCACACATTCAAATAATCCCGCCCTGGCGCGACCTTGGCGCGCCCTGATGGCGCCGGGGTCCACTAAGTTTCAGAACTGCTGCTCTCCTCCTCGTCACGAGCACGAGGACCTCGTGCTCGGCATCGAGCGAGTGGGTCAGCGAATGAGATTATTTAGGGCGGCAATTTCGGAATGGAAAACAATACGAGTGGATGAGTTGGGTCTAAGCGGGATTTTCCCCAGTCCAGTTTCGGGCCAGGTCCCGCTAGACTGCTCCCCGCTCTGTGCACTGAGCCTGCCGAGCCTTTCAGCCCCCACCACGATGCAGTCACAAAAGTGATCGGTCCTTAAATGCTGGCCGACGAGCAAACGAGGGCTCTTGTTCGCAGGCTTACGTCAGCTCAATAAGCCATTAACTAGGACCGGGCCGTCGGGCCGTGCACGCACAAGCAGGTGCCCTTTTTTCCTCAGCAGCCGCAGCGGTTCAGCCAACGAAGCGAAGCCAGAAGCCAGCCAGCCATCTCATATTGCCGAGCAAACATTCAACGACCGCTGAGGTTGGGAGAGATCGCATCATTTCCACCTCGAATTAGAAGCGTATGTACCCTTGTTCCTGTTTCTTGTTTAATGAAATGAGAGAAAAGTTACGTTTTTACCGCATATGTTGCCAGTACACCCTGACGTGTAGGTCATAGTGCAAGAGTCGATTCCCCCAGGCATAGGTAGTCGAAGTACATTTATGTAGTCGAAATTCTTAAATTCTTGTAAAAACAGTGGTGCAGCAACTTCTTTACGAGCAAAGAGATTGCGACCAAAGCGTCGTTGACGAAAAAGTAATCCTAGACTTGGACATTCTTCTTTTCTGCGGAGGCCTCTCCTCTCTGCGCCGACTACAAATCAATCGGTCCCCGGTGCGGAGGGGAGGGGGGAGGGAGGGAGGAGAGGCGCGCGTCAGGTGGAGAGTCGGCGGGACACAAAGAGACGAGAATGAGATTTGCGGATCCGACAGCAGCAGAGCGGAGAGATCCGTGGAGGACTGGCGGGCGTGGGGCCGGCCTAGGGGGCAGCGGCACACCAGCGGCTCACGTCGAACGAAACCGGAGAATTGCAAAGTGCGGTCCGACAGCTGCTGTGCCTGCTCCCCTCCCTGCTCCTCCGCACGGCCGGCTGTCGCCCGCCGCCCTCGGACCAAATGCCGCAGGGAAATTAGAGCGACCATCAGCGCAGCATTGTCCCGGGCGTGGCTCCGTGGTCCCGTGGCCGGTCGCTCCTCGCCTCGTCAGTGCGTCGCGCCGGGGCCCTCGGCCGGGGCTGCTGCGGGGACCCCCCGGGTGGGGCTGTGCAAGTCGAAGCAAACAGGGGGGAGGGGGGGGGGGGATCTGCTGAGTACGCACTGTAAAAATTCTTCGTCAATTTGTAGCAGGTGATACCTTAAATACCTATAGACTAAACATAAAGAAGTTATAAGTATAACTTTAAGGTGTCAGCTAGCTTTTACTCTTGAAACGGCAACAGAATCAAGTGGAGACCAAAAGACAAACGGCACAAACCTTTCCTGAAATTTGTATCATCTGCTTTCAAGATCGATTCTTGATTGAGATTTTTTAGTTTAGGGGTGTCATGGGTTTTTTCGGGTTTTTTGGTCACATTGACAAGAAAACCCTTGTCACTTGACGAAAAAACCCACGGCGACACCCCTGTACAAAAATTAGCCATGTTATTTTCATCATCGTGACAAAGAACTTTCAGAAGCGGGGAAGAGGGGTGTTCAAAAGGACCGGTTGCTTACGACTTCCTGGACCGGAGGAAAGCATACTCTTTCAAGTCCTCGTACAAGCAGGTCCTGCTTGCTCCTGCCCGTAGTAAGAAGCCTTGCGATGTACCGAGAACACTATCTTCTTCTTATTATTCTTCTCTCTCTCTCCCCTCTCTCTCTCTCTCTCTCTC
>NW_026267163.1:625747-626387 GCF_000697945.3 Frankliniella occidentalis
GCTCTAACACGCGTAACCCGAAGAGAGGCGAGGCGAAATGATTTACACTGCTTTCGGACTGGCGCCGGCACGCTCTCTCGATTGCGAAAAGGCGTCGCTTATTAAAAGCGAAAAGTGAGGCTCACAGGCACGGCTAAAGTGGAGGGCGGGTGGTGAGGGGGAAAGGAGGGGAGGGATTGAATAAAATATATCTTACGCAATATCTTACGCAAGAAACGCTGATTCTGTAACGGCAAAACTTTGACCCGGCGGGGAATGTGAAAACAGCAGCAACGGCGGAGCGGGGATAACGATACAGCCCCTCCCTTCCCCGCCCCCTTCTATTAGTTCGGCAGAAAACCCTTTTCCCTTCCGTTGACATGTCTCGTCGGCGCCGCACTCGCGGGCCTGTCCATTTTCACGCCGCGCCACGCCGCAGGCTAGCGAGCCACGGAGTTGTTATGGACAATCGCCCCATTCTTATACTCTCCCTTTTTTCTCGCTCACTCTCGCCTGTGCCTCTGGCTTTAGCCGCCCTCTCTCTCTCCCTCTCGCTCCTCCGTCTTGGGTCCGTCCGGGGAGAGAATTGGACGCTTTGGACCCTCGTCTCTTACATCCCGCAGGCGACTAGGCCCCAACCCCGCCCCGCCCCATCAACCCC
>NW_026267163.1:626437-633154 GCF_000697945.3 Frankliniella occidentalis
AAATACCCCAAGAAAGGTCATTTTACCACACAAGAAGAAGAAGAGATAAAAGAAATACCTCAGGAAAGGTTATTTTACCACACACATATTTACACACAAACCACCCCACTTAAGCCGCACTCTCCGCACGACCATTATGGCGGCATATTTCTGCAAGGCGCGGTATATAATTGCCGGTATCTGCCGTTGATCAAGTAAGTTGGGGCCAATTACCGGCCCGTGTGAAGGGAAACACACGACGCACGGGCAGGGCGTTATTGTTTGTCTCTCTCACCCGCATGTTTACACCACTGCTGCACTTCCGCCAAGCCCGCATCTTTTTTTCCCCCCCCCCCCCTCTTTCTTCCGCGTAATCCTGCGGCACCACTCCTCACCCAACAATATCTCTTCTTCCTTCTAGGTTCTTTCTCTCCCACACGGAAAGAGAAAAGAGACGGGCGTGGAAATAGAGAGGGGGGGGGGAGCTTTACTTATTTGACAGCGCTCCAGATATCAGATATCATCAGGCAGCAATCGCCGGCGGAGTAGTAGCAGCGGCAATTGCGAGCCAAAATTTTAAACAAACATCATGTTGAAGCAGATAGCGGCAGAGCGTACCGCCTTTCTGTCACAGCCGGAAAATGAATACAAAAGGCAGAGCCAGCGCCACTATCAGCACACGAGTGCGGCCGAGTATTCCTAATTCTTTTTATTCGTCGTCCGAATGTGTGATAACATGATGTGCGGGTATGTGTGTAGAGGCTGTAAGTGTGTGTGTGTGTGTGTGTGTGTGTGGGTGTGTGAAGAGGCGGATGAAAAAGGATGGTGTGCGGGGGAATAAAACAATCGCTGAATAGCAGTGCGGCTTATCAGGGGGTTGTCGAAACAATTACGCTGGGAATACCTCAGGAAGAGGGGCCCGGATGATGTGGTGCACATGCCGCATGCCGCGGGTGAAAAATGAAAAACAAAGGAAAGTGGCGGCGTGCGAAACGAGGCGTAAGTGGTGGCGGCGTTACGTGCAGGTAGGTAAGGGGCGGGGTAGAAAAGTAAAATCTGAAAAGCCCACATTATCCAATGTGGTCTAAAAAGGCTTCACGTGAGCATACCGGGCTTCTAACTAGAATTCGTTTTTCAAAGATATTGTTCTCACATGGTGATACAAGAAATTGCGCGTAACTCCATGGAAGGCACTAGGATATGATAAACTCACTTTGGGACCACGGTAGTGGTGTAGAGCTGTTGTACTAGAATAGCGTCAGGACTTTCATTCAAAATTTCGTTGGTCTTAGAAAAACAGGGAGCATATGGAGTGACATAGATATTTACCGCATTGGCACTTTAATTCTACAACTCTGCTTAAGGCTTCGTTTTTTTTGCGCTTTACCGCACGCGAGGCCTAAATAAAGGAGCAGCAATAACAAATCTCTTCGAGTAGAGAACGTTTTCGTTTGAATATTATCACAAGCAATATTTTGAAAACGCGCGGAAAGGCGAAGGACGCCACAGTCTGACCTCGTTTAGGCAGAGGCGGGGCAGTAATTTAGGTCAAATGAAGCTTGGAATCCGCTAACTTTTGCTTGGATTCCAAGCTAGGGCATGGAACTGTCCGGGTGCCTGAAACCTCCGCTTCGAAATCAAGCTGTAGTTTCAGCCCCGCCGAAAGGGAAAAGTAAAGCAGCATAGCACAAGAGTATTACAACTCCTCCGTTGTCTCGCGCTGCGCACGGCGTCCTGTTTTAGTATCATGAGCGAGAGCGGAGGGCGTGTGTGTCAACCGCAGTGTAACCGCGGGCGGTGTTCCCCCGAGTCTATTGCAAGCACGTAGCGGCCACGGCCGCACCGCCGCCGCACCGCGCAGCCACACCGGTGGGGCTCCAGAGCAGCGCCAGGGAACCGCCAGGGCCGGGCACGGCCAAACTTGTTCCCAAGGCCTGGCCGGCCGACTCCAACTCTACGCCGCGGCCCGGCCGCCAACTCAACAGGGCTGGCAGGCATGAACCAACTAAAATATTTGAACTTCGATACACTGGGAAAAAAAATTATACCCGATGCCATCCACCAACTCCAGACCAGCGACATGGCTATTACTGGATATTGTAAATGGCAATAGGCACAGTAAAACATATTCGCAATTTAACGGGAAGGTTTTATGGTAAACGAAGAGCAGTTCGTCAGTTTCACCTAACAAATCACCATGAAGCCTCAATTCCGAAGTTATTCGAAAATCGACTATTTGAATTTTTAATTGAGTTACGCGCTTTGAACACAGTTCTGTTACACTTACGAAAACCCCGTCTTCTTTCACGAATCAAATATACTATGAAGTATACAGTTGCACTTACAAAATTTACAAAACCAACTGTGGATCGACGATTTAATGGTTACTATCATTCCGAGTATCATTTAGCCTCACTAAAACCATGGTCAGGCATTAGGTTTCCAAGCCCTTACAAAACTGCTGGATATAAATAGTTGGGCAAGAAAGTTTACACGGATGTCGTGTTTTGTTGACTTCAAATCCTCCAGACTCCACGACCTCGGCTACGCCGGCGCTGGGCGCCTCTTCACTCCAATGAGTGTCCCCGGCCCGGGCATGCAACGTCGCGCCTTTTGTTCAAAGAGTCAAGAGCCCCCGTCACGTCGCGCTCGTTATTTATACCCGAGACAATCCAGCAGCAGGCAGCCCGCTCCGCGCCACGCCGGCCCGCGCGCCTCCGGGTCAAGGAGAGAGACACTACACGAGATTACGCGGAAATTAACGACGTTATCCGATGAACCCCTTTAATCTCTTTTCGCCCGCTTTTGAAGACCAAGCCCGCGCGGCTCGCTCTGAAATACACCTGCTACTCTTGCTTGTTGTCCGGTAACTTTATCCGCGCGAAAAATCTAAGCATTTTCTCTACTTTCCTCTCGCAGAGTGAAGGCAAGGTGCTGGTTATTTTTCAACAACACTGCTCCCCACTGCTCCTCCCGCTACTCCTTCGTCCTCTTCCATTCCTCTTCTTCTCGCACCTCCGCCTTCATTCTGTTTCTGAGGCATACAATTGCAGCCATTACCTCCACACTCCCCTCCGGGTCCCCTCCCCCACCATATTGCCCGTAGAGCCGCGTGGGCCGCATCCCTGATTCGCCGACACCTCCAGAGTGCCGTGTTGCGGTACGCGGCGCGCGGCAGACGGAGCGAAGGCGCTAGCCGAAATAAAAGCGAAATTCTCAAAACACTGAGCACGCTTCCGTTTGAAGTTGAAAATGCAATTTCCTCCCCAGCTCTCCCTCTTTCTTTGCCGCTTCCCATTCCCACCCCTTCCCCCTTTCTCCCCTGCAGCCATCTGCACTGCCTCCCTGCTGCCGCTAGCGGGCGCTACCCCAATCCTCCCCTAACCTTTCTTTTCTCTCTCTCTCGTCCTCACCCCCATGATTTTCCAGGAAACGCGCTGCTACCTGGCTTGTCCAGCTTGTCCCTCTGGAATGACAACGAAGCCCGCTCCCCAACCTCGGCTGCCCCCGGGGAGGGGCGCCGTGACGCGAGAGCGTGCGTGGGCATGCGTGTCCAGGGGCGCGTTATGAGCGAGGTGACCTGTTGAGAGGTATTTGCCCAACGGGAGCGCCTGTGAGGTCCGAGGTTGGCCACCCGGCGCCGACACCAGTAACGCGCCACTGGCTGCCGGCCGCCCGGGTCAGACGAGGCGCCCGCAGATCGGTGCATAGGCAGCCCGCGCCACGGCCGCGGGACGGCGTGGCCTACCCAGCAGTGCAGCCGCCCCATAGGCCGCCCAGCAGCGCGGGGGACCTTGTTCCCCAAAACTTGTTAAGCACGAATTGGCTATATATAGGCAATTTCGACGGCGCCGATAGAGCAGTCATTAGCCCGACATTGTCCCAGCCCGCGCCACGACGACGGGCCATCTGCAGGGAGGGTGGCCTATTCCACAGCTCACTTCGTCAGGCTCTTGTCGCTGAACTGATTTGCGCGTCGTTAAAACTACAAGTGGCACGCCGTAACTGGCGCTTCGTTGCCCCTCCCCCCACATTTTATCAGCCAGTTTAAACTGAGTTATTTATCATTTTCCATGGCTATTTATGAGAGAAATTGTTAACTGTACAGGCCCACTCGCACTTACCCAAAACAAAGAATGACCCACCAAAAAACAAAAAGGAAAGGAAAAAAAAAAAACCCTCAACGAAGGGACGGCACGGGGGCCGCGCTCGCGGCACGGCGGCGATACTGCTTAACTTGGTTCACAGGCGCGGCGCCGCACCGCGGGCTGCCCTAACGATTATTCGTGTTGGTTAGGACTTTGTTATGTCGAGTCGGCTCTCTCCCCTCCTCCGCCATAACCACCACAACACTTCTTTCTGCGGGCCAGTTTGTTTCGCCAGACAAACCCACCCCAAGAGATAGAGATGTATAGTTATGCCCCGGGACTGTGGAAGCGATTTGGACATCCGCCCTCCTTAGCCTCGTCCAAATTTTAACCGTAAGACGCCCGCATCCGCATCTGCATCCACGGCCTATCCAACTCATTCACAGTGTGCCCAGCATCCGTAGCTCATCCAACCTATCTGCACCCAAAAAAATGTGTTCTCAATTCAAGATCATCCCCAAAATTTTAAGGCAAATGTTCTTATTGTAACCCCTATTTGCACTTAAATCAAGTAAACAGAGATTAAAATAATCCCTTCTTGCCTTAAAATTTTGGGGATGTTCTTGAATTGAGAACATATTTTTTTGGGTGTGCAAAGCATCCGCGCGACCGATCCGTCGCATCCGCAGTGCATCCGCAACCTATCCGATGCATCCGTGATGCATCCGCAGTGTAGCCCCGACATATTCGACGCATTCGCAGTGCATCCATATACCCTACCTGATGCTCTGCGGATGCGTTGGTTACGCGAGACAAAAAGGTTTCAGTCTTGCTCTTGGTCTGAAAACACGATTACCACCACCTTCAGGCCAGTAGTAGCCGCCCGCTGACGCGATCAAAACAGCCCCGGCCGGCAAGCCACGCGTCTCTGCGAGCCTTTTTTAGTGGCCGCCGCTCCCTGCCTCCTCGTCAGTGTGGTGCGGGGTGGGCTGGGAAGCAGGCAGCGGTGCGTGGCGTAGTCTTGGTAACCAGGAAATAAATAGCCCAAAGACGTGACCGCCGAGGGTGCGACTAACGAGATGTCAGAGAGTTCCGAGCAGCCCGCCGCCGGCTCCAGTCCACCCTACTTTCCACCCAACGGCTGGCTCCCCCGTGAGGGTTGGGCACGGCACCGCGCCAGTGCAAGGCCTGCCCAGTCAGAGTACACACACATCTGATATTCAACGCATATAGACTCACCGACCCTGACCTTCAGCAGCTGACCCCTGCGCGCCCTTGATTTTTCACTCAAATGATCTCCATTTCATACCCCACCCCTTCCCACCTGTTTAACTTATTGTTATGATTCTACGCTGTTGTCAGAGCAAACATTTAATAAAAAGACAATGTGATATTGCTTATCGTAAACCATGGACAAAAATTAACTTCGTGGTGTTGGCGTCACGAAGACGTAGAAAGACTAAAATCCCACACAAAAAGAGAGAAAACGAAAACAAGACAAGAAAAGGAGACAGGGAGAGGCAAAATGGAAAAGAGTGGGAAAACAGGCCTGCGTGAACCACGACCCTCTCTCTTCAATAACATTCTCTTAAATTGGCGAGCGTTGCGCCTCGGTATCATAAATATCGAAGCTGGTCGCACGAGGCCAAACCAAACAGACAAGAAGAAGTCCTCGAAATCTTCCATGAAAGTTCCTCACAAAGTCGCAAATAATTTATCTAACTATTTGCAAACATTTAGCAGTGAATACGTACAAGTTGTAATTGTACCCTGGTATTTACCGACTGAACACTTAAATTAATCATTTACCCGCTTTACTCACATTTGAAGGGTTAGGCAAGAAATTTCCACGTCGAATGAAACGGCTTCTCACCTGGAACAAGAAAGAAAGATTCATTGTTAATAAAGAGGCAAGGTGGTTTGGAGGGTCCAGCTGAGTTCGTGGGTCACGTGACCCGTCACCGCACAAGCACACGATGCTGAGTGTCAGCATTCGGTTCACTTCATCCAACTCGGCGAGCCCCGGCCCCCGCTCTGCTCTGTCGTACGCCTTGCCGGATACGCGTCAGTGACTTCCTGTTCCACATTCAGGGCTCGGGCTGCGGAGATGTGGTGAATTTGTGTGAGAGGAATGTTTGATATATCCAAGTGAATAGAGTACCGAACCCATCCCCCCCCCCCTTTTTCCCTTTTCAGAAAACACACACACGTATACGCTCACAAAAACACGCCACTCACACACACGTGCTAACTCGAGTGAAAGAGATAAACAAGGTCGCGCGGACTTCAAGGTTTGTTTCATTCCGAAAGAGTGCATCTGAATAAAATTAAACCTCGCACCATTGATGGGGTGTGAAAAGCGGGGCCGCTTTCATTCTACAACAACCTCCTTGTTGGTCTGGGGCAAAAATATCAACGAAAAAGCCACGAGATTACAAATTGTGATATTTCAAAGCCTTGGGAAGAAGTTCAAAGCACCAAGAGTATTTTACCTTCGCTCACTCTCTCTTTTCCTGCCCTCGGACACCGTGGTCCATTTGATGAATATATTTGTCTGCTACACTCCATTCTCAAGGTGTCGCCCGCCAGCCTCAGCCACTGCCTCCTGGGCCCCCATACCGCCCCCTGGGACACCCTCCAGCCCGCCCCC
>NW_026267163.1:640115-644287 GCF_000697945.3 Frankliniella occidentalis
CCCCCCCCCTCTCTCCCCCCCAGGCCACGCGTCCTATGCCCGGCCCAGGCTCACCCGGAATTGCCTATACCTTTCCGGCCTCTAACTTTGTCCAAACTCAATCTCAACTGCGAAACAAGGAGGAGACAGTCGGCCGCCAGTCAGCCCACCAGCCCCCAGCCTTTGGCTTGTATTGTTCGATCGCAAACACATGGCGGGTGATGACAGAGTCAGTTTATTACTTGGGGCAACTTCTTGCTCATTCGTGTACGTCCTTCGCAACTTGGAGCAGAGCCGTTGACGAAGCACAGGTTTTGGTGACACGTTAATCACGGAGCGACAAGGAGATGTGCGGCTGACGGCCCCAGCTGGTATCATTGACACGAGCAGTGAGCAGTTAGTATTGCTCGACGGGCTCTGCTCCCATGCAAGATTGACAAGCGAGGCATTCCAAATAACACTCAGAACATCAACTTTTGTTCAACATTAAATAATATGCATTATGCATCACACATAAACGCGTACTGAATGTTGCAAATGTTGTTTTTTTTTGTTTGTTTTTTTAAGCCACGTTCTAGCGTAACTGTTTCAGCCTACGCTAGGGACACGCTGAGGTCTTTGTGATTGGATGTCATGCCATTTTATTTGTCCATTTGGAGAATAAACCCGTTTATAGAGGGTCATAGAAGCAACGAGAGGATGGGGGGAGGGAGGGGTGCTCTTCCGCTTCAAGATAATGAATTTCTTAACGATAATAATCCCGTTGTGCTGTAAGCTCCTTGTCCCTCACTCGCTTGCGGGACCCGCACCGCCCGCGGCCAACGCCAGCCACAAAGCCGTATAGTAATAGATGGCACAGCGACGACGCGCTTTTGCGTCCTTTTCCTCCTGAATGAAAGTTAACCCATTCATACTTTCAAAGAAGCACGGCCCCCATCCACCCCTCTGCGCCGGGAAAGGGAGGGAAAACAGATGAGGAAAGGGCCGGTAGAGGAGGGGCTCGGGGATATGGCTACTCCGGAACCACAACATGAGCCAAACCAGCACAGAGCAACGTTCGTAACTCAAAGAATGAAAAAAAAATCTTCTAAGTGTATTGTTTTTTTTGTTTGACGTTCCAGCAAAATTCTGGCTTGGCAGCAAATTTTTTGTTTTACCAATAATAACATTTTTGTTATCACCTGTACAGCAAACGTAATTTGCTACTAGGGGATCAGTAAAATAATTCATATGGATATCTGGAGGAGAAAAAAATCCTTTGTTATTAGCAAAGCTCTCATGCTAACAGAGAAAAGAAGAAGCAAACGTCGTTTTCAACTCCATCACTGGCCCTTCCCTGATATTTACGTTCACACAGAACCGATAGAACTCAATGCAGTCGGAGCTGCGCAAAAATAACTGTCAGAGACCGGCACATCCTCCAGCGCGCCCCGCAAGGCCAGACCGCGCGGGCAAGGTCGGTACTCCACATGTGTCGAACTGAAATTGGCGGGGACGAGTGGATGTGGGTTGGCCTCTGGCCGGGCAGGGAGGAGGAGGGGGTGTGCTGCAGGCTGCCGCCTCCCCCGGCGCGCCCCGCCCGGCCGGAAGGGGAGTCCCTCGGCTGCCAGAGCTCACCAGCTCCCGCACACCACCAAGTTCCCTACGGAGTCCCAGGGGGCGCCGGAAACGTCACACTCATCACCTCGGACACGCCGGGGGCTGGGCCAGGCCGCTCCCGGTGCCCAGGGCGGCAGTCTGTCCGCCAGTCTGCACCCCGCTAGAGGGGGTGAGACAAACCGTCATTCATTGCCTCCGCATAAAACGTCTCTACGCCTTTGCTCATCTTGGTGTGTGGTAGTTTGCCAGTTTAAACTGCAGAAACTAAAAGTTTGCCAGTAGTAACTGCAGAACTCTTTAGTTCTACACCAATAACTGCATAACAGTTTAGGGTTGTTGGTGTAGAACTACAGTTCTGCAGTTAGAACTGGCGAACTAAACAGTTTTACAGTTACAACTGGCAAACTTTTAGTTACGCAGTTTAAAGTGGCAAACTAACACACACTAGATAAGCACAGCGCTCTATTTATTGTTTTTTGGTTAATACGCAAAAAATTTTAGAGCAACGATTTAAAAGTTTTTTTTTACCGAGTGGACCTGTCGAAGCGTATAAAATGCTCAGCGCGGAAGCGACTTTCCAATCAATTGGAGGGAAGATGGGGGCTGCGACGGACACGTTGCGTAAACAGCGGCGCGGTGAGCCATAGGAATAGAGAATTATGGAACGGAGAGGGAATTGGCCGAAAATGGATGAGAAATCCCTCGGAAGAAAAGGAGAAGGACGAAAAAGGGTCGGGCAAGAGTCAAAGAGAAAGTTTATCAAACGTGAGGGCTACGAGTAGGCCGCCTCCACCGCCGCCGAGAAAGAGGAGGAGAGGTTGCAAGACTCTGCTCGAATTGTTCTCGGACTGAACGCGCAGTAAATGCTGCGGCCGTACCCCGTCCCCCTCTCGTTCAAAGTTCCAGCACGTATCAAAACCTTTGTGAAGAAGAACAAGATGCGACTGCGAAAAAGTTAAAATGAGTAGCAGCAGCAGGGAGGGCCCAGCAGACCAAACTCTCCCCTTTCTCTCTCGGCGATTTACGCTAACTTGCGCCAGGGAGCAGCGAACCAGGTGGCGGCGGGCCTCGCCAGAGTAATGACGAGTCTTCACAACGCGTCTAGTGTGATCCAGTTAGGAGAGGGTCGTGTCGTAGCCGGTGAGCTACGCACTAGAGATCGAGCAAAGCTCCTGGTAGGATGTGTGCCGCGGAAAAGAATACGCAAAATTGGTATACATGTAGGGTTTACGAGAACAGTGTCGGGAGACACGGAGCACGGAGCCGCACAGTCCTAGGCACCAAAGGTCAAAGCTGGGTCGACAGTCGGCCAAGGTGAGGCCCCGCGCGCGCAGGCCGACCGTCGTTTGCAGGTGAGGTCTGCCTGTACTTGTGTGCGGAGGAACACGCACGCACACGACGAGGCCCAATCTACAAAAGAAGACGGGCCTCCGGCGTGGAATAAATTTAAACAAATGCCTGAGTATAAAGTGGTCTCGTCCCGGGCGAATTTTACATCTTGGCCGTTGTAACGTGCAAAGATAACCGCGCTCAACTAGGCGAGGGAGGGAAAGATAAGAAGACGCCTGTTTGCAGCAGCAGGGCGCTAGCAGTCCGGCCCGGGCAATATATTACAACTTCAAAGACTAAAGCTCACATCGGGCGTGAAACCTGTTAACATCTCATAATTTCATAATTGCATGCTGGCGGACTACAAACTAGAGCACAAGAAGACAGAGTGGGCGGTAAAGAAGCCCGCCTGGAATGAGGGCGGCCTGCCCAGGGGCTAATAGCGTCTCATTAATACTGAAAAACTGCAAATGCCTTTATGACGACGCCGTAACCTTGATACCAAACGGCAGGGGCAGGGCAGGGCCGCCACAAACTTTACTTGTTCCAGGTGGCCTTATACAGCACAGCAGCTTGGATCCAAAATACGCACTGTTAGTAAAAGTTGTGGGATTTCACGGAAGAACACTCGTGAAAAATATTGCCAAAGTCCTTTGGGATTTCCCAAAAGACTCCGCTGATTTCACGTGTCGAATTTAGCTTCGAAACACACAGGTGACCAATATACTCTACCATGAACGGTTGCTTTCCGTTCCGACATGAAAACTAAGAAAGGATAGTCCTCTGGGAACTTCAAATATTGGTTGAGAGTGAATCGTCGGGAAATCCCAACACATTTTTAACAGTGCATCGAACTAACCGCAGTGAATAAACTTTAAAAAAAAAAAAAAAAAAAAAAACTTGTGGAGAAGGGGTAATGCGGACTTATGTTAGTAAGAAGCAAAAGCGAGCTTGTAAATGAAGGAGGATGAAAGCTAAAACAAGATGGCTGCAGCGGCGCACTTTCTCATAAGGTGCCCCCTCTTCACCTCGGGCGCGACGAGCCCCGGTGCAGGCGCCTGCCCCCCGCGGAGCTCCGCCAGCAACTGGCCGCCGCGCTCCCCGAGCTCGTTGAGAGCAACTACGCTGCGGTACAATTTATATCAATTACGGTGCAGGCGCGTCTCAACTGCACTGTAAAAAAGAGTTGTTGAAAAACAACATTCTTACTGATGACGGTGTTGTAAACAAACAACAATGTTGTACGAGAACAATAAAAGCTGTTG
>NW_026267163.1:644337-646229 GCF_000697945.3 Frankliniella occidentalis
AGAGAGAGAGAGAGAGAGAGAGAGAGAGAGAGAGAGGGAGAGAAAGGGAGAGAGGGAGCGAGTAGAGCGCGTCATTATAAACAAGGAGCGAGGTCGAAACTCTCTTCCAAACTCTCGCGCCGCCGCCGCGCGTCCTCGACGCTACTGCAGGCAACGCCGCCGCCAACCACCCCGCGCCCCTCCCGCCCCGCCACCGCAACCACGACCAGCATTCTAGCGGAGAAGGCGAGCTCGCGTGGTGCGGCCAACGAGACGACGACGGCCCGCGAATGCAAAACAGACCGGAGCTCACAGTGAAATGAGTCCGTTTTCCCCCATCCCCAGCGCGCGCACGCAGCAGCGCCGCCGACCGCCGTCTACATCATCTTCCTCGCTCGACGTTTTTTTTTATCTTTTTATTATTATTTTTCGCGTCTAGCGTCGCCTGCCTTCGCCCTCTATGCCATCCAAACCGGAAGTCTGTCGCGTCGTGGCAGCCAATATAATGATGCAGTCAAGGTCAATAGAGTAAGATGACAAGGACGGGGCGAGAGAGGCCGGGGGATTGAGGGGATCACGATCCCTCGAGGGGATCCCATCCATAGGCTTACCCAGGAAAATGAAAAGTTGTAGCAACCATCATATAGTTCCGTCAGGGATGATCAACAACACTATGACAAACTAAAGGTGCAACTGCTTTATACTTCTAAATGTGCAACTGAAAGTTGAATGATACTTTGTATGCAATTCCGTAGTTGTAGTACACTTAGATTAAACGCTCACTGTATACGAAGTGCTCAACTGAAGGAGTTGCACACTTGCAAGTATTCAACTTGCAATATTGCACACTGCACACTTACTAGTTAAGCCGTTTGCACTCTTACTTCATCAGTGCATTATACGATATGATTGAAAAGACGAGTGGCTGGGCGAGTGGTCAAGCCCGTATTTTGGGTTGACCTAAGCCTGCTGTTGTTTGCCTTGACCGTTTTTCGTGAGTGTCTCTGAAGTAACCAGGGCCAAGCAGCCTTTCATTTTTTTTGCGTGCATAGCTATAGCGGCCTATGACCAGTGCAATGGACTCGGTTCCACTACTGCAGAGGGATGTGTCCGCCGCTGCCGGACCCCGCAGGGCCCCACAGGGGGACCCCACAGGGGTGTGCCGACCCCTTCATTAGGCCTGACGCGGGCCGTGGTTACACGGGTCACGGTCCACCGGGGCGGGGGGAGGGGGAGGGCAGCCACCCCCCGGGAGGATCCGCCACCACCGCCTTATTAATCAGGGCAACAACGACTTCGGCTCCGGCTGTAATGGTGGGGTGGGCCCCCTTGCTACGACAGCCTGCGATGTGGACCTTGACCTCGACACGTGTGCGGCCAGCAGGTTTGTTGTTGTTTTTGATGATGCTCGTGTGTTGATTAGAGGAGAAACCGGGCTACGCGCGGTGTTGTTGTGTCTGCGTGTAGCAGGAGTTGCTGCACCCGGGGGCTGCTGCTGTGCGCGCCACCAGCACCCCGTACCCCCTCGCCTCGGTCGCTTTCCGTGGAGCGCCTCCTCGCTGCCCCCCGACTATCTCTGTGCCTCCTTCTCTGCCTCAGACACGCACACACATACGCCCACACACGGGCGCGTCTCGCGCCGCAGACTAATCGGCAGGTCACCAGGGAGGATTGCAGTGCTCCGGGGAGAGGTCTGTTTGCAGATCGAGACGCTCGGAGGTGAGACACACCCATCGAGACAGCACTACTGATTGGCCGGGGAGGTGCAGAGAGAGAGAGAGAGAGAGAGAGAGAGAGAGACGGGGCATGGAGGCAGAGGGGTTGAGGGAGCAGAAGGAGGTGGAGGATGGAGGGGTGGGGGGAAGTAGTAGAGGCCCGGAGGGACTTTTGTTCCCCGGGGAAAAGAGGTTGGG
>NW_026267163.1:647146-649080 GCF_000697945.3 Frankliniella occidentalis
CCCCGCCTCCCCTCTCCTTTCCAGTTCCGGCCCGTCACGAGCAGACAGATTCACAACTTTACGACTTAGCTAGGGACCCAAACTTCGTAGCCTAATTTATGTTGACAATCAGCGCCACCCTGCTCGACGCCCCGCCCCGCCAAGCCGCGCCCACCGGGGACCACCGCGGACTCCGCCACGCACCTCCACATCCATCCCAATCAAAGGCAGAACATTGAGCCGATGAAAGGTGTCCTTAACCAGCGACTAGAATTGCGCCAGAAACCTGCTCTACTTGGGAGTCTGAGAACACACACACACAATTCCTTCCGATCGTCGTTTTGATGGAAATTTTAGTCCTCAATGTGACAGGAAGATTGAATGAAGACAGTGACTTTAAGTTATCCCAGAAAAGGGACACATTCCGAAGTACTTTGCGCAGCAAATGTTTTTAACGTCAAAACAAGGGCGACGACCCGCACCACGCTCCACCCCCGTCCCTCCTACGCTCTTCCCACCTCAACCGCAGACAGGTCGGGGATCGCATAAGAAAAACCGCAAATAAATCCCCGGTCGAGAGTTTGCACTGCGGCCCCCAGCCTTCCCCAGCCCACTACTACCACTACTCCGTCTGCCAACCCCCTTTTTCCATTCCAGCGGTAGTGCATTTAACTAACCACAGCCACCCCTCGGCCGTGGGATGAATTCGGAAATAGCGGAGGGGATTAAAAATACAGGCCTGCTGCTGCCGCTCTGCTGCTGGGGCCAACGACCAGCTCGGCCTAGCGGGCGCGCCCACGTGGCACACGGCACGAGCGGCCAGGCTGGCCTTTTACTTCCCCACGCCTTATTACAGGGGCGGGGAAGAAAAACAGTAGGTGAGCTGTGCGAGGGTATGGGGCAGTTGATCAACATTGTTTATCGTGGTAAAATAAACATTTTGCTCTCCGAAAATGAAAGAGTATAATAAATGCGCTAGAAATCAAGATTACAGAAGAGATACAGGAGAATATAGTGAAAGACACGCAATCAAACACCAAGTTACGTTCCCAACCCGCCATAAAGTTGTTCTTTCAATCTCCCCTCTACCTTGAAAATGCAAGAAAAGAAAAGTCCTATACTCTTGCATCTTCAGATTTTTGTTGTGTACGGTAAAGTAGGCTACCTCAATGCCGTTCCTTGGTGTATACAGTATATTCAGCCCTCCGGTAGTGTACCTATACGATTGTGCGTACGCGTGAGGGTGAATTGTGTGCGTGCGTGCGTGTGCGAGCGAGCTTACGCGAGTGTGCGTTTGTCCTCCCTCGCAGATCCCCCGCAGCTACGCCGCCCGCTGCAAGCGGTTAGTCCCCCTATCGGCCCGCGTGATCCCTTCGGCGCGGAGCCAAGTCCCTCCCTCGCACAGCAGCCCCAGGGCGCGCGGGGAGCGTGGCGCGGAGGAGCAGCGGCTCGGGCAGCAGCAGCGCCAGTGCACAACCCTTCGCTACATCCGCCTTATCCGATCAGCAATGACCGCCCCCGCCCCGCCCGCGCCCCGCCGTAGGGCGGACCCGAGGGCGGGCAGGTCCCGCCCGCGCGCATCCTGCGCTGCCGCCCATAGAAACGTTCCATGGGATAATCGTTCAGATGCCGAGGTACTTTGGGAGGACTTCGCTCGCGAGCGCGGACGGTATAGGGAAGGGAGGTCAACGAGCTGGACTGGCCAGCCGGGGCACCACCCTCACAAAGATTCTCCATGCACACTCCCAAGTCCCAGAAACATTTTTTTAAAAATATACATTGAAGTGCATTTTCCAAAATGTTGTCTTTCGAAAAAACATTAATCTCAACTGTGTTTGCATGGTTTATGCAAATAAATGGTCACGCAATCCTCAGACAAACTTTTTGCGGAAAAAATCATGATTTTGTACAAATGAATACACACAAATTTACGCTTAAATTTTAACGAAAAATAT
>NW_026267163.1:649130-654786 GCF_000697945.3 Frankliniella occidentalis
TGAACAACTTTTGTTGTCCCTGAACAACTTTTGTTGTCCCTGCACAACTTTTGTTGTTACTGAACAATCGATGTTGTTCTACAACAACCCAATGCCGCTATGTAACGACTTTTCCCATTAAAAAACTTAACGACAAATTTGTCGTTATTTCGATGATTTTTTTTTACAGTGTGCGTAAATAAACCGGCCCTCCTCCGTCTCCTCTCCCTCCCCTCTCCTCTCATTTTATGATACGGCGGTCAAACGAAAAAAAAATATACATTACAAAGTAGCAAATTTGACTGCATTTTGTTTGAGCCATAGCCACTCACCCGTATCAACGGCCCCATGCCGCTTAGTGAAATTCGTTAGTTGAGCTCGCTCACCTGAAAATAACAAAAAAATATGTGAGCATAAGAGACTGCGTGAAAACACGAGAGTAAAGCAACGCCATTGTGTAGACACTAAAAACGCGACGTGTGAAGAGACAATGCTCTGTTATATACCCCGTACTGTCAACTTTGGCGCTCACATGTTCCATAGAAACAGTGACGGGGGAAAGGGGGCGGGGGATGAGGCAGACGAAAAAAGCGGTGCGCCTGTCTGATAGCAGGCCGGCGAGGCTGTGGGACTACTCGCCTGGGAAGGGAGCACATGTTTCCTGACATGCATGCTAATAGGGTTTGCCAGCTGCAGGACCAACTGGAGCAGAAGAAGCATCAGAGCGCGGGTAGGAAAAGGGGGAGGGCAGAAAAAACGAATGTCTTGCTGCCATAATCCTTCACGCTGTCCACTGGTCGCCGCTCCATCTGATCACCTCGAATCACTTCCGCACAATTTGATTGTTTCATACTAGCGAAGATCCGTGACGAGCCTTCTCCCTTTCCTCACTCTCCTCGAACAGGGTAAAAAAAAAAAAAAACACACACACACACACAGAAAAATCCAATTCATGCATAGAATAAAAACGCGCGCTGCAGATAAACGTTTTGAGTAAACAATTGTGAAACGAGAGAGGCCCCGCAGAGAATGCGAGTGCTAGCGAAGGCCCCGCTAACGCTCGACCACATTCTGCCATCCCGCAGCCCACATGCAACCATTTATCAGCCCAGTGGTGCGTTAAGTGATAACGGCTTCATCCATATTGTAAGAGCACCGGAACAAGATGGGGAAAAAAACCTGCGCGGCCAAAATTCATCCATTCCAAAAGTCTGGTTGCGTGCGCAGCCCAGGATTACAGGATATCTGATGAGCCATTGAGTAAAGTTTGCTGTGTGGGACTTTGAAAAGGCTCGTCAGACTACTTGTGAGGCGAGATCTGACTTGCAAGTTATATGAGGTCAGCGCGCTCCGAACCCTGCAGAGGTCTCGTGCGTGGCCTAGGCAACAAGACGGGACTTCCCCTCCAGAGCAGACGCTGGTCGTTAGGGATTCAGGCAGAAACACCTGCCTGGAGCAATGCCTCCTCCGGGTCCCCAATTCCCTCCCCCCCCCTCACCCACCCAACACTTTAAAGTATTCAGGATTTTTTTATACCTCGGCTCAGTAAATGTGATTCCATCTAGCAGCCGGAGTTAGCCACCCGCCGCCCCACTGGCAAGAAATTGACTTTACAAGATTCCGACACTTTTCTGGGTCCTTTCATTCGAGACCGCCTCCTTCTTGTGAAAGGGTTAAACTTCATTGAGCACATTTGCCTTTCATGCGATTTTTAGCCGGTCCGCATACAAGTTTACCTTCTTCAATAACTTGGCCGAAGTTTTACGCAGTCCTTGTCCGAGCAATTACAAGACGAAGATTTCACTCGTCATAGCAAACAAATAATGTCTGGATAAGAAACTGGCCGAACAAGAAGAGCCAGGGCAAAGCTTGAGCTGCCGCGATTAATTCGGGTAATTAACCACAATGAATGTGCTCACGAGAAACCTGCAGCGATTACGCGGTCGTTAAAGTAACTTATCGCCCCTTTCCCGCGGCCTGCAATGTAAACACGAATATTTCCACATTCCTGTGATTTCAATAAATTGCAAAACGAAGCAAATACGTTCCATGCGTTTCTCGCTATCCCGCCCTCCCCAGATTAATGCGCTGCAAAGACAGACGGTGAACAGCGGTCATTACGTTAATGGACGCTAAATCTCACAGCAGACACTTCGTCTCTTTCACCTTTCAGTCAGTCGCATTCCAAATCGTTTCCATATCGGTGGACCACTCAGTATATTGCTGGAGCAGTTTATGGCAAGATTTATAGTCAAAGTTCACCGAGCACAACTTTGGCGGGCGGTGCGCTGCGGGGCGGGATGGGCTGGGCTGGCATGCGCCGGCGCGCCGCGTCCCTGCCAACGCCATTCACTTGCTTAAGCCCATGCCGTTATTTTAGAATAACTCCCGGGGCACAAAAAACGAGATATAAGGTCCGCGTGCTGCAGGAGCGGAGCGGCTCAGCTGTTGTAAAGGACCTGACCACCGCGCCGGCATGGAAACCCGCGGGCAGCGCGGGTCCTAAATCACAGAAGGGCGGAGCGGTGAGGGGGACAAGGACAGGGGCGGGCCGCCGGGCGGGCTGGCCAACACTCGCAGAGCGATTTCCCCGAGGGCCGTGGCTGGCGGCCGCCCCAGCTCCGCGTCGAGCGCCTTCCGCAGCTCCTAGGGGACCCAGCCGTGTGTCCGGACCAATGTTTTCCGATGAGCGACGGACCCGCCGCACACGGCAGGGACAAAATTGAGGTCTCGGAATTTTGATGAGAGTGAATCCGATTGGCGGCGGCGGTGCGTGGCGTGTGGGGCAGAAGGAAGGAGGTGAGGACGTGGAGGACGAGGTGAACCACGAGCAGGTCAAGGCCGGCGGCGCGCAGGTGACGCTGTCGCGCGCGGCTAGACCACAGCAGCAGTGCGCCGCTACACCACCGCCACGCGAGCGAAACTTGCGAGCGTCTACCAAGGGTGTTGGCACAAGAAGTAGTTAGCGAGAGCCGAAGAGCCTCTGCGGGTTTGCACTTCTCGTTTTCTCGCAGCAGCGCGCTTTGATCTCCGTCGGCGATTTCTCATGACCTATTTAGGATGAGGGGGAGGAGGAGAGCGATTCCATGATTCCCCAGTTAGTCAGGCCACTCGTTATTGGCAGAGCGACTGGCTCATCAAAGGAGTGCACGGCCACAGGTGCACACAGCACAATTCTTGCAAAGACTTTTGGAACATTTTAAGGAAGTTTGCATTGAAAACTATTTTATTTGGATTTCAAAATATTTTCTTCGTAAGTTGCGAAGAAAATAGTTTGCAAGGTTACGAACTAATTCATTGCAGCGTTACAAACACTTTTCTTCGTTAGGTGCAATGAACTAGTTCGCAATGTGAAGGTTTTAGCTTGCAATTCAAAGCATTTATCAACGCTTCTAAATTCTTTGCAATGCAAAGAGTTCTTCGCAAGCTTTTTACAGTGCTTTGTAAAGACTATCTTGGTAAAGTATATATATTGTTGCGTTTTAGTTAAAGATAGCCTAAACATTTTTCAACACTTGAGGTCCCGATACACACACAGGCCATCATGCAAGCATAACTTCGCAAGCGCTACTGCGGTATCGCTGCCGCCCGGCCAGGGCCAGCCTCTGGTGGCCGCGCACCGGAACAAGGCATGGCGGCGACGGTGCCCCGCCAGTCCCCCTTTCACGTCCCTCCCGGGCCCTCCGGGTCCCCGCAGGTCCCTGCAGGTCAGGTCCGTCCGGGTGCCGCCGGGTCCCTTCCGGCGGGGCCCCGCGGGCACAAAGGGGCTCCAATTGGTACAGCCAATCGACCTGCGCGGCCCTCAATTACTGTCAGCGCGCGCCGCATGCCGCACTAATATCCACTCCGCTGCATCCAAGTGACGCACGGCATCCCGTCACACTGCCCAGTGCACAAAATCCTGTCCCGTCAATTTCAAAATCACACTAAAGTAGAACGAGGGTGCCTTTTTCATTGCCCTTTGCCCTTTTTTCCATTTTCTTTCTTGTTCACGCTCGGGGTAAAATTTCCATGCTGCGCATCGAGATGAATGCCCGCTTCTAATGGGAAGAGACACTTTTCCTATGTGCATCCCCGTCGCACATGGAAAGTCCTCATAGCCAACTCATGGAGGGCACACCCTGGGGGCAGAGGCAGCTTCCCACAGGTAACCTGCCTATAGGGTCCTATAGGTAAATTGCCAATTGGATTGCCCCGACTATGGGGAACGTGCCGGTGGCCATGCTCCGACTATAGGAAACGTGTATGGGCATATGCTTTGCCAATGCGCGGTAACTGTTCTATATGAGAGGGCTTCTTTATAGTAAGGATTTCGGACTAAAGTTTAGAACAATGTCAAATTGTTTTAGGAATATGGACTTAATTTGGTACGCAAAAGCTAGGGTAAAACTTAGTAGGGCCGTTTCAATGTTTATGAAGTCTGAGCATTTTTTTCTAGCAACAACGATTGCAGACCTACACCCCACAGACACGATATTCCTATAGCTATGCTCCCCTTAGGAACAGGAAATCACCATGCGAGTTTTGACGCGGGCGAGCGCCTCCGCCAATATGCTTCCAACTTTTCGCCTGCTGCGTCTGATTGAACGGTTTTGCGCTATAATGAGTGGATGTCGAAACAAGACTGCGCCCTAATGACTTCCCCGCCTGCGCGCAGAACTAGTCTCAAGACGAGCGGCGCCCGGGTACTAGACGCAGACGGCAACTGGGGCGGGGATTATTCAATGCAATATTGATTTAAAATCTATAATTTACCCAATGGAGGAATATAAATGTGCTGTATGCCGTTTCCACGTTTCGCACGATGCCGTATTCACGTTTCACGACACAATACCGTATTTATGTTTCACATTGAAGCACATGCTTCATGCCCTCAAATTTAGGACACCTCAGAGCACTATAAGGACTTTTTAGTGTTTAACACGTTGAGTCCCATCCCAGACCAGGGCTCGGCGACCGTGTGAAGCATAAATCCTATCACTGTGTTCACACTGTGCCTTTAAGCAAACCTGAACTCCACACCTCCACTCACGAAGAGAAACAGCAGGCGAATAGGCGCGCAGTCGGCCACGAGTGTGAGCGAGCTCTTTGCAGCCCGAGCGCCCGAGCCGCTCTATCCCTGAAAGGGGCCCCAGTCACAGTCCCGCTGCAGCGGCGCACTTAAGCTCCACGGTAAGTCCATGCAAAGCAGACCGTTGAGTGGGGCGGGCCCCGGGGCCGGACCTGAGCGCGCCTGACCACCTCGGCTATATTTTTCCTGCGCCGTCCGCAGCTAGGCCACCAGAACAGGCAAACAGTTAAAACAACGAATACCGACCATTGTAAAGGGACACGTGGTACAGAGAGTGAAAAGAGAGGTCGGCATTAAAAAAAAATCACTGAAACTTAACTTTTAAGGTTCTCATCGGATTAAAATTAAATACAATCGAACGTTGGGTAGAGTATAACACTGGTTATACAAAATGTAGAAACTTGCACACCAATGAGGCCTGAGCCGCGTCGCTGCTTCCAGCTAGGGCCCGAATCCACTATGAGAAATCGTGCGCTCAAAATAGTGGTTTACGTAAGATTTTCCATTTCTATATGTGCAGTTTTAAGTGAGCAAAAATTACACACTTTCTGATATCGATCTGAACTAGACGTCAACAGTGTAGTAAGTAATTAATACATTAAATAA
>NW_026267163.1:654836-656586 GCF_000697945.3 Frankliniella occidentalis
CCTTCCCGACCGGGCAAGGCGCGCGAATCACTAGAAATGGAATAAAAAACAGCCCCGCCCCGCCCCGCCCCGCCCCGCCCCGGGCTCAGGCGCGCCCAGAGGTGAGCGGCAGTTCCATTACTTCGCCACCGGCTTGCTGGAATTGTTTTGCAGCCCTTGTATTGGGGATTCCGCGCCGCCCCCACCCGCCCCCATAATGTCGTCGTCGGTGTTCGGCCCCCGGGCCCGCCGCCCGCCGCCCCCGGGGTCCGGCCCGCGTCCTTAAGGCAAGTCTCCGACAAGCGCAGAGACCCCACGTTTTATTGAAAGAGCCCCGCGGCTTTCAAGAGCGGCGCGCGGCGTTTCAAAGCCGTGTAAAACGTGCGACATAGGACCATGCGGTGAGGGCCTACTTACGAGCTGTCCCCGACAAGCCAGTAGGACGTCGCCTATTCTGGCAACAAGCGCGGATTATCACCGGCTGGAGAGGCACAGACTGCACGACCTCACCCGAGGGCCTAACTGCATCGCATGCCAAATGACAATAATGTTACGGGCTGATAGGGACACTGCTGCTGACTTCAGCCAGGAGAGAGCAACAGACAGAGACGCGAGGAGCAGGAGAGAGCGACAGACAGAGACGCAAGGGGCGGGCGGGAGAGAGCGCGCGCGGACAGTTTTGTCATCTATCGCGTAATCGCATATTGTATTATTGATCGCACGCCTGTCCGACTGCCGCTCACGGCGTCTCTCTGCTGTCTCCTACAGTTTTGTTCGTCTCTGCCAAAGCCGAGTCAACTGTCAGCCCCTGGCGTCGGCTCTCGTCTTGAAGCAGCAACAGCAAGCAGCAAGCACGAAGCGGTCACCAGGTGTGGGGCGAAGAGGTCGGGCGAACGCGCGAGAGCTCTCCGTGTGGAGAGAGAGGGAGAGGGAGGGAGAGGGAGAGAGGGAGGGAGAGGTAGAGAGAGAGGGAGAGAGAGGGAGAGAGAGAGAGAGAGAGAGAGAGAGAGAGAGAGAGAGAGAGAGAGAGGACAAATAGTTCCGAACTAGACACGCAAGCAGTAGCAGTGGGATTTAGAAGGAAAAGAGAGGGAAAACCTGCGCACCGGAAAAGTGGCGGCTAGTTTGAACATTTGCTTTTGGAAGCAGCAGCAGCAGGGGCAGCGGTCCAGCTGCTGGCAATTAGCCACAGAGCGCAGAGCGGAGACCGGCACGGCGCCTTAGAAGCAGGAAACCGACTTGTGATGGCTGTGGCGGGGTCGGGGCGGGGTCGGGGCGGGGCGATAGCTGGTGGCGGACCGCGCCGGCAAGGACCTCTAGCCGCGCTGCGAGACAAGCGGAACACCGCCCCGCCCCACCGCGAGCCACCCCGGCCGGCCTCCACGGCACCAACAACTTGCAGCAGCAAGCGGGGGGTAAATGAGAGAAGTCGACGGGCGTGACGGGCCGCTGGCGGGGCGCGGCGGGGCGTGCGGAGGGGCGTGGCGGCGGACTAAAGGCAGATTCGCAGCGGGGACGCGGAGGGGTGGAGGGCGAGGGCGAGGGCCCGGGAGGAGGGCCGTGGCCAGCTGACCGCAGGACAATGCAATAGCCGCTACAATGTTGCAAAACACAAGCAGGCTAGCCAGGCCCCGGCGCTTCGTGACCAAGTCGTTGTGTCACAGTTGTTGACTTCGTGACCGAGAGTGAGAGGGGAAGGGGCAGGAAACGGGAGCGGAGAGAGAGAGAGAGAGAGAGAGAGAGAGAGAGAGAGAGAGAGAGAGAGAGAGAG
>NW_026267163.1:657344-659285 GCF_000697945.3 Frankliniella occidentalis
AATACATTAAATAAATTAATTTAAATAATTAATTCAATTAGAAAGAAACAAATGTTTTCGCGCACTTGCTTGACATCAGATCAGATACCAATTAGACACTAGATATTACAAGCGCACTGGTCCTGGCAGGGAACGGAATGTCGAATGAGTGAGGTCCACACTGCTGCACCACCGTCGATGGCTTGGCGATGTGCGGCGAGCGAGCTACCGCAGCCGCCAGACAAGGCCGAGGTAGGTACAAGGGTTGTAACCGCCACAGGCAGCGGAGCCATGAGTTATAGCCGCCTGAATTTGGCGTTGTACTGGTCGGGGTTAAAAGGTCGGCTGCATGGTAAGTACGTGGGCGTGGGGGCTGAGGAGTGGGGTAGGATGTAAAGTGAGGGGACGAGCCGCCGCCGCCGCCGGGGCCGTGAGCCGGGGCCGTGGGCCGGGGGTCGGTCCTCGGGAGATATTAAACCTAGATGGAGCGGGCGGGCCTGGTTATTAAGCGTTGAGGTGGCGGCAGGGAGGCAGCGGTCTGGTCCCTGTCGGGGCCGAGTCCCCGTCCAGGTCCCTGTCCAGGTTCCCGACCGGGTCCAGGTCACGGCTACTACAGCTACGCAACCGCCGACCCCCCGTCCTCCCCGGGGGCGACCCATGCCACGGGGGAGGACCTTCCAGCTAGCTGGTCGCGACAATTCCTTACCCCCCCCCCCCCATCTTTTCACCCGCTCTTTCTCCTTCTTTTCATCTCCCGCTCTGGCATGTATTTTGCCGTCCGCATCTCCGCACACGCTGCACACTAGCCATGGCGACCAGTCCCGGTGACCATTAAACGAATATCACGTGGAACTGAAAGAGAGCAGGGCGGGAATTCAAACGAGAGGGAATACTGTTGCCGGAGAAAACGATCCGAGTCGGGGCTGATTCCCATGTCCGAGGCGCCAATAAAAAGCGTTAGGACGCATTATTTTCTCGACAAGCAGCCGACATGTCGCTGAGTATGTGACCGGCGGGGAAAGAGAGAAGAGAAGGGAAAAAACGAGTGGCGGGCGATACGTTGATTGGGACGGGTCTGGCTTCCACGGCCCGCGTGTTGGTCCATGTGGACCGGGAGGGGAGAGGCACGGCGGTAGATATGGGCCCAAGCCAAGCCCTTAGGGGAGAAACGCAGGGAGAGGGGGCGGGCCTTAGGGGGCGGCCGGGCCACCCTGACTGATGCGGGCTGAGCACTTGGCAGGTTTCCACCGACATGTCGGACCTGCCCCGCCAGGCCACCGCCGCCGCGGCCCCCATCCTCAGAGCGGGGCCCGCCGCAGCCCCGGGCCTGCAGTGCGTACTCAAATGAAAAAAAAATAGAAGAAAAACAGCCAGCTGCTCAAAGTGCCGACTTCTGAACTTTATTCCTCACATCAGATATTCAACAAGAGTAGGTAGTTCGCTGCCGGAGCCCGCCACTTGAGGGCAACACCAAGTGAACCTGTCTCTGGGGGGTCAGAGGGCGGGGAGAGGTTCCCCTGGAGGGTCGAGTCCGGCGGGGGCGGAGGGAGAGGACGGCCCCACGGGTGCCGCTGACTCTCAATAACGACACACACAGAAATACACATACCGCAGCGCGCGCACGGAAAGTAAATTAAGAAATGACGAATAACAAGCTTTGGTTTCTGTTGTAGTGTTTCTATTTCAATTACGCAAAAATACTCGCGGTCGCAATTTTAACGGGGCCCTTGGCGGGGCCCCTTATTCCCCACAACTATAAACTAGCGACGCGCGCTGCGCTGCTGCAGTTTACATCGCAATACGACGCGTCTCGAGTTTGCCGCTCGTGCCCATGACGCCTTGGCCCCCACCCACATCTGCCTGCTATCCTTTCCAACTCGGCAGCCCTCCCTCCACACTTCGCCCCCTTGCTTTTACCCGTTCTGCGGGTTGCATTCCCGAACATTCTCCCCACCCCACCCC
>NW_026267163.1:667466-668108 GCF_000697945.3 Frankliniella occidentalis
CCACCCCCCACCCCCCGGGTCCTCTGGGCCATGTACGTATTTTCAACCAGTGGGCCGACGACGGCAGACAACGGATGACCACCTGCTGACTGCAGAGTAAAACCTGGCGAGAGAGACGGTTATAGGGTGTATAAACGTTACGGTGTGCTCATCAAGAACGCCAATACGATTTTTTTTGTATTCGATAAAACGAAGAACAAAGTGAGGGAAATAGCGGATGATTAATTAAACGCCATTGCCCGGCGGAGCCCCGCCTCGCCTAGCCGTACATTGTGTACCCGGCAGGCAGCGCAATGGGGGAGAGAAGTGCGCGCCAAATTACGAACCGTCCGAATTCGCGGTGTGCATTGCTGCTAAGGCCCCCGCTGGGGTGCGGTCGGGGAGGGGGGGGGGGGGGGCGCTGTGTGCTACATCGGTCGTGTGGGGATTGGCCGAGAGAGAGAGAGAGTGGGGGAGGGGGGCGGCCGTTACGGTCATCAAGGGTGTTGTGGAGCAGCTGCGGGTAGTTGAGGAGGGTGGTTGAGCTGAGTTAGGGCAACGCGCTCCAGAGCTCCATAACACATGCGAGAAAGGGTGAGTGGAAGACTAAGAGAAGGGAAGGACAGGGTAGAGAGAGAGAGAGAGAGAGAGAGAGAGAGAGAG
>NW_026267163.1:668158-672334 GCF_000697945.3 Frankliniella occidentalis
GGCCCCTCCACCTCTCCCCACTACACCGCCCCACTCAGCAACCCCCGCGCCCCTTCCCATTCGCGTCGGAGGCACTTCCTCCGCGCTAATCACTTATGCCAGCAGTCACAGCCATTCTGCACAGCCGTGAGCCCCTCCCCCTCCCCTCCCCCAAGTATGCCGTCACGAACTCACATCCTTCACATGTATTTGTGCAGCGAGGAGCACTTCCTTGCCAAATTACGGCTTACGGCTGTGGTTTCACACCCTCACCCGCCATCCCTACCCCCCCTCTCTTTCTCTCTGTCTACCCGTATTCCCTCCGCTCCTCCTGCCCCCTTTCCCTAGATGCACTCGGTGCACTTCCCAGACCGCGAACAACAGCTGACAGTGTCGCGCGGTGTCACGATTTAGTTCGGTTTGCCTTCAACCGGGACCGAAGCGGGCGCCTAAGTGTGCGACATGGCGTTGCCTGGAAACTTGGAAACGGTTTGCCCGACATCACAGGCAAAAACTGGAACCTCGCGAAAAGTAATGCAGACAAACATCATCCGGTAAAAGAGGAAATAGTCCGTTGTTCCCGTTTCCCTTTGCATTCTAGTTTCAATTCGAATTTCACGTCTGAATACTCGCGAATTAATACATAGGGAAGACGAATCCGGTGGACGGCAGAAGAGCGGGGGGCATTTGAATAAATGAATAAGACAATTTGGTGGTTCGAGCGGATAGGAGGGGAGCAAACGAGGGCCAAGTGTTAAGTGGGAAGGGTGCCTTCGACGCCAGCGCACAGTAGTGGGAGGAGGGCGAGAACCAAATAAAACCATGAGGGGCAGAATAAGAAGATACGAGAAAACTTCACAGTCTTCTAATCTAGAAATGTGTTGGACCTCGCGCGAGAGAAAGTATAGTAACCCCATAACTGTGGCCTTGATCTTGAAACTGTTCGCAAAAGTCTCCAAAACTTTATAAACCAAATTCGAGAATGGGGGGGGGATTTATATAATGTCGTAGAAAAAAAGAGCAGCCTTCCTCGTAGGCTGGTGTAAATGAATGCCGTCGACTCGCTTCCACTTCAGAGAGGCGCCTCGAAAGCAGCATTCCTTTTCATTTTTCGATTCTTTAAAAAACTAACGTGGAGTGGCGTTGGTCGGGGACTGGCAACGCGCCGAAATTGCGACTGTGCGTCTTCATTTGGCCGTGTCGTGGCGAGTGAGAAGCAGCAGCAGTGGCGCCCCTCGGGGGCGGCAGCAGCCTGTCAGGGTAGGCCGCCCGGCGGGCAGGCGAGCGCGCGCGTGGCCGACCCACCGGTCCGCAGGCGACTTGTGTGTTTTGCATCGAGCGGGAAGAGGCGGGCGCGGGGGGCTGCTGTGCCTGTATCACGGCCAGCTTTATTGACTTATCTCCAGTTGAATGGGCGCGCTGACGAGCTCCCCCCCCCCTCCTCTTTCACCGTGCCGCGCCCCTCCCCGCCCGGCGCGCGCGGCGGCCACCAGCTGCAGACGCTGCGATGTCCGACGCGGAAGTTTTGGTCAGCACTCCGGGCCGGATCCAGCGGGCACCGCCACCACCAGCCTGGCGACCGCCTCGGCGACCGCCGCTCGCCCCACTTGTCTCTTGCTGCTTTCAAACTTGAACGAGACTGGCCGTTATATTCCAGTGAGCCAGCGGAAGGAAAAGCGACAATAGCGGAAAACTTGTAGTTTACCAAAGCGGACAACTCGACCAAGACAGAGGCCAGAGGGGCAGCCCCCCGTGGCGCCCGGGCCGGACTCCAGTTACCCCTCCGGCAACTTTCGCTGACAAGCTGGAATCAAGGATGTTGTGTTTGTGTCGCGTCCCGGATGCAACCCCCCATACCCCCTACCACGGGACGCGCCAAGCGGGACATGTTTCTTTCACACCAATAATCGGGTCCGGGCAGCTTTCTGAGAATAACTTCAAGCGCCGTACTGCAGTGTCAGGCATTGATTAAAAGCAACCTGTCGTGTTCAATGTTTTCTTCTCTTGGGCCGGAGGATTCTGCTCCCGACGGAGTTTTAACGGGGGAAAAAAGGGACTGAAGACAGATAGAGTCGGGGAATGGCTCGGGGGTGAAGGAGAGAGTGAGCGAGGGGCGGCGGGGGAGACAGGGGAGGGAAAGAGAGAGAGAGAGAGACGGGAGATTCCGTGACGAGGCGAGAATACAATGAGATAGACTCTACAAATAACGGGCCAACGGACAAATCAGAAGAAGGCAAGCAACTGAAAGAGCCGAGAGGAAAGGGAGGGGGACAGAGATAGAGTAAGAGAGAAAGGGAGACTATGGAGAAAGGTGAATCCGAGAGACTCGGCGCGAGAAGAGAATGGGAAACAACTTTGGTATAATCGCAAAGGGACACCACGAAAAAACGAAATTGCGACCAGCACACCAGTGCTATGGGTCTTCGCTGAGGGACCGAGAGCCAGCCCCTCGCCTTGGCTCCCCTCCACTACTCCTCACCTTGACACTCTCGGACCGGACGAAGTCCTTTGCAAGTCGATCCTGTCACCACCACATTGCCACCGTCAACACTCGACCACTACTGACTTCGTCTCTGTGCTTTTCTCCCTGATCTTAGCTCACGGGCGGACGTTTCTTTTCCTTTCTTGTTTTTCGCTTGCTGTCTGCCCTTTACACCTCACCCTCCTCTTTTATTTTGCAAGGAAAATTGCTTGAGAGATCGTTTAACAAGTAACTGCTTTGTCGCAAAGCCTGATAAGGCTGCGCTACAAAAGCCTTGCAAGACTCTCTCTCTACCCCTCATCGCTCTCTGCCTGTCACCACCCCACCGACTCTTCCTCTTGTCGTTCGATAATTCCCACGAAAAAATTCCGCTAAAATATTTATGAGGGATTACAGAGTGTCGCGTTTAACTGAGCTACAGTTTACACATCGCTTTGAACACAAACTTAAGAAGAGCGTAATGGTGAAAACACAGAGGTCGAGGATGCGCATCAAACATACCAGCGACCTGGACACGTGAAATAATAATAAATGTTTCTAGGAAACGGAGATGTGCCGGTGCGCCCCAGGCCTCGCGCGGAGCCCGCCGGCCCGCCCGCCGCGCCGTCCATCGCCTTCACTCGCTCCTCTCGGGCTCAGGTAATCACGCATTCCCGTGGAATTAGCACGTACTGACTAACTAATTACGGGGAGTAGTGCGAGGCGGCGCGATACACGAGGTTGCATCCCTCCCCCTTCCTAGTCCTGTAACAGCCACGCACACGGGCAAACCGAAGCGAAACACGCGTAGGCCAGAGCTGATTTACGCGCTACAGACCTTCTTCGCGATGGCGAGTAATTACCGTACTCACTTTATTCTTTGGGAGCTCCGCATGTGTGTGGCGTGCGCTGGTTGGCTGCAAACCCTCGCGTGCCAGCTCGTCCGCGCACCTTGCGACTCACCTGCATAGCAAACAAGAACGAAATAGTATATTAGGTACTACACTACAACCAATACGGTTTGGCCAACCTGATTTGTGTTCGGTGTGCTTCACTCTTTGCCGTTTTTTTGTGTTTTTTTTCGTTTTTATGTTTGCTTTTCGCTTCTTTTTGTAAAAAAATAAGTAAATAGACGGTCATTCCACGATCCCATACAAAACAAACAGGCACAAAAAGAAAACCGAGCGAAACGGGTACGCCGCCAGCTCCCCGAAATCCACGTTGCTGAACCACGCAATAAAGTGCTCGCCGAGTGGCTATCGCTTTATGGCAGCAATTTATCGTCGTTTTCCGCCTGCAAGGTAGGCAAAGCCGAGGCGAGCCGCAAAGATCGGATTAGTTGGCTGCGCGGTACACTCCCCCTTCCCCTTCCGTGCGGATTGTATTGGCATTATTTATTACGTTTGCTTTGCGATTTCTTCCCTTTTTTTTCACTTCGAGTCTGTCCGTTTACAAAGAGTGCCGCGGCGCGTACATTATTTATCGCGGAATATCGAGCGCGGGGCCAAAACACGGCGCGCGGCGAGCGACGGACACTTCTAATGATATTAGCTTCATCTCTCACTCTCCGTATATTTGTTTCGTTTTCGCTCAATCCCGAGGTGAGAGCTTTTGCGACGGACTCGGCCGCTCTGGCAATAGAGCGCGAAGACAAACCTTAATAAATTTCTATAATAGGTGTCACAATCGTGTTTTTTTTTTTTGTTTATTTTTTTTAAAGCGAGGGGTGGTTGCAA
>NW_026267163.1:676921-679947 GCF_000697945.3 Frankliniella occidentalis
GGGGGGGGGAGCCGGGCAGAACCTGAAAAATGCTAAGAGAAGTCTAGGTCAAGGAACAGCAGGGAGTAGGGCCTGGTAAAAAATTGTGAGTAAGATGACGACAATGAATTAAACTTTTGGGTCTGCGACTTGAAAGCGAGAGCAGGGTGGTGTGGTGCGGGGCCTTGCTAAGAGCCTGGCTGCCGAGTCAGCTCCGTGCATCACTACACCTCACTCGCTCCTCGCGCCGCAGCCGTGATTTTCCTTCATAGACCGCCTAGGGTAATACGCACCCTGTCTCTGCCGAACGTTAAGACCATCCCCGGCGCACTCGCCCGCCTGGCCACTACATTTTACTGTGCAACTTAATCTTAGGCTAAACCACCGCCGCCTATACCCCCTGGGTTGTTGTCTCAGGCATTAACCAAAAGAAGCTCAGCCTATCAATGCCCCCCCCCCTCAGTTACTTCCCGCTCCTTTAACAACTAATAAAATAAAACTTCTCTCTCAGGCGCTCCACAACGACGGCAAGCGAGTATAGTGGCAGCCCCCGAGCCAGCACGCCCCCTCTCCCCGCCTCCCTCATGCATAAGTGAGAGTAAAGGTTCCCAACTATCACTTTGCGCAGAAAATCAGTTTGCTCGTCGTGTCAGATGAGAAGCAGGGCCGTAACAGCTTAGCGCGGCATAGCGGCACCACGCAGCCGTTTCATTAAATTTTAGGCAGATAGCGGTCACCCCGGAAGGAGTTGAAAAGTGGAAGGGGAGCCAGAAGAAGAGCCGACCGCAGGACAACGGCAGCAGCGCGCTCAGCTCAGCGTGCGGTCCCCACATGCCGAGCATTCCACCAGCCCCGTAGCGGCGAGAGGAAAACATCCCCAGCGAGCGGCAGGAGGGAGGACGGGCGAGAGAGAGAAAGAGGGGAAAAAAATTGAGGGGAAAAACATGGGAATAAAACGATTTTTCAGCAGCGGGCGGCGCGGACGGACACACTAATGTTGAAATCCGTCTACCGCGGGGGAAGGGGGCAGCCGTCATCCTGCCGAAGCGCCATTAGCGTGTGCTCTGGAGGCGGGTTGGGCTCGCGGCCTACTGCTGCCGACCCCTGCGGGGGCCCGGTCGGGCCCGGTGGTGTAGGGGGAGGGGGGGGGGCGTTTAAAGGGCAGCAGTGTATTCCCGCGACATTCGTCACCGAGCTGTCATCGCCAAGCGCCACCCCCACACCACACACAGGTGTGTCGCACAGGGCGCGTTAATTAATTTAATTCATAATTTAGTGAGCGGAGTGAGGGGGGCAGAGGCGCTCCGGCGGAGCAGGCCACACCTTCTCGATATAACAAAGCAGGGGGAAGGGAAGAAAAAAAACACGCATTTGCGCGATTTGAGTTTTGCTGATAGTTTCCGTAAGACGCGTGCCCTGCAAAAACCCCTTCACTGCTTCCTGCTCGACAAACCGTTCCTCACCCAAAGAGAGAACTCTTAAGCTCGCCCTGTTTCAATCTATTGCTCTAAATTCTAACTCTATGTGGATATAACGTTTTCCCGACCTGCAATCCCAATTGTAGTGAGAGAGGACCCAGCACCAGACACATTGGGCGAGGGCTATAAATTATGACTCAAATAAACCGAAAGAAATGATCTGATCTCTCCTGAGACCAACGAAGGCTAGCAAGATATCTGAGTTTCGTATTGACAGAGTAAATGAAACAGTCCATTCCATTGTCACTCGTTTCGCAATTCCAAGGTCAAATTAGTGCGTTGGTGTGGGCGTGAACGGTAAAAGCAAAGGATAGAAAAGGAACACAGCACCGACGTAAATTATTCAAGAAACACCTGGCCTTTGGTTAGGCTATTGAGATCGAATCAACTTTTTCCCATCCCTCCTCGCACGTCGTTTCTACTGCTATAGCGCCACAAGCCGCTTGTCTTGTGTGGCGAAAACGCCAGAAACAACGGGCGAGGGCAAGGCGAGCGCCGCCGTGTCTGACCGCCACAAAAGACGCCTGTTTTTGTTATTATTCCAGCGAGGGCGTGGCCCTGTCGCCCCGCCCGCGGCCCGCCGCATACTAAAGTGATGGCCGGCTGGTAATAGTGGGTTTCGAGTAATCGTTGTGGCTATATCTATCGATTACATCGAGGCCGAGCCTCGGCGCGCCGGCCGCATCAGGTGGGCCCCTGGCCCTGGCGCCGCCAGCTAGGCCTCCTCGCGGGAGTGGCTCGGGGAGAGTAACCTCGATTCCAGAAATACACGTCCACGTATTCGAAATATTCATTGTTTGCGGTGAGCCAGCAAAGGCGAAGAAAAGAAAAGAGACGTCCCTGGCGGCGGTCAGGTCATTGTAGTGTACACACCGTGAAGCCTTCCCAAGCACACACACAAAAAAACACTGCGGACACTTCACACCACAATATACGGATTTTGAAATACGAGCTGGAGTAAAGGACACTTTCGGTTTGACGCCCAATTGCGAGGCATACAACTATCAGATTTGACATTATATTTTCTAAAAAGGGGAGGGGGTGAAGTGGGGGGGGGAGGGGAGAGATTTCGGTTGCGATAACGCCCAGGTTAGGTGGGTAGCCGTCAGCTCAGCGTGAAGGCACGCCCCACGTCGAGGGGTCAATACGCGCAACGGCGGCGGCGGGTCGCGTGGGGCCTCTTGGGGCTGGGGGCCGATGGGGGCGTGGCGGGGCGTGGCGTGGCGTGGCGGGGCGTGGTGGAGGGGCGTCCTGCCCGCCGCACGTCCATCAACGGCGATATGGGGGTGTGCGGCTATGCACCAGCGGAATTGAGGAGCAAAGAGGGGGGGGGGAGGTGAAGATTGAGCTAGGCAGGGATAGGTCGGTGGCCGGCGGGGTGAGAGAGAAATGTGGTGGGAAACAGGAAGAGGGAGGAGGAGGAAAGGGGGGAGGAGGGAGAGAGAAGTAGGGTTCGCGCAGCAACGGGGAAAAGGCATAGACGAGTTGTTGCATGGCGGGTCAGAACGAGCGGGGTTGGCAGAGGTAGTGTTCGTGTGAGGCGAGGGTGGAAAGGGAAAGGGGTGGAGG
>NW_026267163.1:687382-689655 GCF_000697945.3 Frankliniella occidentalis
CCCCCCCTACCATCCCCCCGTGCCAACTTTTTCTCCGGACGAGTTCCAGTACAAGGATTTATGCGTTTTGCGGCGCTTGTTTATTTACATAATATTGCAGTATATTATCAGGCCACGTGGGAGCGTCCCCCGGGGGCGTCGAAATGAGCGGGGAGAAGGGGGTGGGGGATCAGCGTGTGGCGAGAGGCGGAGCGACACCGCTAGAAATCACCGCGCACCTCGCATCCGTTAGGATCCAGCAGCACCCCGTGACCCGACCAGATACACTTTGCCGCCCCGGCACGCTGCTCAGCGTGTACCACCGGCAACAAGAAATGGCGCGAAGACGAAGAAAACGACCGTTGTAAAATGGATAGTCTTATTAGAACGAAAGAGCCACCAGCAACGCGGATGCAGCTGAGCGGCCACACCTGTTACCGTTTCCACGACGAATAAACAAACACATTAGCGTGAAATGCGAGACTCCGCCGCAACGCGATGGAGTAGGGGTCGATAACTTTTCATCTCGCTCCTCGCCGAGGTGAATAAAAATGTTACTGCTCTCTTAAGATCGTTATTTGGATAAGAGCAAATTTATACTGCGACGCCCGTTTCCTTCCCGCTGTCCAGAGGGAGATTTACTCGGCCGCCCCGCTCGGCTCGCTGCTCGTATTTCGGCCGAAAGAACCGACCGGGCGTCCGAACAGAAAGCAGAACAGCCAGGTCAGGTTGGGCAGTGGTAGGGGCCGCGGCGCGTACGGCCCGAGGGCGCAAAAGGCCGGTGTGAAGTGTAGTCCGTCCCCGCCACGGTGATCCCTTGTCTCTCTGCTCTCCACAGCCACCGCGAGGCATCGTTTGCCGTCCCCATACTATTGTTTTCCATGATCCCCCCCTACGAGATATTCAAACAGAGGCCCGTGTGCCCACGTGCACTCAATACAAGGGGTCATACGTCCGGCTGGAAGCAGAACGCAAACGCAGCCCCTGGCGGCCACCTCCCGCCGCCGGCCGCGTGAATATTTCACCACTCGAACGCAGCCCGCAAGAGGCCAGGAGCGGGGGTGAGTTGGGACACGAGTTTCCGAACACAGCCCTTGCGTCGAAGAGCAAGCCCCGGCTCTGTGTTCCTGGTGTACAATGTATCATGCATCAGAGCGAGAGAGAGAGGGAACTCTGCTCATGCTAATTCGAGAGACAGTCATTTCCTGTGCGGCATGCCATTGACTAGGCCGCCGAGAGGAACATGTGAGAGAGGGATAAAAGGGTTGGGAGGAGAGCGCGCGCAGCGCACGAGGGGGACGACTCTCCCACGGCAGCGACGACGGCAAAGAGCAGCGCAAGCTTCCTCCGAACGTATTCCCTTCCTCTCCAACAGGATACCTTGCCAAAGCCGGCACAAGAGCAGTTCGCTCTCTCTCTCTCGCTCTCATGTGTAACACAATGTGTGCGCGCGCGCGTCCGCTCCTCTGGAGCCGATTGCGGAACACTGGCAAAAGGGAGAGAGTTATAGCTTGACCTGACCAAACGACAGCAATAGAAGCGGCGTCCTCGCCCGTAATTGTATTGGCCCCGCTATATTGAATTTCATTTCGGCAGAACACTTCACTTACACGGTGCTGCCCCTTTGTGACCAGACATACAAAGCGACCGGACACACTCCAAACTCGAGATTTTTTTTGGGAACGTTCCCTTTTTTTCTGAGTTTGTTTTTTTTCGCCTCCTCTACCCGGTTGTTCCATAAAGATGGAAAAGAGGAGTAGCACGGGTGAAAATGCCATCCCGCGCACTGAGTTTCGTGTTGGGGACCAGCAGCAGCGAGGTTTTTTTCGGCAAATAGGGTAGAAGGGGCCTCGGCAGGGCAACGAGGCGCGGCGCTGTTTATTCAAGCTGAGCTGCAGCCGTTTAGCTCTAGCAGCTTTAGCACCGCTTGGAGTGCATGTCCCGCGTGCGCGGGGCCCGGCCCCGGCCCCGGGCCCGGCCCGTAGATATCCCCAAGTTGGAGCCGTTAAGCAGCTAATTGGCCAATGGCTGCAGGAGTGGCTCTAGCGCGGCGGGTGGCGGCCGTGGCAGCGGCCCTGACATTCTATTGAATATGAACAACTCCATTTCTTCGCCCCCGGGCGGGCTGCGCGTTCGATCGTTCGTTCGCCCATTCGCCGGCGCCCCGCGTCTCTCCCCCCAGTAATTGGCGATAATGACTCGATGAAAATCTGCTGCTGGCGAAAGCAAAAATTAATCACGAACGAATTTTCACCTGCAATAAAACGAGTAGCAGGACGGGGGCGAGGGGGTGG
>NW_026267163.1:689705-694482 GCF_000697945.3 Frankliniella occidentalis
CCCCGCCCCGCCACGCCACGCCGGCCCGCCCGGACCCGCCACCCATCCCCACAGTAACCCCTGAGCCCAGCGCCAAACAGCTAGTCGCCATATTTCTAAATCTCTCCCCTCCCTCCCCCGTCTCTACCCTAAACCAGACTGTTTCCTCAACCGGCCGTATGTTACCGAGTCCACTGTCCTCAAGTCCAAGGCCCCTGCGCCCTGTCCCGCTAGTCCGGCGAGAGCCCCACCCTCGTTTAGGCTTGAGACAAATAGGTCCGAGAGGTTGGCAGAGCAGAAAGGTTATTTGCAGTCATGAAAGCCATAAAAGCAGTTGAACGATTTGGGGCTAATTTTAAGCGGGGAGCCAAAAACAGAAAACACAAACGTGCTCTGTGCCCCCCCCCCCTCTCCCTTTCTCTTGCACACACATATTCACTGGATCGGTTGATCGCAGGAAAAGGGGGTATGGGGCGGCCCCCAATGGCAGGGTCAGCAGCACGGCCAATTGGACTCGGGGTAACCTGGCCTGATAATTGGGAGTGAGGACAGAGTGGGGTCAGAGTCAAAGGGGTCGGGGAGGGGGACTACTGGCCCAATATTAAAACTTTGCAGCATTGTATGAATATGACTGCTTCTCCAAATTACAAGCGGCCCTTATTGTAATATAAGCCCCTTGCTTCGCAGAGATATCGACACGCAGGCACGCCGCAAACGCGACACGGACCGGTGGTGCCGCCAAACATGATACACGAGAGGACGAATCGGGCGAGGCGAGGGCACATCCCTAGAGAGACAAAACTGACAGACCATCGTTATCGCACAAAGTTGTTTTGTTTTCCAACCCCCCTTTTTTATTATTCGAGCCCCCGTACGTCCACGACAGCGGCACTGACCTTTCCCTGAGGTCACGGGGTCACGTACAGTGTGCAGTGCGGGTGTGACCGCGGCTAGCGACATGCCTTGATTAATGCACGGCAACAAGCAGAAGCAAGCGAATGCTTTGTATTTACAAAGCACACAAATGCTGCGCAAGCTTGCAAACTAATTTATTTGTTGGGGTTTAACGGTGTGCTTTGTATTAAATGAATTGCGACAGCGAACACACCTACAGTAAACTATGCTGTAGCTAACGCCCTCCCCCCCTCAATTTTCGCCTGCTCTCTTTTTCTCTCTCTGACACTTTCAGTTGTACATGACTAGTCCGCACATTGCCTGCTCCTACCGTTGCCCCCGCGCGTAACAGCGGGACACCGCCAAGATCAACGTGCGCGGAGCTAGTGAGCCAATCACTGGCACGGAACGGTCATCCATCGACAAAAGTAACGTGAGCTGTTTTCCTCGAAACCCCTCTTTGAAACAGGAAATAACGGCTGTTCTTTTTTTATCGTAAATTGTTTTCGGTCGTTTCACAGGGGAGTAGTTGCGCTTGGTCAAGTTCGAGTCCCCGACCGACAGAAAAACGAGAAAATGCGTTTTCTCGGCTTTGACTCGAAAAGAGCACATTAAAATACTAAACAGGATTTTGTTTGCCATTGCAAAGCATTCTTGCAGGTGTGCAAAAGTTCGTGATTGCAAAGAAAGGCCACGCCACATGCTTCAGCACAGTTCGAAGCGTTTCCAGGGCACGACGTTTGTGTAGAACTTCAACAGTGTGGACCAAAACTGACTACGAACGCAAAATGTTCGCCTCTGTAAAATGTAAATGATAGAGAGGCGTGGCCCGAGCTGCTCTGATTCGGTTTGAGGCCTTTCCCTTCGCGCCAAGTGGCAACCCGCCTTCAAAATAAACTCACCGCCTCTCTAAACGCTTTCCAAGTAAATCCCCGCCCCACGCCATAGCCCCCTCGGCCCTCGGCGTTCATGACACAAACAACCTCCACCCCTCTCTCCTCCACGGTCATTCACGCGGATTGGAAATGCCACTGTTAATTATGTTGGAAAGGGAAAAACGGCTCGCCATCGTTCACTGCCTGACTGCATGGTGGCGACAACGCACAGCGCGCCTTCGCACCTCGACCCCACCCTCTGTTCGTGCTTTTTCCCTCTCCCTCTCTCTCCCACCCTTCCTCCGTCGTTCTCGCCCTTGGACATACCGTAGCTTGGCTTGCGTCGTCTGCTACAACCACGCCGGGAATATCCATTTATCGCTTTCACTTTTGTCCCAGTCCTTTCACGCCGCACCTCTAAATCCCCAGCCCCTCTCCCTTTGGCAAGCCGACCGCGTTCCTCCTCTGCGAGCTCCACTTCTCTTTCATTTCGACATTCCACTCTTGCTTCTCCTTCTCTCCTGTCCCCACCACTCCCTTCACCCCGTTCGCCCGCCTCTCTCAAATAAGCGAGGCCAGCCGACTCGTTTCAAAGACATTTGTAATGCATTGGTTGCTTCGACGCTTAGTACATCCCAGTGACAGCGGGCGATTCCCGCAGTGCCAAGGACGTCAATGGCGACTGCACCAGAAAAGGGAGAATACGTTATAGATTTTGAAAATTGCAAAATTGAGTCACGGAAAAAGGAATAAGTTCCCTGAACTAAAATTTAAGATAATTGTACGATAACTGACCTAGTGTTAGTTTCAAACTAACATTTTGTCATTGGAACCAAAATATAGTTGTGGGAAGGGAGCTTTGGTTGAGGATACAATCTTGTTCATTTTGAGGACCATAAGATGTTTCGTAATCTTAACAAACGTGCTAAAATAAACCAAAATTTTACTTATTTTTTCAATGGTGTATACTAAACGAGAGAAAAATCTTACTGGGGAGCTCGCTTATAATAAAGTACTCTTTTCAAGATTCGTCCGAGCGGTCATGAATTCGGGATACAACAAACTTCACAACATAGAAGATTTGAAAAGCACTCCAAACCTTTCAAAATTCTATACAGTGGATTTTTTTCTCTTTTTAAAAGGACTTAGTCGTAGCCTATCCTGAAAACCAGGAATCAATACCATATTTTGTTTCTTCTTTTGCCCCTTTAGTTTTGATTGTAACTCTTTTATTAAGCTTTTTATACCAATAAATAGGCTGGGAGTCTGCCCTGAGTAGACAGTCAGCCGCCAGCCGTCTCACTTGCCACTTTCCGTACTAATTATAGTCTGGTTCCACCGTATGGTGCCGGTTGAATTCTGCCCTCAGCAAATCGTCTGCACAGGTTTTACAAACCTTACCTGCAACAAAGAGAAAGGGAGTGTGTTAGCGAGGTGTAACCGGGTCAGTGTACCGCAAAATGTAACCTAAATAGCAACAAGGTGTGCTGCTAGAGTAACAACAAAACAATTTATCACACCAAACGTTATTTGCAAGAAAAAAAGGAAACACCCTTTTTAGCGTGAAGCAGGAGGCACGCGTGCAGTGGGGGAGGGAAAGAGACGAAAAAAGAGGGAAAGAGAGGGAGAGAGGGAGAGAGGGGGGGAGAGAGAAAAAAGAGAGAGAGAGAGAGAGAGAGAGAGAGAGAGAGAGAGAGACGAGTGAAGGTGTGCGTCTGCGGCAACGAAGCAGGAATAGGATAAGGATAGGCTGGCGTGGGGGAAGGTGCTTCGTGCGGTTCCGTAAGAGGTTCAGGATCAGGCAATGTGATTCGCTGCTTGAGATTCATCGCATGGAACGCATGGCAATGCAAATCACTGTATTGGGCCCGCGAGGCCGCGAGGCGTTGGGCTCAAAGGGGTTGCCCTCGGCAGCCGCGCCCGCCGCACCGCGAGTGTAGGCTTTCAGATGGTCGTACGCGTCGGGATTGAAACCAATGTATTACAATGCCTCTGCAGAGGGGAGGGGCTGAGCACGGAGCGTCACTCTCTCAAAACTGACGTGGGTCGCCCTCTCTGTTTTCTCAGGTTTCGTCGTGTGTGTAAGAGAGAAGAGGAGGGAGGAGCAGGGGGGAGTTGGAAAGAGAAGAAGGAAGAAAAGAGAGACGAGAAGCACACACCCCTCACCTTACGTCCACGCGCTCCTCGGAGAGGTGCGCGAGGGCGTAACCCGCCAGGAAGTGTCATGTTGGAAATTTTAGAGCGCAAGTAGTACGGCAAGGCGGGAAGGTACGGTGCACATCAACAGAAGCAGGTGCGAAGAGGGTCGGGCATGGAAGAGAAGGTGATCTGGCACGGCGGGAGAGCGCGCATGACGAGGAGAGCCTCTCGCACGACTCGCTCCTGGGGGACGAGCACGGGGAACAAGGACCGAGAAGAAACACAAAAAAAAAAAAACCTCTTCATTTGGAAGGCAAAAAGAAGGCAAAACGCGACCACGGGAAATGAGATAGCATTCCTGGGTGCGCAAGAGCACGGAATTTACTTCTGTCTCAGTCCGTCCCACTTCCGCCTGTGTCACTCGCGCGCATGTCCCCAGCCTCTTTCTCTGTTCCTCTCTCCCGAGAACGCCCCGCAAATTACGCAATTTTATCCTGTCAAGAGTCGTGCCCTCCCGAGCCCCGCCCCCGGCACGCGGGGGCGCATAGCCGCGTTCAGGTGGTGGGGTCGACGCCCCGCCGCCGCAGTCGCAGAGCGGAGCAGAGCGCGCGGCCTGGAGCAGGAGCGCCGCAGAGAGAGATAGCCGAGGAACCTGGCGCGGCCCAAATGGAAAACAGCAAAGCGCGAGGTTAGCGCGGCGCGCGGCTGCTTCGTCCATCAGCGGGCCAGATATCATTTCCAATTTAGGAGCGCACCGCAGGGGCGGGGCGGGGCGGGGCGGGGCGGGATTACACTGGCGATCCCTCTACATGTGCCGGTCTGAGGGGCTAATCACCGCGGGGATGAATAAAACAGGGCGGGGTAATCTGACCGCGGCATGTGAGGGCCCC
>NW_026267163.1:694532-697778 GCF_000697945.3 Frankliniella occidentalis
CCCGCGCCGCCCCCCGCACTTGTTGCGGCCCCCTTTGGCCCCCGTGCCTGCCCCCGGCGGGGGGACCGGGCCGTGACCGGAGCCTATCGCTGCACAGGTCGCCTTAATAATTTCGTATTCCGATGGGGGCGGCTCTCAGCAGCACGACCGGACGTGAGGCCCACCCGGCCGGAAGGAGGAGAAACTGAAAAATGTACCGCCAAGGTGGGGAAAATCCAGCGGCCGGCCCGCGGGCTACGGTGAAATAGCAAAAAAGAAATGAGCAAGGAGGTATAAAATGAAAGCCTTTATCCTTAACACGTGTGTAGAATAAGTTAAATCCCAGCGAAGTGCACTTCAAAATCTTACGAATGCCATCACCCGGGTCGTGTTCTTAAGTGTGCAAGCCCTTTTCATACTAAGAGGCTCATGTTATAATATTAATAGTTCATTGAATGAACTATTTTTCGATCAGTTAATTATGAAGAGACTATAGACGAGACACTGGTAAAATAAGTGTTTAATGTTGCTCGTCAATTGATGTTTGAGTTCAAGTGTGCATTTTCTAAACACAATGTGGTAACTAGGTAAAACGTCAATTGGTGTGCAGCTGCTGGAAGTGTCTATACCCATCACCACCTCAAGTTGCACGTTGGTGTTAAAATTATGCACACTTGTTTTTACCAGTGTACTAGTTGTTTAATAGCATATTAACCAACCTCAAAAATGTTCAGTAATGGGGTACAGCGACTCTTACGTGGTGTGCACATTTTAGACGATAGTAGCGCTCGTATACCGAACGAATCATAGCATGAACAAACTGGCTTTGTACTATGAGTAGAAAAAGGTTCAAAATATGTGGAAGGTGATGTGGGGATTCTACAATATGAAGACACTTTCTGAGTGACATTTCAAGAGTATGAGGAAGTTTCGTGACCCGTGGGTGTAACCCATTTGTGTCACACAACCAAAACCGCTACCCTCCACCTCCACACAGCCCCTCCTGCTCAAATTTCCCACACTGGTGGAGGGGGAGGTCGGGGGGGGGGGGATTCCTTTGGCGCTCCTGACGCCTACGCGTGGAGCGTGGGAGAATTAATTATGCCGCCCGCGCGATCAGACCAGGGCCAGATATAAGGGCGGAGAGAACACTTCCGCGACGTTGCAAAAACAAAACGCTCAATCAGACATCTGCAGATTCCGCTCGACTACACGGATGAGGACTTAAATGTTTGACTTTTTCGCCTCCACGCCGTTGGCTCGTGCTCGTCTCTTGCGCCTGCCTCGCTCGCCGCTCTCCTTTTTTCAGTCCCTCGGGAAGCGCAGTCTGATGAGCGCGGCGCCCCGTGGCCGCTGGAGTGCACACCTCACCTCCTCCCCCCGGCGGGGGTATGTTTGTCCAGGCGGGTTTACCTTGGCGGTTAAGGGATGGCAATTGGATTAGGTCAAGGTCGGTGCCGTCTGCGGTGGCGGCAGCGGGTGATGGGTATAGACAGGAGGAAAACGGGGGGAGGATCTTAGGTGCAACACTCTACAATTTCTACTCAAAGAAATAGGTTAGTACATAATCGGCTAAAGTTCTGTGTTGTTGTGACTTATCAAGAAATTGTTTAGTACTAAACTGTTTCTTCGTTTGTGAACGTTTTTCTAGTACCGTCAAACTGCAACACCAGAAATGCTAAAATCAAGCTAAAAGGGCCGCTCAGACACCGTGCAATAATAAACGTACATACATGAGGGTATGCATTGCAGCTACGCTCGCTGCCGGAGGGAAGGAGGGAATGCCAATGGCGACCCGCAGCCGCATCCCGCTCATGAATTGAGCAGCAGCGGCGGCGGCACATTTGAATAAGGGAGACATGTGAGGTAAGTCCTCTTCCTACTATATATCCCCGCAGCCTCGCCAGACACCACCGGGCGGTCACTACTGCTGGTAGTGGAGCAAAGCTCTGCACCGCCGCCGTCCAGTTGGAAAAGACGATTGGGTCGGGTCTGGCGGTGAATCCTTAATTTGAAACGTCCGCTGCCGTGTCGACCGCTAGAGCAAGGGACCGACCGAGCGGACCGGACGAAGGCTCCGTCTGCAGCCCGGCCGCCTGCTCTCTTGGCCGCCCCGTCGCTGCTGCCACCGCCTCCACCGCCCGTGTTGACTGTAAACTCGTCAGCCGTGAGATGAAGTTGGTTCGAAACTCGGCCGTCTCGGTTTCTAATCAGAGGACGCGAGGCGAGGGTCAAGCAGGAGAGGAGGCAAGTTGGAAGAGGCCAGGAGAGGACCTTGGACTGGCTCGGGCCCGGCGGGGCCCTTGTCGGTAGCAGGGGAAGGAAAACAAGCACGAGAGCACGCGGCTCCTCGCGGGGAATCGGACGGAAGTACTTCGGAATTGAGTAGAGCGCGGATACCCCCTCGTGCAATATGTTGTACCAAAAACTCGCGTTGATTGGCCACAATTTAAAGTACATTGGGTTCGGTGATTTTTAAGGTCTTTCCAAATGCTTTCAGAACAGAGATGGCTGGGGTCGATAATTTCATACTGAGAAACTAAATTTTGGTTGTTTAATCATAAGTGCATCAAATGATCATCGATTAAAAACCAAGCAGGAATTTGTGTACTGATTTTGTCAAGTCACAATAAAGTTGTGTAGCATTCAGCTATGAAAATATCTCTCTGCGTGTTGCATAGCAGAAGGTTCAGGTTGCTCCAGGGGCAAGACTACTTGCTGGCCTGCTGCACCGTCCACAACAACCCGTCTTGCTCGAGATTGAAACCAGAAACTGGAGGGAAATCCGTTTAAAACGCGCGGGACCAGGCGAGTCGGAGAAATTAAAGACCCCATGTTGGGCGGGCCGCTGCTCGCCCCCCCCCCCTCCCCCATCTCCAGTGCGGTCAGCCGGCCTCTGGTCGCCCCCGCCCCTGCGGCGCTATCACCCTATCCGGCAGCTCGGCGCCGCTGCCTCGGCCGCATGGCGCCGTACGGAGGGGGCGGGTCATTTCCTGCGTGTCAACCTGGCCAGCCTATGCAGTCCCCTCCCGCTTCCTGGCCGTGACGTCTTTGCTCATCCCTCGCTCTCCCCCCTGCTTCCTCTGCCCGCTCTTCGAACCAATCTTATCTGCTCCGTGTTTACTAACTCCCTCCCTCTCTCCCGACGAGCCATCGGTTTCCGTATGCTGATATGTGCGCGCTGGCCGGCGCCGCCCCCGCCCGCTATCCGTCCTGCCGGAGTTGGCTTCGACAATGAATCGGGCCCTTCCCCCCTATACTCCCCCC
>NW_026267163.1:697828-698754 GCF_000697945.3 Frankliniella occidentalis
GGGGGGGTCGGGGCCGGGGACATTACAGCTGCAAAGCAGCGCAACCCTGCCGCCTCTCCTCATTTTACGACCACGAAACGAGAGAGACTCGCGCAGCAGTCGAGCGTGTCCGTCCAAGCCCGCGCGCGGGGCGAGCGAGTTTCAATGAGGGTAAGAAATCCACACTGTCGCCTGCCGCTGCAGCCCCCCACGGCCCACGGCCACCGGAAGACATTCCGCCCGTGACTTGTGGCCGGGGCCGGTTTGGAAAGTAGGTTAGGGCGACGGTCATTCCCTATATAAAAGGAGTCCAACAGGCGGCCAGTCGCGCGCGAGCCATCGTGAAATACGCCCCGCAGAACACCTTGACCCGCGCGGCCGGACCGCAGGCGGACCGCGAGCGCGTGAGCCACCCGCGGCGAGTCAAAGTGGACCGAAACGGTTTATGGGGACAGACTGCCGCCGCGGCCGAGGCGAGACAGTACGCGGGCGGGACCCTGCAGGGGGGCAGGGGGTTGAATGTGGCGCGCTTTTATTACTTCGCAGCGGGGAGTCACCGGCGAGTCCTCCTGCACCCGATGTGTGCGGGGCTAGGCTGGGGGGAGAGGTGGGCGAACTGCGGAGAAGAGATACACCAACAGGGAGAAAAAGGTGAAAGTGCTGGGGGGGATGTTTGAGGGTGAGAGGGCGAGAAAAGAGAGGGATGAAAAGATACAGAGCCGGCTGCACGACAAAGATCTCCGGAGAGCTGCGTAATAAGCCGTATTCCAAAGCGGGAAGCGTTTCTTATGCTGCATGCAAAAGTGAGCCTTAAGGTCGTCGAGAGAAAATAGTCCTGACACGAACTCTGTCCCGACCCCCCTCCCCTATCCCTCTCCGAGCCTTTGCGCGGCGACCCCCTCTCGCTATTCAGAAAAGAGAGAGAACAAAAGAGACGGAAAAGGAAG
>NW_026267163.1:698804-700083 GCF_000697945.3 Frankliniella occidentalis
CAGGTCCGCTTGCCTCTCCGCCCTCCCCAACTCGGTGATCCCAACTCGCTGATTACGTCCAGGACGGACCTGCAGCAGTGGCGGCCCGGGGCTTAGCATGCGGGGGAGGGGAGGGGGCCAGGCAGACCCGATGTAAGTTTGGTGTTGATAAGAGAGAGCTGGGGAGGGGGAGAGAGAGCGAGAGAGAGCGAGAGAGGGAGAGCGGGGGCCTTATGGCTCCTATCAGTACGTGGTCAGCGTGTATCCGCGCTCCAAACAGACAGCCCGGCCGGCCTCTGGGGTCAGGCGTCAGGCCGCGCGGCCCGGGGGCCGCAGCCCTTGTGAATATTCCCGCCCGTAAAGCACAGGATGTAGTCAAACAAGCCGCTTAAAATCCCCGCATAAAACATCACGTTTTAAAAATTCCAGCGGCGGGGAAAGTGCTCTCTCCCGACCGCCGCCGCCGAGCGGTCCCCGGCCCCGTGCGCGTGCGAAGCGAGCGAAGCGCACCTGGCGTCTCGCTCGGCCGGGGCCCAGCAGGCGGCACGGCGCCGGGGCGGGCGCTGCGGACGCGCCCGGCCCCTGAGCCGACAGCGCCGTGATGCCTTCCGCCGCTGCAGGCGCGCCGCAGAGGCCCGGTGGGGCAGCGGGGGCCGCGGGGCGCCTCTCCTGGGCCCTCTGGCGCTGCACTCAGACTGGACGGCACAGCGGCGCCTCGCTGGAGACCCGCCCGCCGACCTTACAGTGATTCCGCGGAAATAAGATTTTATACGCTTCCCCTGCTCCGCCTCCCTGCCCCCTGCCCCGCTCTCCGTCCACTACCCCTCCCCCTGCCCCGCTCCTTGGTCCGCGGGAGAGCCATTGGCCCCTGCTCTCTATCGGCTGCGGCGCTCGAACCCAATTCCCTAAGAAGGAGAGCGAGGAGGAAAAAGAGCCTGACGAGGAGGCGCCGCTTGCCTGCCTGCCGACCGACCGCTCATCGGAGACAGGAAAGGAAAATGGAAGTGAGGGGGAAAATAAGTGCTGGTTAGATGGGGAAGAAAGGGACACTGAGAGTTTACACGAGGACCGTCCGTCAGCATGTCACGTAGAGCGATGATTTTTCGTGTGTTAGCCAAGGTAATGCAGAGGACCTTTCCTCCCAGGCGACCAGTGATGAGACGCCAAGAAAAATAACAGAGAGAAAGAGGGGGGCGGAGGGAGAGAAAGAGAGAAAAGGGGGGGGGGGGAGGGGGCAACAAAAGGCGCGGCGATTACGCCGGGATGAAGGTCACCTATAATAGCAAATGTTGTATTATGA
>NW_026267163.1:705313-708058 GCF_000697945.3 Frankliniella occidentalis
GGGGGGGGGAGTGTTCCTACTCAAGATACATCTCTCGCTCCTGGAATGACACGCATTATTCGTCATCAACGATCGCGAACGGAACCGTTCCGCCAGGCGGCCGTAAAATGAAGAAATGGCCTCTGGCTCCAAAAAGAATGGGGCGGCACCTGGGGCGCCCGTCTTTCGATCTCACTTATTTATAGATCCATCTCAAACGCTTTCGCCCCCCTCCCGCTATCATCCCCCGTTCTCCGCTGGACCTCCCCTTCACCTTTCTCTCTGCTCGCTCCGCGCGCGCCGCTTGCCAAATTGCTCGCGAGAATTAATTACTAAGATTTTTCAAGACGCGCGCAAGAGGCGGCGAAATCCTCACCCGCCCCATAACGGACCCGGAAGGGCTGGAGCGGCCCTCCACCCTCCCATGAAGGATCCCGGGCCGGGCAGCGGATGTAAATAGGTTCAACACGGCTTCGAAAAATAAACAAAAAATCTCATTTCAAGTACAGGACTTCAACAATTTTCGCAAATTTTACAGTAGGTAAATTATGACCCCACACGAAGAACCTGGTTCTCCGAGAGGCACATATTGAAACATACCACCCTGTTCGCGTCTACAGAAGTAAACTGTTTTTTCCTTATTGACATTGTAAATCTACCCGGTATTGCGCAAATAACCCTACGGACCGAGCGGGAGCAGATCGGGACAGAGCGCGTGGCGCACGGACATTCGGGCGCAAGAATGTGAGTCGCTCGGGCCGCCGCGGAGCGAGGGGGGTATAGGGGCTGAAGCACCGCCCGCGCCCGCCCCACCTGGGTGCACCGCTGGCCGCCGTATTGTGAGCCCGAAGTGCACTTTCCGATGACGGCCTTGATGGACCGGCCCCGCGCGCCCGTGCCGCCCCCGTGCCGCCCCCGGGGGGACCGTCCTGCCGTCCTTACCGCCACTCTCGTGAACGAGCCGCGCGTGTTTATGGGGGGCCATCAAGCGCCGGCGGCCATCAAGCGGAGCGAAACGAAGAATACCTCCGGACAGAATCTGTATCGGGGCCGGCGGGCGGCGGGCGGGGCTCATTCACAATTCAAACAATTCAAACGGAGATACAAACGACGTTTGTGACGCCCCGTCTGGTTTTGACGCGGAGGGAGGGGGGGAGGGTATTTATTTTCTACTCGGAATGAATGACGGTGGTCTTGAACTAGGTCATGGGCAATCGCGTTGAATACTGCACCGCGCCGCGTCATACCACCAGGGACGGAAAGAGGAAAAGTCCCGACACATTTCATATCAAAGGCCAAGTGAGTGCCTGTCAGCTTTCACATCCGTTCTGCTGGTCTGCGAGTCTGCCTTTCCGACGGCACGTTATGACAAAAAGACGCTGGAAAAACTAATGCGACATGTGACAAGTGTGATCCATGGTATGTGGCATGTGTGGTGAGAGCATATTTTTAGTCACGTTTTGATATGTGACCTCCTACGTGTTTTGCCCATACTTCGCACCTATGTTGCAATTCGTGTGACCGAAAAACGTGTCCCATTACGTGGTGCGTACCGTAAACTGGCCGTATCAATTGGCGTGTGACACATGTGTCACATTACTTTCCCAGTGAATGCAAGCACACAGCTTGAATTCCAGGAATGTGTCTGATTTCAAAGATCCAAAGCCTTATCAGAAATCTAGTGGCCAACTAATAGCAAACTCTCTAGAAAACTTGTCGAATGTGCTGCCTCGAAGCTTTCCCGCGCACCGCGCTCCACTTGCACAACAGCGATGCCGTGAGCCGCACACCGGGCCCGATCACGCGGCGACGACAACAGCGACAAAATTATAGCATGTCTCGCAGTGCACGGCTACAGCACGGCCACACTTCGTGTCGCAAACGCGCCGGGCGAGCGGAGCAAAAGAAGGAGGTCAAATGCACAGGTGGATGTACTCGGCGAACTGGGGCGGGCGAAGCGAACTTGTGTCGCGCAGGGAACGCGGCCCAGGCTTTCTCGAGGGAGGGCTATACCGTGAAAGGCTTAAACACAAAAAAAGACCTCCACTTTTTACGGTGGTAAGAAATTAAAGTCCAAGTACTTATTTCCTCGCGTAAAATTTTTCAGAGCCGCCTCTTCTAACCAGCCCGCCTACATGCAGGTGTGGAGGGTGAGGCCCCTCGCACCCACACGGCGCACCTCCAGGTTGACGACCTGCTTCACGAATGTGTCGTGGGTAAGGCCTATCACCTGCGCACCCACTCGGCGCACCTCCAGGCTGACGGCCCGCTGTGTCCCCCAGCCCAGCGGCGATAAAAACAAACGCAGCGAGGTGCGGTCCCCCTCGGGCCGCACCACCCTGACACCCACTGACAATCCATGGGCGCCTCGACCCAGAAAGATGACAATCTCACCGCAGCGCGTCCCATTGAGCAAAGTAAATGGTCCAAGTGGCGGCGGGGCGGGGCCGACCGGAGGGTCGTGGGGTCACGGTAGGCTGCTTTCCCCATTGAGGTCGCGGACGAGCCCTCGCCCGTTCCGCTGGATGTCAGGTCGTCGCTCACGACACGGAGGGCCCGGGGTCCGGCGCGTTTCGCCTCCTGGGGGGGCCCCCGACCCGGCCCGGCCAGCAGGGGGGTCGTCTCCTCGCAGCAGCGCCGTCCGAGTTGCGGGATCTCCTCTGCTTCGTGATTGCGATCCCACCTGACGAGGGCCGGGGCCGGGCGCGGCCGACTGACGGGGCAAATCCAGCCCCGAGACGCCTAACAGGCGTGGAGGAGGAAGAC
>NW_026267163.1:708108-710174 GCF_000697945.3 Frankliniella occidentalis
AAGGGGGGGGGGGGTACATGATAAATGATATGGCAGCCATAGCCCTCATCAAGCACCTCGGCACGAAGACAACAGAGAGTGGGGGCTAAAAAAAACACCCGTTGATAATGACGAATCTAGGATATCGCACGAACGGCCAAAACGATAAAGGCTTAAGGCAAGTTAAAATAAATGTATACTTGCGGGAACTAGGCTTTCTTGGTGGTTCCACACCACACCTCTGCCGTCTTCGGCGCACTCCCATGATCTCATACTGTACGGCGATATACGCGCACAATAACAAGTAACTGAGGCAGCGTGCCCGCGGGCAGGCAACCCCCGCCCCGCCCGCTCCCGCTCCCGGCGTGGCACACAGACACTGAGGTGAGCGGCGGCGCGGCACCTTCCGACGATTTGGCACCCGCCCAAACCCATTCCCAACTACCCCCACCCCACCCCCGCGCTCTCGCCTGCAAGCTCGCTACCCCCAGCTCGACCCAGGGGCCTGTGGCCCGCCCGGCCTCGAACCGCCAGCGGGCATCCAATCGAGCATCCAATCAAACTTTTTGACCTCCCCACATACACGAGCAGCACCGGCTCAGTGCCATGTGGGGAGAGCCGGGCCCCGCCAAGTGCTGGCCGCACTACACAAGCACGTCGCGCGAGGAGCCCAGACACAGCCGCGGATAGACTTGTCATCATCCTAGGTTGGTATTTGCACCGACGACTCACTTGGCGCACGACCCGCCGCGTCAGACTTCCTCGTCAGGTACCGAGAACGCGTTAATTCTACAAAGTGACTCGGAACTTCCGCTCTCCGTCTTAAATGGGGTGGTGGCCGTCGTCCTTGGCGGAAGCCACACCAAAACGAGAAAGAAGAGGGGGAAATTTGCAGGCCCGTTGTTGTTGTTGTTCAATGAAATGTATCTGAACAAGGTTTATCATCCGCCACTTTAAATGTAAAGAGACGATTTTGTTCGTAAAGATGAAACGTTTTCGAGCAAAGCTTTACACAATTTGTACGTTTTTAGGAACAAAATTGCATCCACCCGACAGAAAATTAACTGCTTGATTAGAGGTTGGTCTTAGTTTGCTACCGGTGCCTGGTGACCGCGGTCTGAATGTGAAAACGTTCCCCTTTTCCTGGAAAAAATTGTCCCTTTTATTTAGGAGTTCCTACTTGTTTATTCCCTCGAGACGCCGCCGGTGAAGGTTGCGTATCCAGCAACGCCAAACACGCACGCCGCTGAAAATCCAGTTGTGGAACGGAACAACAATAATCTATAAGCCACCGACCCGAGCGGCGATTGCAAAATGCGACAACTCGCGAAAATATAATCGGGTCGTCCCCACCGCCGCCGCCGCCACCTCGGGCCGCATCGGCGCCGCTCCGCCAATGCGAGACTGACGACCGCATCCCAAACTGCACCGATACCGTTGGGCCCCGTTAATTAATAACGCACACACACCAATACACACACACACACACACACACACACACACACACACACACACACACACACGAGAGTGTGCGACGACGCCGAGATCAAAGCGACTTGTCACCGACACACACACGCGCACACTGCGGCTAACCGCCGTGCCGTGGCTCGGACCGCGCGCGCAACCGACTCAGGCGCAGCGGAGCGTGAGGGGCTTACCGCAGCGGCGGCTGCTGCTGCTGCTGCCGCTGCCGCCGCCGCCCCAGGGGAGCTTTGACACGATGGAGCGCCGCTGCAGCTGTAATGATCACAAAGTCGTGACCCTCGGCCCTACAATTAGGTCATAAAGATTGGGCAGCCCGACGACGACCTCGCGACCCGACCAATAAATTGATTAACCCTTCCGTGTTGTTACAGTACTGCGACCGGCGCGTGTGCGTGCCCAGTGTCGTTACAGGCCTGTCAACCTACCTGTGACTGTGTGTGTGTGTGTGCTTGCGTGCGTGTGGTGTGTGCGCGCGCGCTTGTCTATCGATTGTGCGATTTCCATCCACTCTAATGTGAGATGTTGTCGCACGGCCAGTTTGTGTGTCTCACTCACGTGTTCGCCGTCGTCGCGGAAGTTTTAAATTGTTTTTAGTATTATCT
>NW_026267163.1:717202-723373 GCF_000697945.3 Frankliniella occidentalis
CCCAGGCCCCGGGCGGCCGAGGGGTCAACTGTAGGTCTCAATGAGGGATCCAAGACAAGTTCTACCAGCGCCGCTGCTGCTCGTGAGCCGAACCGGGCGCCCCTCAGAGAGCCTCGCCGCCTGCTGCTGGCCGAGGGGGGGAAGCGGGGGGTCAGAGGGAGAGGGGGGTCAGTTTGCGCACAGGGGCTAAGGTTCCCAACTACTGACGCCCCCGCCGAGAGGCAGATGGATGTCTGTCCGCCAGGCGCGCCCTGAGCGCTGGTAAATTGATTATATTCATCCGGCTTGCTTGATTTCATCCCGCTGCCCCCAGGCGCGGGGGCGAAGGAAACTGCCCTAGCTTTGCTCACGTCACTCCCCCGCAGCCCTCCGGTCCGTGCAGAGAACTACTAGCAGCTACACTCGGTATCGGTGCGTGTGTACGTCACCACGCGGTGGATTAGGAAAATACCCACCCATCCATCACTTCCGTTATTCCTCTGTATCTCTCCCTGTGTTTCTGTCTGTCGTTTACGCAAGCACACACGCACACATACACAGAACAGAAGCACCCGCCCGCATTCGCCCCGCGCTGGCCAGGCTCTAGCATCGCTGATGGGAGGGGGGCGGCACCCCCCACTCTTTGCCCCGCGGGGCCACCGCGGCGGCCGTTGTACCGTTATTAATGGGGGCGAATCAAAACTTACGGAAATGCGTGCACGCGACACCGCGCTCTCCCCGTACCTGCGGAAACAAAAGCAAAACACGAATAAATACAAAACAAAAACGTTCGCTATTCTTGTTGTTTCTGGTTCATTTCCCGACCCGCACCCGCCCGCACGTGGAACTTCCCCATTACCATTTTTACCACGGGCGACTGATAATTTGTCACAACAGGGCCTTGTTTTCGTTGCCGCATTTGTTGCCTTCCCCTCTCGAGCTCTGTACAGGACTGCACAACAATCTTTTTTTTCTAGAGTCTAAGCTCCCGGGGTCCCCGTACTACACACCTACCTACAATCTCCACAGAGAAATAAAAGGCAACATTAGAAACAAACTTCTTCATCTCGTCGTAGACCCAAGGTAAGTATACAGACTTTGTGACGTATATCCAGGAGAAGGAGAGAACATCATCAGCAGGCGGCAGCAGCGAGCGGACCAGACTGACGCCGTGTTCCATTCCCTCCATCGTGCCGCCCTTTTACCTGCCGCCGCTGCCGCTGAGGCCCTCCTGCTCGTCATAATACAACATTTGCTATTATAGGTGACCTTCATCCCGGCGTAATCGCCGCGCCTTTTGTTGCCCCCTCCCCCTCTCCCCTTTTCTCTCTTTCTCTCCCCGCGGCGTCAGCAGGTCTCCCATTCTCTCTTTTTACCCCCCCCCCTTTTCCTCTCGGGTCACGCTGCTGGTCCACTTCCTCCTCGTCTCATCTTTCTTGCCCGCGCCTCGGCCGCTCCCGCCGCCCAGCCCCGCCGCGCCACGACAAAGGCAGTGACGGAGCGCAAGGCTTTCCCTCAGCAGAGAAAAGAGAAAAGGGTTTCATTCATTAACGAGACAAATTTCCGATGGTCGTCCACGCAACAGAACGGGCCCCCCGCCACCAGGTACACTGGGTGTTTTTATTTCATAAGTAATTAAGCCTGTGTCGCAGAAGTGGTATCATGCTATAAACTCGTCATTTTTTTAAATTCAAAACTGCGACAATTAGTGACATGAAATCATGCGATAATGCGGGCCGTGCACACCAAAAACCGAAGTGTGTGAATGACACACACACACACACTCATATGTATTTGTAGACGTGTGGACGGCGGACGCCATTCGAAAAAGCGATGGAATCACAAGTCCGAGAATTTCACAGGAAAATTCACCGCTCTACTCGCCTCAAGAGTACGAATGTGCATTCACACACACACTAACAAGTGTGCGCCAAATACACTTGCGTTCCCAGTGCAGGTGCGGGTCGATAACTATCGCCGCCCTATAACTCCCGGGCGGCACAATGAGGGGCAGGATGATGTTGGCTCCGGGGAGCAGTGCTTAGGCGCCGCCATCCCTCATCTCGCACCTTCTTAGAGCCACGTATTGATGGCGCGCCATAAAACCGACATTTTCATTTCGCGGCCCCGACCTCCCGCTCGTCGTCAATGCACTCTCTGTCGCTATTAAGGGATGAGGGAGTGCGGGAACATGTAAATTTCTCTACCGCACCACTACACTGCTTCTGCCGAAACCTTAAGCTTTCAAAGTAAAACGAAAAAAAAAATTCCGCTACGCCTGAATCAGAAACCGAAAAAATAATATGCTTGCTCGTTATAACGATGTGAAATAAAGATACTACGAAAGTATGTTTTCAGAATCATCATCCAGTTTGTGCCAAGTGAAAACGCCGCTGCTAAATACGCCGCGGCGTTCTCTGCTGCGCAGAGCCCTCGCAACGTGGTCACAGTTGAAGCTCCTCCTCCCTCCCTCTGCTATCCCGGCCCGCATCTTGTATCTCCCGGGCTCCCCCATCCCGCTCGGCTTGGCTTCCTCAAAAGGATCCGCAGACAGTTTGATTAATTATACGACGCGCAAACTCCCATTAAAAGTTTTGTCTGGCGCACTCGACAAAACAGTGTGACACTGCCCTAGATGCGCCGAAGCTGTTTAGCGCGCGGCACGGAGGCTGCTGGGACACTGGGCGCTAAGACGACGCGGCCCCCAGGTCGGGGCCCGGGGCCTGGGGGTCCCGGAGGCCAAAGGGGCCGACCTCAACGAGCCGCCCAACTACTGGGGGAGGGAGATATTAGGTGCTGATGCCGGGGGCGGGGGCAGGGGACGCAGCGCAGCCCGGGCCGCCTGCGGGGCGGGCAGACCCGCACGGCAGCCGCGCGCAGCGGGCTTGCCTACGCCGACTTCCACAGGCGCTCCCGGCCGGACCGAGCGCATAGTGGGGCGGACGGCGAAGGCGAAAAGAAGCTTCCAAAGGCGAACCCAGAGGAGGCGCGCGGCGTCGCAGGCGGTGGTGTGTCGGAGCAACAGTGAAATATGCAGAGCGAAAGAACGGCGCACGCAGTCAGGGTCGGGACAGTGAGCGTCGGGCCGCAGCGCCCTGCTACGCCACGCCACGCCCGGGAATAAAAGGGGAAACGTGTTCGGTTCAGGGTCGAGTCGCCCCATCCCGTCCCGGGAGAGAGAGAGGCGTGGCGTGGCGTTGGCGGAGAGCGGCACCGCCAGCGACACGTCGGAATGTTAGCTCAAGGGGCGTCATTAGGCGGCGCGGGGGCGGCGCGGGGGCGGCGCGGGGGCAGCGCGGGGGCAGCGCGGGGGCAGCGCGGGGGCGGGCGCATGCACACGGACGGATATGGGGAATATGGGAGGGCAGTTAAAAAGAATACCGAGGGGATTATTTTATTTTGCACAAGCCGTGATTATTTTTATTTTTACCCCGTTCCCAAATACGCGGGCGCGCTCGGCTAGGCCATGGGTCGCAAGTGCCACGCGTCCGTCCTTTATTCGGCAGTGGAACAGCTAACGGATATATCTATAGATATCTTTACTGCCATCCACAACACACAGCAGGTTCGTACCTGGGCCCCGCGGCCGCCGCCGGCCCCGCCTCCGGCTGGAATGAGGGATCGTATCGGCGCCGCCGTATCTCTGAGGCGGCCGCTCTAAACGAAGGCCTATTCAACGCGTCTCAATCCTCCGCCGATAACGTTTTATATTTCACCGGGCGGCTGTACGGCCGCCGCCGGCCGAGGATCGGAAGGCCATTGTGGTTCCCGACAAAAGGCGGCGGGGGCCCTCCTCGACATGTGAACCGCTATGTCGGAAGAAAAAAAGATGGGAGGGGGAGGGAGGCATTTTTTTGGCTTCTCAAACAAACTGCAAAGACTTCCGTGTAGACATGTTCAGCGAAGTGACATTATAAGAACGTCTAACGTTATTTTGTAACGGCGAACTGGTCGACGCCATTCAGCAATTACTCGTGTGATATTAACTAGGTTATTATTACAGGGTGCACTGTAAAAATAATTAAAGTGATTTTACGAAATTTTTTTGGTTAATTTTCCAGTACGAAAACTTCGTTGTTAACACGTTGAGTCCCAGGGGGTCATTAATTACGTGCTTTGTGACCATACGTGTGGTCACGTGGGACTCAACGTGTTAACCAATTACGACAAATCGTTATTTTACAAATTGCTAAAAAGTATGGATTTGTACATATTTTCTCAAATTTTATGATATATGATGACCCAAAAATTTGCATCCGTTACGAAATATATTTGTAACTTTACGAACTGTTTCGTAAATTGACACTTAAGAAGTATTTTCGTAAATTATTTTTTACGAAGCATTTCGTAAAATCACGAAAAATTTTTACAGTGTGGCCCACCCTACACAAACCGCAGGAACATTTTGATGTTGGTAATAACACTGTAAAGCTTGGCAGGCGCGCGTGGGCGCGTCGCTGCTCGGGGGGCCTCCTGCCCTGGCTTGTGACGGTGGGCGAGTCCGCCGCGGGCACACGGCACAATAACTACAAAATGAGTCCGCGCTCACTCCGTGCGCGGCTGCGCGCGCCACCCTGTGTGTGTGAAGTATAATAACAGCCAGAGTTTTGCGTCGCGCCGTCAACATGACAAAAAGGCTTCTTCTTCCGCCATCTAATTGGGGTCGAGCGCCCCGCAATACTCGTCCCGGCAACATTCATTTACTACAAGTCCGCCCCTGTGAGCGAGGCGGCGGCGGACGCCCGCAGGGCCCGGCGGGGGGGCCCCGGGGCCCCGCGGCACGCAGACCCTTTCCCCGGCGACGCTATATCAGATCCCGTCGCCAGCAGCCATTCAACCGGTCCTGACACCTTTATGGGCGCCAGGGAAAAAATAAAACTGATAATTACCAACCAGTTGACGCCAGTACTCTGCGAAAATCTTCAACTCCCATCAAACTTTTCCACGCTCGCGAAATGCTGCGCGGTTTCAAAAAACGTGGGAACAGGTCACGTTCGCAAGGCTATTGCTTTGCTTAGCCGATATCCGCGGTTTTCATGTGTTCCATTTCGCTTTATTCCAGATGGCTTTTTGGCCGGTGGCGTGGCCCGGCGCAATCACTCACCGCGCCGGGGCGACACACTCACGGCCGTGGGGCGAAAGTACTCTGCTGTGGACATTGTAATCGAGGTAATTACAGCCCAGCGGAGTTAAGAAATTGAAACGAAGGGCCGGGCTTTACATAATCTTCAGTGACATGTTTTTGTTGTTTTTCGAGCGTAAGATCTTGTTTAAAGCACACTACCCTACTCCTACTGATGCCCTCACCCACCCAGAGAACGTTTCTTGGATTAGAAATTTGGGGATAAGGAAACCATAACTTAAATTTAACGGAATTTTCATTCACTTGAGGACAAATGTCCTTACTTTTAAGAAGTTTTCCTTGAACTCAAGTCAAAATAGTTTACCTGTCCTTCATTGAGGCCAAAATTTCCTTGGGTTAAAGAGTCTATATTCTTATATAAACATAAAAACAGAGCAATAAAAACATAATAATGGTGACGCACTGAAAAAAAAATACTGTGGTGCTAAGAACAGCTGTAACACCCCCAAGAACATTTTGCTCTTGGATCGGCTTCAAGAACATGTGTTCTTGGAGCCTGTTCTTGGGCTATGTCGTTGGGTCTATAGACCGGACGTCACTGCGGCAGTGACATGTGTCTTTGGGGTGAGCCATTCTTGTAGTTAGTTGAAATACGGACGTGCTTTCGCACTTGTCGTTGATTTCAGTTAGGTGTTTTGTAATATTTTTTTTAATATTTAGTATCAGAGATCCAGAATAATATTAGCATTTAATTTTGATGGCGGCAATCAAGAGCTGCATTGGCGGGAGCCAGCGCAAGTTGGGCACTCTCCGACATATTGTCAGTGGGTGACGATTTGTCAACAAGTGCCAAAAATTCAACCACACGTGCACTCCTACCCGACAGGGTCGAGCGCGCGCGACAGTGGCTTCTGAATGTGGAGCGTCTGAGCAAGACAACTAATGGAGACCACGACGAAAGTGATCAGCGAGAGCTAATGTTGAATGCCATCTAGCGGAGTCTTCGGAAGCTGGCCAATCTTACAACATGGAGCCAAGCACTGCCTGCCGCCAGGGGAAGCACCATCGTGCGTCTCGGGCAGCGACATACTGTCCTTGGTCTACCGGCT
>NW_026267163.1:723423-737333 GCF_000697945.3 Frankliniella occidentalis
TGATCAGCGAGAGCTAATGTTGAATGCCATCTAGCGGCGTCTTCGGTAGCTGGCCAATCTTACAACATGGAGCCACGCACTGCCTGCCGCCAGGGGAAGCACCATCGTGCGTCTCGGGCAGCGACATACTGTCTTTGGTCTACCGGCTTCTGTCATTGGTCTAACGTCAACCACCTACGACAAGCCACAGAAACACGCCTGTCCTTAGCACCACAGTATTTTTTTTTCAGTGCGTTCAGAAATGAAAACGCTATTCTTTGAGAAAACTTTAAGAGTGCTATTCGTCTGAACAGAAAAGAGAGGACGGAAGAAAAGTTGTCGGTGGCATGCAAGCGACTTCGAGAACATATGGTATTCATGACGAAGGCAAAAGGCACACCGCTCCCTCCAGCTTCACTTTCGCTGGCCCCCCTTGCACCGCGCCAGTGCGCCGTCACAGACACAAGCAGTCGAGCGCGAGCGAGGAGGGGGGGGGGGAGGGAGAGAGGAAACGCAACTCTCCAGGGAGTCTCCATGAGCAGCGCCATGTCGGATTCGAATTAATTACAATTACTCCCCAGTTCCTTGACGCAGCACCGTGCGTTCGAAAACGGCCCCAGCAGCACATCCGCTTCTCCCTCCCTCTCTCCTCTCTCACGCAAGGCGACGAAGATAGATCGGAGGAGAGAGGGCAAGAGAGGTGCTCCCTCAAATACGGCCCTTCTAGCGCGTCGCACTGCGCAGGGGGCGAGAGCGAGAGGAGGAGAAACCCCAGCAGGTCGGCGACCTCCGATGGGCATTGAATCCCGAGGCGAAATGAATTGCTGGTCGCCAGGGGCTTCACCCTTGGTGCCGGATAATCTACGCGGCTCTGCTAGTGGCGGTGAGGCAGGGCGCTAGGGTGGGAGGGGCAACCTCTGCGGCTCACACACACCGACGCACATACAGGCAGTCCAGCTCAAGATGAATGTCGCGGTAAGCGAAACGTATCGCCCGGGCCGCGGTTGCACCGCTATGGGCCCTCCTAGACCCGAAAAGGAGAGGGGGGGCGTCAAACTGCCGGTCGAGCGAACCCCCAACCCACACGCGAGCTCGCACACGGCGCGTCGCGGCCAGGATTTGTCGCGCCCGGAGGCCTCGCCCCTGCGGGCGGCGCGGCGGCGGCCTTCGAACTCAAACTGCTTACCTTTCCCTTTCCCCCTCGAAGGGCATCGTTCATCTTCGCGACAGTCAGCACATGCAGCACCAGCCACCCAGCCGCGCCTATCGGCCCTGGAGTCCCCAGAGCGGACGACCCGCAAAATTATTAGAAGAATATCGGCTGCGGGTTCTGCGTGACAGCCGGGGGCGCCGGGGGCCCACTGCTACAAATTATTACGCACCGGGGCCTTCTCGGAAGGAAACCGCGCGAAAATAAAAGAAGGGCAAAAGGGTAGGGGGTAAGGGGGGGCAAGGGGCAAGGAAGTAGGTGGAAAGAATAAGAGTGGGGCGAGGCAGGAGGGGAGGGGGGGGTGTGAGGGGGACTTCAAAAACGCCACCAGAAGCCTACTTTGGTGGCCCGTTTCGCGCCTCCAGCCCCCCGTCTCCCCCGTCAGCATTTGCCCTTCCTTTTTGCCGCAGCCAATCACCGACAGGCGGCGCTGCTCCCCCAACTCGACGCGACAACTTGCGCTATTTGATTTGGGCGGCGAGTAATAAGCCATCGGAACTTTGCACGCGCGCGCGCGCGCGCCGCTGCCACCCGCCGCCCTCTCTCACCCTGAGAGCAAAGTTGCACTCAATTCAAGAAAATTTAGCGAGTGAATTAATTTCGCAACTAGAGATAAAGTCACTTCCGGTATAAAAGGGGTTGTTAATGAGGCGTCCCGGACACAGGCTCGAGCCATAAGAGGATGAGGGGGGGGGGGGGCTCAAAGCGGCGAGCAGAGTGACGAGCGTCACGTATTAACCCCCTAAGGACCCCTTGAACACGCAACGCACACGCCCGCCGGGGGGGACGCGGGCCACCGCCCCATGAAGAATATCGACACCGATGAGCGCAAACAGAATCTTGAAACGTTCGTTTAGTAAACGGAGCGCAATAAGCCGGGCGGAAACGAACGGTCTTTGCTTAAGCGCCAGAGATGACGCCGCGGGGCTGCCCGAGGCCTCGGCGGGCCCGGGCCCTTCCCGTCAGATCAGTCACGGGTGAAATTCAATCCGAGCCGACAAGTACAGTTTAAATAATGTAGAGAAGCGCGCCGCGCCCCGGCCCCGAGCTTGGAGAGAAGGCGAGGAGGGCCTCCGTCGGCCTCCAGTGGGTACACCGCGCCAGGAGGAGGAGTGGAGGCCGATTGAACAAAGAGGACTCTGGGTCATCTGGAACTCGCCCGAGTGTGGGATTAGGTGGCCCGCCCCGCAGCGCCTCGCCTCCCCTCGCCCCTTTTAGTCTACCTATAAATGACCGTTCAGCTTGGCACACGGCCCCGTCGGGGGCCCCGCCGGAGGGGGGGGGGCAGATGGGGCGCCGCCGCCCTGCCCCTTTTGTGGGCCCTTATCTCCTATCATTCAAAGGGGTGCCAGTTTACGCGGAGTTAACCTCGTTAGAAGCAGCCAAACTCTCCTCCTGCCCCCCTCTCCACCTCCCCCCGACCGCACCCTCCCCTTTACACACACAACGGCCGGCCAGACGTTTTCGCAATAGGGGCGGCGGCGGTGATCTTTCCAACGACGTGCTTCATGTGGCGGGCGGTAAGGGACGGGGAGGGAGGGGAGAGTCTGCGAGGATGAAAATGAAGCCTCTAACGGAGCACCACGCACTCGACGGTTTCCTTCGCGCCCCTGCCCCATTTCCACCTCGGCACTGCGTCGTCCCCAGGCCCGCCCCAAGTCCCTCATTACCGCCCTAGGTCACCCCTGCCCTGCCTCCCTGTGCATTGTAGGTCCGATATTGGCAACAGCACCCCTCGGAGCCCGAGGGGTGGTCTTGGGGCTGGCCGGGAGGCGGAGGGTGGCTATTCAAGTGCACAATGCCACGCGGGGCGCAGCGCGCTATGAAACCACCTGTATAAATCTAACTTTATTGCCTTTCTATTATTCCGAAGGTCGTTTTTTGCGTCCTCTCTTTGTCATACCACCCTTTTTTTCTCCTTGCTCCTTTTCTCTTCCAGTCAGAGTCTTTTTTCCTGTAAGAAGTGTTGGCGAGCAAATCTGAGATCAGCTGGGAATGGGCTCCACCTCAGCCAAATTATCCAAACGATTGAGTCAGGGAGTTTGTTTTTCAAAATAATTGATGCGTTCCCCAGAAATCATCTTCTTACAAACTGTCCACGATTCGGCGCGTCGAGGGTCGTCAATAGCGCGATCAGGATCAGCTTCACACACACCTGCCACCGATGATCCTTCAAGAAAGACTTTCCTCCTAACTTAGGTACATCAAAAGCCCGCGATATTAGACTATTACGAAGGGGGGGGGGGGGGCGGCTCCTTTGAACGGGAGAACACAACATGTTAAGCCCCGGGTGCCTCAAAGTTTCACGAACCAACCCTCTAATCAGATTTATGTTCTCGTTGTAGCCCGGCCTGCCGCTGGTCGCACCGTCAGAAAACTCGGTGGAAATTGTCGCAGAGCACCCTGCCCAAGCCTTTCCCGCACTGATTGAAAGCGAGAGAGGGGAAAAGGGAAGGAGAGGGACGCGCCATTCTCCGGGTCCGTCCGACGTGGCTGGGGTCACAATTAATTTACCGAATTTCGGGTTCCGCAATTCCTCTCCTTCTTTGTCACGTGTGGGAAAGGTGCTCCAGCAGCGCGGCGACACGACGCCAAGGAGGAGAGGCGAGAGGAAGGAGAGAAGTGAAACAGAAAGCAGTGCGTAGTCCGGCCTCTCGCGCACAAATCCTTTCTAAACGCGGCGCCCACCGCAGCCACATCCATCTCCACATTCCACATCCGAGGCTCCGGGGCCCTAAAGGAGCCAAGCGCCTCACTCTTCGCCGCAATTTCTCATCCTGCCCGTCCGATCCATCCTAGGTGTGGCTGCGCGGGCGCGCCCGATACAAAAGGCGGATACGGATGGCTCTGCCAGCGGCAGCCTGCCGGCAGGGCGACGCTTTGTGTGAGCGTGTGTGGTGGCGTGGGCGCGCGCCCGCCAGTGGCTGTGTGAACGCGTCACACCTCGCAAACATTCCCAAGAATAAAAAGAAAGGACACATGCGGACAAAGGTTTTCGTTACTGGAAGGCAAAAAACACACAGAAACGAACATGAGATAAGAATTCCAGGAGGTGAAATTAGTTACGCTGAGATCACGCAAAAAGCAGTTTAGATTTTACATGTAGTTGTTTCATAGGTATACGGAAAACGTTTTCATTTACTCTAACGGTGTATAGACTTCCAGAGTCCACTTTACCTCGGGTGCACAACTGGGACGTCATCAATCTCTATAGGTGATGAAGGCCGGCCAGTGTCAGCAGCGGCCACTATAAATCTGACAGGTCTTGTCCCCCCCCCTCCCCCTCCCCCCTCTCTCTCTCGGACGCGCCCCTCGCGCGCTCACAGCCCTCGGCCCAGTCACTAAGCCAGTCACGACTCCGCGACCATCTCTCACTTGTCGGGGCCGACTGGGTGGGGAAGGCTCGCCTCGGGCAACACTACTCATAATCAAGCCTTAACACTCTGCGCCGTTCTCGACGAAACTCGTGACACTTTTATCATAAAGTCGCGAGGCGAGCAAACGATGCCTCGAGGTGATTGATTATTGGCTAGTCCGCCCGAGCAGGTCGGGTCCGTGTAGACCTACCCGTTGGCTCAGGTGAGCTCGTGGCAAGAGTTCCTTTACTTTGGGTTCTGGTATTTTCTATGACTTTTCCACGTGGCTCTGCGAAATAATTTTTCCATGGCAGCGAAAGTAATTCTCCTGATTCCCCATGCCAAATTGTTGGGGCCGAGGGGAAAATCACTTTCAAAATAGTTCGTTCGTACACTACTTCCGTAAATGAAAGCGAAGTATAGTAGGGCAAAATACGCGCGAAATAGGAGGTAAAATTAGTAGAGAAAGACCCCTCTTTACTGCGAAATATACGGAAATCTCTGTGGCCGAGCCGTTCTCTCGACTTGTTCAGCATGAATTTGACATGTGGAGAAGGCATGAGTAAAGTTTTGCGGCGCGGCGTTTAATTTGCACTACATTCGCGTTCGTTTGCAGCGGGGCTTCGTTCCGAGAGAGATGTCGCGCCGCGCCAGGGCCTAGCGAGAGACAATGAGGTGAACAGGAATAATGCCCGGCAGCAAGGCAACGAATTGGATCACGCAGCGTGACGAGTGGCAAGCTTATTGCTGTGGATACACACAAGGAGAACGCGCCTCCCGGAGAGCGCAGCCAAATAACCCTAGGAATCACGAAAGAGGTCGTCAGCGACAGCAGAGCAAGGCCCTGATCCCGTCCAAGGAGGCCCTATTGCCTCACTCAAACGGCGCCCTTTTCTGCACTCGCCCGCAGAACGCGGATCCGAGGGACAATCATATTGGTGCAGTCGACGTCCAAAGGAGCCCAGGGAGCGGAGCAGGGAACCCACTTTTGTGCTCGGCGAAGTACCAAGACGCCGTTTTGGCAGCCGCGGCGGGCGGGAGGGGCCGGGGGCGTCAGCAGCAGCACACCGTTCGACCGGGCCGCCCGCCGCGGGCGCTTTGGCCCGGTCCCCCGCCCCAGTTCCCACTTTCAAATCTGACTTGGTAGTAAATGTTTCCAGTTTCGGGGGGGGGGCGGCTCGGTGCACCGACGCACGACACGACCTGCTCTGCAAACAGAGTGGGGGGTGGGTCCTGGGCGCCGCGGCCCTCGTCCACCCGGACTGACTTTGGGGCGTCACACACACTTACCCATAAAATAGATTTAACATTGGCGCGTTTTACGATCCATAAACGGGGCACTTTGTACACATGACAGAGGGACGGCCAGACTGCGGCGCTGCTCCGGACAGGCGCCACGAGCTCCAAATTGTTTTCTCCTTTCCTTTTCTCGCCGCTACACGCGAAGGCTTTCTATGGAAATGTGACCTGTTTGAATAGAGACTCTGGGTAGCGCCCCTCAGCAGAGCCACACATTGACGCGCGCCCGTGACATGCTCCATGTCGTAATAAGACGCTTGTTAGGCGACCCCCGAGACCTTTTGTCGAAATGCACAAACACCACCTGCTCCGGCTCGTAACGAAGAGGGCGACCTACAATGGCGGCTGAGCCGCGCGCGCCTTCGTTAGCCGGGGCACAGCTCACACAGTGGCCCACTGCCTGCTGCTTTCTTTGTGCAGGATCCGATCAGGCCCGCCCTGCCTCCTGTCCCAGGGACCTTGTTTGCCCGTACGTACCCACCTAAGACTGCCTGCCGGGCCTGAACGGCGGGGAGCTTTGAACTCCGACGCGCTCTGGTGCATGGCTGGCCATCAAAGGGAATTTCCTCCCTTGGACCCGATACTGCTGATGCACAGGAAAAGGGGGACCCCACTTGCATTACACACTAAAAGCTTATGAACTTTTTTTCTTCATAGCTTACTGAGTCCTGTAAACATGATCGGCTTACACGCATTTTTTAATACGCCAGTATGAACAAATTTCTTCATGCTACAAAATGCGTGAGCCGAGCTTGTTTATAGAACTCAGTAAGCTATGAACAAAAAAGTTCATAAGCTTTTAGTGTGTACGATCGGAACAAAAAAGGATATGATGCGCAATTTTGACACACGCTACGGTTTACTGCCGACTCTGAGGAAACGGCATTAGGGAGACTATTACCAACCCCTGCGAGATCTCTGAGGAACCCCTAACCGCGCGATGTAAATTCATTTAAATCTACTTATTTGAAGATGATGATCTCGGCGTGAAATTGTCCTCCTTCCCCGCTTTTGCCTCAACAGGTCCTCCCTCAGCCTCTGCTGAATGCACCACGGCCGGGCCCATAAACAAAGGGAAACAGATATCATCTTTGGGTCCCAATGCTACTACACGGGTCAGCTCCGCCCGGGTCGTCGCCGGGACCCGTCGGGGCCCACCAGCTTCAAAGAGTCGGGGAAGTGTAAATGAGCCGGGCGCCATTTGCCCTATAGTTTAAACGGACCGCCTAACGTTCTTACCCCAACTCACACCCTACTACCCCCTTGCCAATTCCACCCATTCTCTCCACCCCTTTCTCCTCTTCTCACTCTGCACCATCACGTCCCAGCCCCCTACCCCCGCTCTCTCTCTCTCCCTCGCGGGACCCCTCGACCCTCCCGTCGTCCTGGCGACCTTCAACGCGCTCTCACCCACACAAAGTGGAACAAAGAGACGGACCCGGGTCCACAGCCCGGGCGGACCCAGCAGCACCCGGGGATTCATGAGCAAATCACGAAGGGCCGTGCAAACCAGCAGCTGCTGCTTGTTTTTTCCCCCTCGTACACGTTTCATGACAGGAAAGAAATATAATATTTACTATGTATTTTACGACTTTTTAGAGCCTTTCGTCGTCCTCGTCTCTCGTGACAAGCCTCTATGTACCCGCGGACCCTTTGAAAAGAATCAAAAAACAAAAAACGGCCATCATGTCCTAGAGCTCCTAGATACAATCATAACCCTCCGTTACACGGCTGTTGATTTGAGATCCCAACTCGTAGTTTTTCTTCACTCAATACCCTCTGTTAACTCCGACTTTTCCTCGAGGCACGCCATTGGGAGTCACGATTCGAGGGCCTCGCAAGGGCAATTCAACTCGTTTTATGACTAAGCCTCCCTTGTAATGACCCTACGTGTGTGTGCTCCAAACGACCAGAGGGAACCAGAGGGGCCGCGCTGGCCTAACGAGACGCACAGTCACGCAATAGTGAATATTTACTCGTGCCCGTGGACCTGCTCCACACACATAAACTTACAGAGGGCAGCGTTCGCTCGCAGCGTTCGCTCGCAGCGTTCGCTCGCAGCAACCAGCGACACTCACCTGAAACGTGACAAAAAAAGAAAGAGTTAGCGTTATGAGAACGTTACTATTGCGCTTGGTGAAAACAGCAATCTACTGTCCAAAACATTATTTTTGCAACGCCATTTTTGTTCTTGAACTCTGAATGCAACCTATCGACCTGAGCCCACAACCCGACGTATGCATGCAGCAAAACCGCTCGCTGTTGTTATTGTAACCCACTAACACCACAACAGTCAACACGGCTGCACGCACGCACACGAACTGAGCACACACACTTTGCAGCAACACGCGCCGCACACCTCAACGAAATGGCGGCACGCGCGACCGAAACGTCTCAAAGGAAGCAATTATCAGCAAGCTAGTCATAAGGGTAGAACGTGCGAAGCCCCCCCCCTCTCTCTTCCTCTTTACCCCCTCCTCTAACCTCGTCTTCCACTTATAATCCTGCTGCTTCCTTTCTTCTCTAAATGCAATGAGCCTTCTTACGAATTCGTCCCGGGCTAAATGAAGAGTGACATCCCATGGATTAAAAGTCTTTCACATTATCATACTTCTTTTCCTGCGAGCCATAGGATTATGCAAATCCATTTACGAACACCACTTGCTGTGCGAGTGATGCGTTCTGCTGGACCTGCATGCACTCCCGTTTCGGGCGGAGAAATGGAGGAGGAAAAGATTGTCAGAGAGAGGAGGAGGCGAAGCCGAGAGAGGATAGACATGATAAAAAGAGCGCGGAGGATAGGGAGTGGGAATGCAAGGGATGAAGTCCTCTCGCCCCACCCCAGTGTGCGAGGCCTTGACCCACCCCATCCGCCCCCTGGCAGTGCCATGGCACTGCTCGTCAAACACACAACACTGCACTTCCGATGAAAATACCCCCCGCCCCCTATAACCTTCGTGGGGTCCGCAACGGAAAGGGAAAATGGTCTGTATGGCAAAGGTGATAGGAGAAGGGGGAAGAGAGAGAGAAAGGCGGGGAAGGGGGGGAGGCAGGATGGAGCAGCGCACGGCGCAGGGGCCGAAAGCTCAACGGGCCGAGCGCGGGCGCATCGGTCGGACAAAGGAGGGTTAGATAGTGCCACACTCTACGCACACAAACAAACGGACGTGACGCGTGTGTGCAAGGTTGCGTGCGTGTGAGTGTGCAGAGGACTATATGAGTAACAGCAGTGTGTGAGTGTGTGTGTGTGTTGGGGGTGACGGCCCTGGGACCAACGGGGTGGCACACACCACAAGAACAGTAAACCTCGGCACATGGGGCCTGGGCTTGCACACTCACTCACACACATACACACACGCTTTTATTATTCGATTTTGCGCAGAGGCCGCCAGTACTCGTCGTCCGACGTTGGTGGTCCAGGTGACGGGGCCCTAAAGCGCACACGTGCACCCCGTATGAGGTCGGGCTACACGGAGATTATGTCATATAGACGAGATGGCTAGATGGATAAGGGGCGGGGCGAGAGCTCCAGGCAGCAGGCGCGTCTACCGCCGCCGCCGCTGGGGGGGAGCAGGAGGAGGAGCTCAAGGAGCGAGGGAATCACGTCGCCCATATCCCGCTAACAACTCGGATTACACGGCGCATCGTATTATGGCGAGAATGAGGCGCATGCAGCGCGAGCGAAGCGCCGGGCCACCGTCAGGGACACCGTCGGGGACACACACGCCACACCTCGTTAGAAGGGTAGGTCCTTTACGGCCGAACTGCGCCGCGCATCGCCACGCCTCCACACACACACACGCACACACACACACACACACACACATGCACCCACACAAACATACCTCTCGACCAGTCCGACAGCGCTGTGAATACACCTGGCCTTGTTAGTGAGCAAGGAGAGAGACACTGCTGGGCTCTTCTTTTGTCGGCTGGAATTGTCCCCCCAACCCCTCCTCCTACCTTTACGTCCCCACCACGACAGCCCAGTGCTGCGCTATGAGGAGACCGGAGGACACCGAGTTCCTCCGACACTTGTGTGTGTGTGCGCGCGCGCACACGCACACACACACACATTCATACAATGCACGGGGCGGGAGAGAGAAAAATAGGAGCCAGTCTCTTCCTCCTTGGTCGGAACTGTAAGTGCTTCATTACGGCCCCGCCCTGCTTCTCCCGCTGATGAATGCCGTGTCGTTGCACGACCCTTACAGCGCAGCGGCCCAGGAATGCAGCCTGATGCATGCGCAGCAACAAATGGGTCAAGAAGTCAGGGAGGAGATGTATGAAGGGCGGTTCGACTAAGCTCATAACCACCACCATGTCGGCTCGTGCTCCCTCGGGAGCGGCCGGGGCCACGCGCAGCGGTAGCAGGTGCGCTCTCGCTGCTCCCCGCCTCCTCACACCCGCTTCGCTCTTCCTTCTTTCTCGTTCTTTGTCTGATGGAGGGCGCGCGGCATCGGAGAGAGGGAATTCCAGCCCCGGGCACGCAGTAATACGGAGCCAGGGCGCGGCGGGCACTACTCGGCGCCCACCACTCTTCCTGGAGTCTCGATTAGCACCCCCGGCGCCGCGACACCGTGATGCAGTGCAGCGCCTGACCTGCGCCCCGGCCGCCGCCCCCCACACCCCCCCTGTTGGGTCCGGATGGGTAAACGCCATCATAAACAAAAGAGGCCGCGCCCTGAACTAGTCGTTAGTAGACCATTATGAGGCGCCCAGCCCGGCGAGACGCGCCGCTAAGGTTGCCCGTGGCAACCGGGGGTGGTGGGGGTGACGCGGCGGAGGGGGAGGGCGGCAACACATCAGCGGGCACCTTCTTATTGTCAGGTTAATAGCGGCGCAGGGTTTACTTACGGTAACGCCGAGCCGAGTACATGGAATTTTCATTCATGGCAACAATGATGCGATAAAAAGAAAAGCTTCACGATACAACACATTGTCCACTTAATACGCTGTGATGAGCACTCTGTTCCGGCAAGGGGTTTACGATTTGTAAATAAAATTACAACATTACAACATTACTTTTCACGGCGCGACCAATTTTGAGGAAGCTTGTCCTCTTTCCCTTGATGGAAATATGTATATTTTTTGAAATGTGTAAACTCGAATTTCCACTGAGCAGCACGGAGCGTACAACTTACGTCAAGCATTCGGCGAACTTCCCGTTACACTTGTCGGCATTATGGGGTTATACCCTGACAACACTACAGCCGCGCGCGCGTTCCCGGTACCCAAAAGTATTTTACTTTCGCGCTCGCCGTGCGCGTGTTATTTACCCAACCCGCGTGTGCCGACCGCGTGAGAAACGCACGCCATGCTAATGTGGAAGGAAAGTGAAGGCGGCGGCGGGGTGGGAGGGTGAGGAGGCGGCCCCGACCTAACCGAGCGCGAGGCGCATAGCGGCCGCGCCGAGCAGCACCGCCGCTCGGAGCCCCAACCATAACCTCGGCCAGTCATTACCATCGCCCATTCGGTCCCCGCGCGAGGCCTGCGCAAGGCTCTCTGGCCCCGGGGTCTTCCTACTGAACAATGGCCCGAGCTTGCCGGGGCTCAAAGCTGTCTCTGGGCCCCACAAGCAGGGCCCAATCAAAACGGCCAACCAGGCAGCCTCGTGGGCCCGCCCTAAGAGGATCGACTATTCATCCCCGCAACGCCACGGATACATATTCAGACACACATCCAGCGAGATACATATTCAGATACATATTCAAGGCGCTGCTGCAACAGCCAGTCACGACGACGACGCCAGTGCGCGGCCGGCGGCGGCGGCGCCTTTACAGCCGACGCTAACGAGCTATGCACACAGGTTTACGACCTTGTTAGTGAAAATTAAAAACCATCAGGTCACGACAGCGGCGACCGTAACTCTGCGCCGGCGGATCCACACGGGGAAGCTTTTACTGGACATGATGGCTTCCTCCCCGCAGAGAGGGGGCGGCGCTGTGGGGGCGGCGCGCTGGGGGCGGCGCGGCGGGGGCGAAACATTAAAAACGAGGCACGAGGAAAAAGCATTCCATGTCGTCGGCTGCGGCCGCCGGCCAGCAGGACATTTGGCCACGGCCCGCTCGCCCGCCCGCTCGCTCGCTCGGCTCACCTGCCCGCCCCTTCCCTCAGTCCCTGGCGAGCGCAGGAGCTCAGCCCCCGCACGCTCCCCCTCGGGACCTTGTTGTATCGAGAGAACGACCTTGTCCCAGACTACCGCTCGCCGGGTCAGGCCGCCGCATCTTCGGTTGACAAATGACACATCTGGCAGGCAGGCTGACGCCGGGGCTGCCGCCGGGGTTGACGGGTACCCCGCCCCGCCTGCGCCCAGCCCCAGCGCCGCCCCCCGACGGCCGACGGCCCAGCAGGCAGGCCGCCCCCAAGGACGTCGCCGGAGCCTGAACACATCCATCTCCACCACGCGCAAGGACGATCATATTCGTGTCCCTCCTTTTGTTTTCCTCGTTGTCCTGGCGCGCGCGCTGCGGGGTATGGGTATGGCCCTAGCACCCCCTGCTCCCTGATCCCCTCGCCACCACATCCGCGACAAATTACTAAAGCACCACCGCCGCTGCTGAGCCAAATTAAAAGGGTATTCCACTAATGTGCTCCAGGTGCACATGCAGTAACACGGCGCAACATTCGAGGAAAGGCGGGGGCGGCGCGGAGAGCGGGCCCTTTGCCTGCCCCCCGCTCTCGCAGTTTATGACGCTTCTTTTGTGTCCCTCGGCCATTTCGCTAAAGCTCGGCTATTTGCGTAGCTCTGTATAGGGGGGCGGCCCACCGCCGCCACGTCCGCTAACCTCCTCCTTTTGACCAAAACGAAGCAAATTTTTCATAACGGACCGTTCCATTTGTTTGGGGGCTGGGAATGCTCGGCAGGGCCGCTCCCCCGCGCGGGCAGGCCGCCCCCGCCCCGCCGGTCGCTATCGCTCCACCCACCGTTCCGTTGCTCTCGTTTCGATGCAAGGCCAGCAATTTGCGTCCCATTGCTTTCCCCTTGAGGCCGACAAATTCCGAGTAATCACGCAAAGGGTTCCCATGTGGAATCCGAGGGGGCTTGTCGCCGTGTAGGCGGTGTGGGGCGTGGCGTGGCGGGGCCGGGGGAGGTGGGGGACCTTGCAGCCGCGGTGCCCCCTCCGAGGCGCACCCCGACGACCCCTTTGTGACGCCGACCTCCACCCCTCCCCATCAAGCGCCTCCGATCGCAGATAAATTCTGGCACCATCGGTCCGCTCGGCGATGAGGAGGACCCCCCGAGAAGCGCCCCCACATGCTGCATGGTCATGGTCACGCTTCAACTACCGGTTAATGTTCGGAAAAAGGAGAAGAGCGCCGTCAGAGCGGGAAACTACCAAGCTCACGCGTAAGCACGCAAGGAAAACGTATGCAGCCGCTCTGGAAAATAGTTTTTGGTTTTACGGCGGGAATTTTTTCCATGAAGCGTGTCGTAAAATTACAATTTGCAAAATCACAAGCACTTGGAATTCATCCGCGAGCAAAATTTGGGTTATGCCATAAATTTACAACAAATTTCGTAAATAATAATTACGAAATATATAGCAAATTAACAGGATAACTTTTACAGTGATTAAAGAACTAACGGTTTGAAATGGTATACTGTGTCCCCAGACAAAACTAGAAATGATAAGAGAAAATCCAGCGTACGGCAGAAACTATGAATTACGTCGTGCGCTCGATGCAAAACGAATAGCACATCAGATGTGACAGCAGAAAAAGGAACAACTTAAATAAAGAGATTGGGCGCGCGCAGGGAAGTTTTGAGTTGGTCTTCATCAGCTGCGCTAGCGCTAGAGGCGCCGCAGTGGGGTCGCCCCCTCGGCCCGCCCGCTGCCCGCCTGCCTAGCACCATTATCGTTAACGTTTCAAGACTATGCCTTGAGGAATAAGGCAGAGCCGACTGCAGGCCGGGCGGGCGAGGCCGGGCCACCCGCCGCGCCGCCGCCCTGGGTGGGGTGGGTGGCTCCCAGAGTTTAATCCCGCCTTTTCCTCGCGCGGAAATTTCTCTCACTGCCTTGGTGCATTGTACTCCAGCGAGAACGAGAGAAGAGGGTTGGGGG
>NW_026267163.1:737558-744881 GCF_000697945.3 Frankliniella occidentalis
GTGTACGACGTCACGTGCCGGAGGGTCCCTGACGAGCCCGCCGGGACGGAGCACGGAGCGTCCCCGCAGGTGCAGTCGTGACGAGCGAGGGGTACGACCAGGGACCCAAAGGTACCCGCAGCTGTACCCCACGTTGTAATAGAATAGCAAAAATAAAGTGGAATTGAAAAGCGTTCGAAGCGATAGCGCAGCGCTATGAATTCTTTGACTACAAATACTGGGAGTGTGAAAATGTAAGCGGCAGCTGCTAATGTAGACCTCAAGGCGCCTCAAGGCCTTCGGCCGTGAGGTGTGAGCGAATACAGGCCGCATTAACATGAGATAAAAAATGTTAAGCTACGGAAGCGAGCCCCCTTAACTTATCTGGGCCGAGTTTATTTCGTTCCTTCACGACGCGGCGGGCGCTTGCTTATGGAGGGCACTTGGCGGTCAGGCGTGGGGAGAGCGGATGGAGAGGCGGGGGCAGGAGCATGATGTAGCATGGAATGCTAAACGTGGCAGTTGGTGGGATTCCATCCCCCTCTCCCCTTCTTGTCGCTATGCTATCCCCTCTTTTTATCACCCCTTTCCCCCTCCTTGCACTTCCCCACACCCCCTGATTCCACCCCACCCCCCAACACCGCCTCCCCTTTCCCTCTAGTACCCGTTAAACTCAGGCCTCGTGGTAGCCGTGTACTTAAACCCTAAGAATTATAATTGGTAATTATAAATGGCATAAGAACAGATTAATAAGAATACAGAACGATTAAAACAGATTATTGCTTGTTATGGAACAGTATATAGATTATGAGGCATTACGCTGAAACAATTACTAGTGCCACAAATGTAGGGATGTTTTCCCCCCTTGGTTGGTAAGGAATGCAGATCTCGCGTCGGACCACCAATACAGCAAGCAGCTCAGAGCGAGTTCAGACCGGGCTTCACCTGGGTGCCCTTCCTGGTAGTGCGGTGCCGGTGAATCTATTACGTCTCTATTACCTCTATTACGTTTCTATTACCTGACTATTACCTCTATTACGTTTCTATTACCTGACTTTTACCTCTACTACCAAACTATTACCGGACGGACGACCCGACTATTGCCTGAGTGGATACCCCCTCGTATGGTGCTGTCAACTATTTACATTGAAGGCGAGCATTCCGGGAAGGGGGGGGGGGGAATTTCACCTCAATTGAACACGCTAGCGGACAAGTTGTCTTACAAGTTCGGAAAAAAAATAGCATAACTTAGGAGACAAAACTGAAATGAAATTACTTAGCATAAAAAGAGAATTTTAAAAATCCTAAGGTTTTTTGAGTGTTGACAAGTTTAGTTAAAACTGTGCAAATTTAAACATTTGAAGGTTCAAAATTTCAAATCGTGCCTTTTATGGATTTCATGAAATATTTCTTTTAGTGTGTTCCTTGGGTCAGAAACGATGGGTGTTTGTGATAATAAATTTTAGTTGGAGATAATAGTAAAAAGATGAGAGAAGTAATAATTGTGGCACGTCTGTCGTCGCCAGTGTACGAAGGAATATCAGAGTTGCATGACGACCCTTTGATAAAACGCTCGGTAAAAGCGAGAGACGGTAGATGTGGTGGGAGATCAGGAGCAGTAAGCCCGACATGAAAGGCTACGAGGGGAGCCGTCCGTGTCACCACGACAACTGGGGACAATGGGGTGAAATAATGGGGTAAACCGCGCCGATTTCGGGTCGCCTCGCCGTCCAGTGGTCAGCGGCAGCGGAGCGGGCGGCGGAGGACGGGGTTGGGGGAGGGGCTCAAGACGCGCTCTAAGCCTCAGGGGGGCCTTTAATCTGGCCTAATTATTCTGGCAAGGGCCACCCGCCATCCCTCTCTCCTCCCAGCGTTCTCTCGCCCTCTCCGTCACTCCCTCTGGGGATCTCATCTCTCTTGCTCGTCCTCCCTCGCTAACGAAACCAAGCGGTCGGTCCTCTTCCGAATCAGGCATGGCTAATGTGCCAGCCAGCACTGTCCCAGACCCCCCCCCCCCTTTCCTTTTCCACCTAACCATCCCCATACTCCTCTTCCTCCTTCTTAGCCCCTTCCTCCTTCCTCGTCCTCGTTGCTGCCGTGCATTGTGAAAAATAAAGTTTATCGCGCCTTTAACTGCCCCCCCCCCTCCTTTCTTTCCGCCGCTCGCCCTCGGTACTCTGCCAGGACGAGGAAGCGCCTCCTGTTTTGCACCCTTCTGCACACACTCCCTGCCATTACCTATGTATCAGGCGGCCCAGGGCTAGTTAGGAACGTTGCACGCGCCCCTTTTGACCGCTATGGGCGAGGTACCCTTCCGAGTAAAGGAACACAAGGTGTTTGCACATTACCTTTCTCTTGAACCATCGACTACACGTAGTAATCACGCATGTCGCAAGAATATATTCGAAGAATGCGCGAAGCCCGCGAAGCAGAGTTGAACATACCTGGAACACGAAGAAAAGAAGAATGCCGTTAGACAAACCTTGCATATCAATGCCGGGAAGGGAATAACACCAAGACAATAAAGGTGAGGAGAAAGTAGGCAGGGTAAACGCCGCTCTTATTTTCAAACGGTCTTTGCCATGGGAGGACGGGAAAAAAGGGGGGGTGGAGACTGTATTCGACGTCCGATCCGAACTGCAATAAAGCAGAAATTGAAGTCAGCCACTCGGGAGCCTGGAAAGGGGGCTGTGTGCTATATAAAGAGGGGGGGGGGGGGAGAGAGAGAGAGAGAGAGAGAGAGAGAGAGAGAGAGAGAGAGAGAGAGAGAGAGAGAGAGAGAGCCGCGGGCTAACGTGTACTCGTAATAATCTCCGTATGAATGTGACCACGTGCCCTATCGTATTACCGCGGCGGCGCGCTTTGAATAAAAGAGCACATCACAGGACGCCTCCCCCTTCCCGGTTTTACACGGCAAACATAAAAAGAAAAAGGAAGACGTCCCTCCATTCCACGGAGCCCAGCGAGGAAAGGGGAGCGGTGGTAAAGAAAGAGAGGGGCGCCAAGGAGTAGCAGGGAGAGGGAGAGAGCGAAAAGAGGAGGATGATTTCGCCACCCTAGAGAAATGAGACGAGATGATTCTAAGCCCCTTAGTGGGCAATGTACGATCGACCGGTCGAGTAAATATCCTACGACGGCCATCAGCCATCCCCTATAGTTCTCTAAAAGTAGGAAAACGTAAAAAAAAGGCCACCTGACTCGTGGAGAGAAGTTCCCCCCCCCCTCCCCTTTTCTTCCTGACCGCGACCCCGACCGTCGTACCCCCTGGCTTCGCTGGGGTGCTTTTTGCCCCACTCCTTGTCCTCCCAATTACTGTAATTATCCGGACTGACCCTCCTCGGTGTCCCGGGCCTTGCGCCGTCCATTATTAAGGCGGGCGCGCGCTGCAGGGCCAGAGCCGGGCGGAGCCGGGCTGACGCGGCGCGCTGCAGCACATAAGCCCGCTCTATTATTCAGACCAAACCGGTCCACTACACGGCGCAGGTCACAGGCAAGGAGCCGGCAGGAGCCGTCTTGGGCCGGCCGTCGACCCGAGCAGCACGCAGCAGAAGACGTAACGAAACGCCGAGGTAAGACTTTCTATAAGCCCTTGTCAAATTGTCAAGCTATACTTTCTATAAGCCCTTGCTAAATTGTGAAGCTATAGTTGCCTTAACGTTGACGTCCGTTGTACAATGCAGAAAAAAAGGGACACTCACTCTAACTGTGAACCAGATAACAATTTCGTTTCTAACAGGACGTGTCCAGATATATCTGAGCCAGAGCAGGGACGATTTCTGATTGACATACAAATGATGCACGCGAGGATGAGATAATTGACCGGCTTATCACTTATTCAGGATTTTACACAACCATAAGTATGCCCAAAAATAAAACAAAGTGCGGGAACTTTTTGGGCGTGGGCAGAGTACGCCAGGCAACATTGAATGGAACGTCGGTCCAAGCAACTTCTCTGCAAGTGCGAGCGAGTGTGCCCCTGAGAGCGATCGTGTGCGTAAGCGGAACAGTGTATCATTTTCTCGTCCAACGCGCGTCCTTCGTTTTCCGCGGCGCCCGGCGATTTCCACGATATTTATCGCTGCATGGTCGCCTCTCTGCGCGTGAAGATAGCGGCGGCGGCGGGAGGGAGCGAGGGCGAGGGGATTAGACGAGGGGGAGGAAGATAACTGGTCGGACAGCGTGACAGCGGCCGCACAGACAGTTGGACAGTTGTAGGCAGTCCTTATGTGCGCCTCAGCCCGGAGGGGACCGGAGGGGCGCCAGAGAAAATCGCTTCCAACGAAACTTATTTCGTTCAGCGACAATAACATGGAGGGCTCCCCCCGGCCGGGCCCCCGGCGCCCCCGGCGGCCGCAGCGCGAGCGGGTGGCTGGGTGGCAACCCCTTCGCCGCCCGCCCCATCCCCCGCGCCCGAGCTGCTTTTGGGCCAATGGAAGTTTGGGCTATTGAAGATCGCTTATTGGCAGTTGTGCGCCGGCAGTCTGCGACCACATCGGAGGGGTTTCAGCGTGTGTCCAGATCGAGCCGTCGTAACGTCAATGTCAGCGGCGCCCCTGCTCAAAATAGAGCAGCATAACGTACATCGATGGTCCGCTTCGCGGCTGCCGTTCCCACGCGAACGGTTGCTTTTGGCCACAAACGTTGCCGGCGCGGAGCGCCTCGTCAGCGGTGTGGGCGGACAACACCGTGACCCCCTCGCCCCTCGCCCGCCCACGTAGGGACGGACACATCGGGATTTGGCAAGCGGCCGCCCCCGCCGCGCGTTTAGCGCCACATAAGCGCGACGGGGATGACCCCCAAGGTCGGCGCAGACAGCGGCACGGTGTTATCCAAAGCACTCTCGCTGTGACCTTTTCCCTCTGACTCTGGCACGGCAGCTGTACAACTGTTTTCTCCTTCCTTTTATTTTCAACCCAGTTTTTAGCTGCACCATCGGGTTGGGTCGATGGCTCGGGGCGACTGACCGGGCGGCAGCCGGAGGGTCGCTCGCGCGCCAAGGCCGGGGCGTGATGACGGCGGCAAGGTGGGGACAATCTCGGAGGGGGACATTTCCAAATCATAAGGTGACAGTCCTACGCTGTTGAAATGTCAGACCGCTGTGCCAATCACGACTGGGGTCGGCAGGGCCAGCCGAGTGCCGAACCCTTGCCGCATACACTCTCAACTCGGAGGAGGAAAGACAAAAACTATCAGACGGGGAAGGAGGGAGTCGGCGCGGACGGGTAGGGGAGAGCGTGGAAAGAACAGACGGGGGAGCCCGAAACCCTTGCAAATGTCATGACAAACACGAGAGTAAACGAATGTGCGTGAGAAAAGCGGCTGGGTGAGAGGGGAGCTGGAAACAAGAGAGAGTGGAGCAAATAAGAGACTCCATTAGGGAATGAAACATTAGTAACGAGAGAGGGGGTGGGGGAGGACGTGAAGGCGGAGAGGGCGAGGGGGCGCTCAGCTGTGTGTGGTCCGGTCGTCACTGCTGCGTCGCCTAGGCGCGTCGTCTCATAGCCTGCCCACGGCACGCCACCAATCCAACCCCACGCCCACGGACAAACGAAAAAGTGCCAGTCAAAGCGGCGCTACGCAAACCAGGAGGGCGCGAAAGAGGAAGAGAGGATGATGGACAGAGGCGCAGAGGGCACGCGTGCGTCATTGGCTGCTGAATTATTTCGCGGGCAGCGGCGGCAGATTGCCGCAAGGGGGAGGAAAGCAAAGGTGACACAGGGAAGGCAGTGTGCCGCCGTCCGCCGCCTGTCTTACCCTCCTCCCTGGAGAAGGCGTCGCACGGGGGTGGCAGCAGTACCACCTCCAAGTCATGAGACCCAAGGCCCATGACGTCAAGACGACTTCCATTCGGAAACAGACAACCAGAGCGGTGGACAAAGACCACGTGCGTTGACCGGGGACGCGCCTACGCGTGTACGGCCGAACATCCGAAGCAACATTATAGGAAAACGGTGTCTACAAAAGAGCACAGCACTCGATGTCTAACCTGCCACCTACCATGCGATCTTCTCCCCGCGAGCCCCGTGCAGGTAGGCAACGCGAGAGCACCACTGCGTAACGGTACAGTGGCGTTGTCTACCCTGCCGGGCGCTCCCCTCCCTGCGAGCCCCGTGCAGGTAGGCAACACGAGAGCGCCGCTGCGTGACGGTACAGTGGCGTTGTCTAACCTGCCGGGCGCTCCCCTCCGCGCCCTCACCTACACGCACCTACATGTATGCAGTATTTGCTGCAGTATTTTCTGCATATAGGCATTCAGCGAATAACGCATATATGTAGACATTTTGGTTTCCAGAGAACCCTGCAAACCATCCGTGCTGCATAAAAGAGAGGAAGCCCGCGACGAAAAATTAAAATCAGACATATTCTGACAGTGTCTGCCGGCGGCACCGCGAAGTGAAAACGAGAGTGGTGCAGAGCAGCGGCGGCCTGGCTGGGCTTGCGGTCCGCCTCTCATCCGGGAGAAAGCGAAGAGCACAGGGAGTGGGAGAGGAGGGAGGAGCTGGAGAAAGCGGAAAGGGGGAAATAGGGGGGAAAGAGAGAAAGGGAGGGGGGGGGGCAAGAGGGGTAAAATCTCTGGAATGTCCATTCTTGTCCCTTGTACATTGTTGGCCTATGTTTATAGCGCGGCTCGCCGCCACGGCCCGCCACGCCACGCCACGCCACGACGCGCCCCCTGCCCCGCCGCCAGGCCCCGTGCACAGCATACGGATTACGTCCAAGTGCGGTAACAGCCGGACGGCCCTGAGCCTGCCAGGGAGAGAGACAGGGGGAGAGAGAGCGAGAGAGCGAGAGACAGACACAGAGAGACACAGAGAGAGGAGAGAGGCGGGGGCAGGAGAAGAGAGTGGATGAGACCGCGCAGGAGAGAAAGAGAGAGAGACCGGGTCGAGCTTAGAAACCAGCCCCTTTCTTTTGTTCTCCCCTAAAGAAGCAGAAGCGCGCGCGCGACAGAGAAGGGGGCAGAAGAGAGGAGACTAAGCGTGTGCGAGGGGGACAGGGCGACAGTGTGACAAAACAACAACACACGCGTGTTGTAATACACTCCCGCCAGAGGACAATCGCGTACACGCGTGTTGTAATACACTCCCGCCAGAGGACAATCGCGTCCACCTCGACGCAACTCTCTCGCGCTGCTCGCGACAAATGGTCCAGACGCCGGCGCCGCCTCCGCGGTCGCGTTTAATCCAATCCCCGCCTATCTCGCCCCGCTTATCGGGCCACAATTGTTACTGGGCGACATCTCCGGGGCCTCCGGGGCCGCAGCCACACAGGAACAATGAGGCACCAGAGCGTCGCGCGGCCAACAATTAAAATGTGCGCTGCGATGCACACGTCGCGTTGGGG
>NW_026267163.1:744931-747453 GCF_000697945.3 Frankliniella occidentalis
GGGGGGGCGTTTAAGGGGCGGCGGCGGTGAACAGTCCGGCCGGCCAGGGGAGGCAACCGCTCGCTCGATGGCAGCCCAACAAAAGAAAAGGGACTCCTCTCATTGTCATTGCCCCCTGGCTCCTGCATTTAAGAAGCAGCAGCAGCGGGGACAGGTAAAAGGTAAAAGTGGAAGCGAGCGCGCGAGGACTCGGGCTCGGGCTCGGGTGGCAGCCAGCAGCCGCGGGCCTCGACCGTGATGACGATTAGCGTCGTGGACGCGGCCAGCACGGCGCTCTCGCACAAGAAGTCCGCGCGGGGGCCGTATATATTTAGCCGGCTAATTACCCCCGCGGCCCCTTGCGCTCATTCGCGTCGCGCCGCCGGACCCGACCGGACCGGACCAGGCAGAGGAGGACGCCCGTCAAACTTTCCACATCACTCACAGAACTTGCGGCTCCGTCTCACTGTGTCCGGCGGTGGTGGTGGCGCCCCACGCCCTGCCTGCCCCGCGCCCTGCCGCCGCCCCGCCCTGCCGCGCCCCGCAGCGCGCGCCACCGCCAGGCACAATGCAGAGAATGAAAGGGATGACGCAGGCAGCAGGGCTTCAGCGCGTGACGTTGTGTGGGACACCGCGGCGGGGGTGGGTGGGGTGCAGAATGCATGGCGCCCTTGGAGCCGGGCCCAGGCCCAACCCCCTCACTGCCTAGCGCACCTACTCTCTGAACATTCGTACAACTATAGAGTTCAGGCGGCACACGAAATACCGAAAAAGGAACAACCGCGTCTTTTAGAGGGGAAAACACTGCTGGGCTATGTACAATTTATTTACCATGATTATGTACATTTGAAGTTCTACGTAATAATGTACTAGATAGTACAACAGACAATATGTAAGAAACATTGTAAAGAAGGGAGAATTTTGAGAATTTCCCCACACCTGAGGAGTTTTCCTCAAATTATGAATAAGTTCCTTAAAGTTCTCTCTTTTCAATCAGTATTTTTTTTACCGAGTTATGAGTATACAGAACTTGTGCATGAAAAGTATATGTCTGTGTATGCAAAGACACAAAATAAGGGGGGGTCAGAGGTGTGTTGTGCCTCACGGCGAGCGCTGGCTGTGGGCTTGTCAGAGGCGGCGCGGGGGCGGCGCGGGTCGATACAACAGATTGCTGTCTATTTGCGTCACATTAAACATGTGGTGTGGTGGTGGACGGCGACAACGTCAAACGCCATTAGCGCCTCCGAGATTGTAATCAGGCGTCATGTTTGTCAAGGTGTTTGTTTGCCGACCGCGGCGGGCCCCGCCCTCGCGCCCCGCCCTCGCGCCCCGCCCATGCCAACGCCAACGCGCGGCTGACATGTCAATCATATAGGGCGCGTGGCCGCCTTGTCTCCTCCAGCCACCCCTCCAACGCCCCGAAACAAGACCCGCCCCGCCTACCAAGACACGCCCCGCCGCCACTCTTCCTGCTGCTTTGGACGAGGACCGGGGCGTTTTGCGCCGCTATACACCTGAGCGTTCTCGCGCAAAGATGTGCCCCGTTTCTTACGCGCGTCGGCTGCTTGTGACAGAAACACACCGTCCCTCTCCGCCAGCCCACAAACATGTGTGTCTTCTCTTCTGCCTATCGCGCTCTCTCTCTCTCTCTCTCTCTCTCTCTCTAACACACACACACTAACAGTGCCTCGCCCCGCGCTGTTGACGTGGCCGATGGCCCGTGACAGTTTTCGCGACGAATAAGCGGACTGCTGCATACAGAACCCGCTGACAGCTTCGTATCTCACAAGCTGAAACCATTATCGTATTTACAATGAAGTAGCGGTTGCGGAAGGACCCTGTCCCTCCCTCTCTCTCTCTCTCTCCAAGCGTGGCGCAGCGGTATGCACCTCCCGACGCAAAGTGAAACGGTTCGACAACTCCTTAGACGCGCAGGGATGAATAAGCGACATGAAAATCTATCAACGCAAATGCTGCGCCTCGCGCTGCTCCTGCTCTCAAGGAATCGTTTTTAGATATTCCAATCTCGGAGAGTAAGCACATGCCCTCAAGAAACCACAAAGGGAGGAAAAATGGGGAGGGGGGGAAGAGGAGGGGGAGTGCGCGCGCGTGCGTGCGAGCCCCCTACACACACACACACACACACACACACTATAAGGGGAGAAAGGGGGTTGATGGATCTGATAAATCAGGCGGGTCGGAAGCGCTGTCCCCCCAAAGTCTCCAGTGGCGGCACCGCGGGGGCGTGTGGGTGCGTGAGAGATAGAGTGGGGGAGAGAGTGGGGGAGAGAGGGGGAGAGAGAGGGAGGCAGAGAGCAGAGCTGCATGTGTGAGCATTAGGAATATATGGCGCACCGATACGCCACGGCCAGAGGAGCAGCGGACGCGGCGCGGGTCGCGGAACCTCGACGACGCGACGTAAAACAATACAGCGAGGTCTGCTCAGTGCGGTCGGCCGCGGAGCATTACAGCCTCCGAGGTCGTAAACCTCGCGCCGCACCGCGCCTCTGGGCTTGGAGGTGGAGGTCGGAGGGAGGGAGGGA
>NW_026267163.1:747503-757135 GCF_000697945.3 Frankliniella occidentalis
GGAGGGAGGGTCCCGGGGGAGGCACTGCCAGCCGTAATTAAGACACCACTCCACATCGCAAAAATCTCTCTTCCTTCTGCGGCATGATTTTTTTTCCTTCTTTTTGTTACACTTTTTGCGTGGAGTGTGTTGTGCATGTGGTTTTCCGGCCCGAAATAAAGCATTTCCCCTGCTGCTGCGGCTGCGTGTTTGAGAGTGCACGAGCGAGAGAGTGTGTGAGCGTGTGTGTGTGCGTGCACGTGCGTGTGTCTGCGCATGACAAGCAGATCAGATATCGGTCCAGGCCCGACTGGCCAGTCGGGAACAGCTCGGCTGGCCCGGAGCACCAGGCAGCAGCACAGGAAGGAATAATACGCTCTGAAAACACTCCTGGCAGCGGGCGTTCCGTCGTCGTTCCGTCGTCAGGAATGGCGACACATTGACGCAGTAGCAGGCATTTTTTCAAAAACAGAAATCCACTGAAATGACGTCTAATGTGGTTTTATTCTAATGATTTTTGGATACGCGCCAAATTGATCATTCACGTAAGGAAATCAAAATTTGTATCAATCATTAATCATAGAACTGGTTCTTTTGAGGGTAAAATATAGTTGCCACGGTTTTTAATTTTTCTGGGTGTTATCAGGTTGCAATCTTTTGATGTCAAACAGTACGACTGCGACAGCCCTCTAATATTAAAACAGTGGAGCATGTTTCTACTGTTACTCTTAAAAGAGGCAGTTTGCGGTTTGCAGAACACAGAGAGAACATTATTTTCTCACTGTTGCAATAGCGGGACCGTTCGTCCGCGTTCGTCCGATGGGATTTATAGTTAGAGCAAACAAGTTCTCGGAAGCACTACCTGGTATTACAAGCTTCTGGCTTCTGTGTTTGCCTTTGATGCTCCTGCCATTAAACATTAGCAACCTGCCTTTATCCCACATTCGCTCACTTCCCCCGCCACGACCACTGACCAACCACAGAGGATAAATCAATACCGAACCTGCCAATCGCATTCCAAAAAGACGGGCTGCTGCTGCCCGTCTCCACACTCGTTCCCGCATCCACCCCTCCCCCTTTTTGTTCCCATCCAAATCGCAGAGGCAAGCGCTGGACTTGCGTCATCGGAAACAGCCGCGCGCGTGTGTGTGTTTGTGTGTTTGTTTGTAATGGGACAGGTTTACCGAAAGCCCCGGCACGTTTTATAGGTCCAGGCACAGCCTGGAGGTACGAGGGGAAGAGAGAGGACAGAGATGGAGAGAGAGAGAAAGGGGCGGGAAAAGAGCGAGAGTGCCACGGGGAGCGAGCGAGAGGGAAAAGGAGAGAGGGAGAGGAAGGGGGTTTGCGAGGCCGATTCCGACACTCGTGATGAAGTGGTCCTGTTCATCATGTTCCCATCGAGCAGGCGGGACGCGGGGCGGCGGGGTTCCATATCACTGGGGCGGAGCATCACGATGCGGTGACGCCGCGCCCAGCTACGCCCCGCCACCCACGCGCGCGCCGAGCCGAGCCGACGTCAATCTTTTCTCTGCAAAGGGGATCCGTCATGCGGCAGTATTATGAGATGAGGCGATGCATCACTTTTAGGCGCTGCAACACACCCCATTAGCAGTCCGAAGGGCGGCGGCGCGGCCGACTGAGGAGGACGGACACCCTCGGGGATTCAAATGAGCACAGACACACGCACAGCGACATACACCTCGGCAGCGAACGAACAGGGTGGAGGAAGCAGTCCATTCGAGAAGAGTTTCCGAAAGATAAACACAAGGAGAAATATACTACTTGCAATGAGACACGAAAATTATTGTGTATGACGTATGTTGTAAAAACTATAATTTGAAATTGTAAACTTACAAGTATTACCTGCGTATCGGCTTGGAATTGATTGGTGAACAAGATTGGGCCGCCGTAAATTTGCATTATACCTCGTAAATCGTGAACATGTTGTACACATGTTGCAAATTTATGATGGCATTTTTCACAGTGACCAACACAAGGTGAACTGATTCATATGGACGCCCGGGAAGCTTGATTGCGTGAATCGCGCAAGTGTGTGGAACGGCGTGTGGGATATAATGCCAAATAAGGGGAAGCGCTTGCAGCTGCTCATCAATGGCGATCGTGACCGGCGCATCGCAAATGGACTTTCAGAGGTGGCTCCGCCCGGCTCCGCCCGGCTCACCCGCAGCCGGTGCAACCTATCACCGCTGGCCGCAGCAAATTAGACAAATGCACACGGCCGGCGCCCCATGCAGATTACCTGTCGATCATCATGTGTGCGCCGCTGCTGGGAGCGGTGAGGGCGCGCGCGCGCACACACACACCGCTGAGCCAGCACACTCAATGGGATATTGATGCCGCAGGAATTGGCTGCAGGTGCGCCATCCTATCCTCCCTCCTCTTTTGCGAGATAAAATGTCGATGGCGCGGTGAGAGCGTCGCCCCGCTGCACGCCGCGTAGTGTAGTACACGCGCCGCGGCGGAGCGATGCACGATAACGCGGAAAAATATGGCAAATCAATAACTTTGCGGGGCTCGTCACCTGTACACCGAAGGACTGAGAGCTCCGTCCGGAGCAGGGAGACGCGCGTCGCGTAGTCGAGCGCCTGCACGAACGTCAATCACCTGCAGGTTGTGGAAAAATGCGTAAGTAATTCAAGAGAGATTCGTACACGACTTGAGAAAGTAAGCAATTCACCCGAGGGCCCGAGGGGTAGACAAGTCAGATTTTTGGTGTACATGGAATATCAGGAATACTTTTGGAATATCTGGAATATTTCTGGGACACTTTCACAGTGTACTTGAAATATCCACCAAGTCCCGCCCGAGTCCCCAAGAGTGGGAATGGTCATTCAGACGCATCTGCAGATATGGAAAAAAATTGTCGCACATCTGCTGCTGTGTGACAATTGTACATTTGGATTTCCAGTATGTAGTTTGGCCGGAGAGTATCGAGGCCGGCGGCCCACTTCAGAAGCGCGGCGCCGGTGAGCTCCTCCGCTGCGAGTAACAGTAACAGAATTACCACCGACCCCGCCAGTCAGCCTGGTACGGAAGTTTGAGAAAATAAGAGAGACTAGAGCGGGTATCTCTCGCTCGTCGACAGGGGTGAAAATAAGAGGGAGAGAGAGAGAGGGGGTTTACTCAGTACCCCTCCTCTCCTCTGCTCTGGCGGGTGGCGAACTACAACGGCCCCAGCCCTAACCAGGACACAGCCCCCCAGCCAGCCCCATCCGTCACCCTACGGTACTTTATTGTCAGCGCACCTTGCCAACACCGGGCAGGCTCATTTCACGTTGAGACACTTCGCCACGACCAGGCCCAGCTGCCCCCACCCCTTCTCTCTCTCTCTCTCTCTCTCTCTCTCTCCGTTCCCCCCGTCAATCTGGTGCGCCCCGCTCTCTGCTCGACAGAGGTAAAGGTGAAGCCATTCCGTCGCGGTCGCCTGCGCACGCACACGTGCAGGGGGCGGTGGGGGTGAGAGAGCACCGCAAAAGGGGCAGGAAAAAAAAAAAAAACTTGAAAAAATAACGCTCGCCATTTTTTATGAGGCGTTTCCCGAAATTGCCAGAAGTCGAGGAACCTTTTACTCCTCAAGTGCGCCCCCACCCCCTTTTCCTCTCCAGTCCAACACGGTCATGCCAAGCGCGAGGGTCCACTCCAGCCGGTCTCAGTTTTTGGGTTGCCGTCGTCGTCTCCGGGTCCCAGCCAAGCCCCACTGGGCATAGGGCTCGCTTGGCCTGGGTCAGGATCCCCGAGATCAGGATTAGATCAGGATCGGGATTGGTTCGGCGATTGGAACCCCCGTTCCCGCACCCCCGGCCCCCTCCTGGCCCCCTCCGCTTTGTGAGCGGCGAGCAATCATGACCGGGAGCCGCCTTCCTGAAGGAGGGCCGTCGGGTGTCGACCGGAAGAGGGAGGGAAAGGGGAGAAGACGAAAAGTGAATTCTCCAACTCAAAGCGACCCCCGGCCCGGCCCGGGAGAGCCCCGCCGCCAAAGCCGTCCGCGACGACACCGAACGGGCGGGCGCTTTCGGGAAGGAAGACATAATTCGAAAAACCACCTCGTTGCGCGCAAAGAGCCGAATCAGAAGGAAAGGTGCAGCAAGTGATGCAGCGCGACGGTAAATAGAGAGCGCGCCTGAATCAACACGCCTGTCCATGCAAACACGAGGGGCTGAGTGAGCGAGGGAGCGAGACGGAGCGAGCGAGGGAGGAGCGAGAGAGCGAGATGGAGAGCAATGACCACGAGGCGGGGGAGGAGGGGACGGTCCAGCCGTGAGTAAAGAGGAGGAAATGAGACAGGGCGAGTGGCACGCCGCCGAACAGCCTGCAAAGATTGAGCAGGGGGAGGGGGGGGGGCGAGAGAGCGAGCGAGGAGGCTGTGAGGAGGGGACGGTCCACTCGGAGTACGGCAAATATTGCCCCATCACTCCTTCTTACGCAGGTCCGGGGGGCGGGGCGGGTCCGGTTCCCTGCCTCCCCCATACACAGCTCGGCGCGGAAGGTGGGTGCGGGCGCAGACGCCGGCTAGACTCACTCCAAATCATCTCCAGATTGATACAGCCGGCCCGGCCTGGCGGGGTGGGGGCGGGCGCACACGCACACACACACACACACACACACACACTCCCCTCCTCAATACACTGCCCCGCCCGCTCGTAATATCGGGATAATTACAGTCCAAACTGTGGACGTGTATTAGCCATACGTCATCGGCCCCTGCGGCGCGGGCGGGGGAGGGCCGCAAGGAACAACTGCGGCGCGTTACGAGCGGGCGGGGAGGCTCCAGTTATGAGGATTTATATACTTTTTTTTGGCGAACGTTCTCCATTATTTTCATTATTAAAGGAAGCCACTTTGTCACTGCGCAACTAAACTTTTTTTGAAACACATAACGCGATGTTGCTGTCTGCACTAGAAAAACAAAAGTCAGGACTCAAAGGGTTTTAATCACCTTTTGCACAGGCATTCAAAATTAGCACCCCTACAAAGGCATCAAAACTGTCCAGAGGTGCTAAATTTTAATAATGCCTTTGGAAACATTAAGGCAATTACAAAGGCATCAAATATTAATAGCCCTAGAAAGGCAGTTAGTCCTAACTTTTTCCCAGAGAGAAAGAACGGGTTTCGTTTTGATTGCATTTTTAGTTTGTTTTTGTGTTCTTCAAACGAGCGAGTGGCGTCACAAAGGATCGAGCGTCCGCGCAAAGTTAAATTCCTCATGAAGCCACAAGCACCGTCCATGTGGGTCGTGTGTGGTCGGTGGGACGGGCAGCAGATGCTTGGCCTGGCTGGATTCGTTAAAGGTTAAAGCTGCGGACGACAGGCAAATAACCAGAGAGAAAGAGAGGGCGAGCGGGAGAGCGAGAGAGGGAGAGAGCGAGAGAGGGAGAGAGTGAGAGAGTACAAGGTAAGCCATCCATACGCGCGGCAGTCACGACTGCAGTAAACAATACGACTAAAGTACAAAACCCTGCTCGCCATGCAGAGGTAGAGTGGTGGAGAAGAGAGCGAGAAATCGAGAGACAAGAGCAGAGAGGAAGAGAGTGAGAGAGAGATATATATAGAGAGCGCGAGAGACGTGTGTGTGTGGTGAAGTCGCTGCTGCTAGCGGGGCACAAACCATACCGGGCGCCATCCCTTATCTGCCCTGCTTTATTTTTCATCCCCCTCCCGCTCGTGATATGGCTCCATCACGCGCCGCGCCTCCAACTTGTAAATACTTTATCCGGTGGAACTGCGGACTAACTGCTCGGGGGGCTAACGACCCGCACCGGGGAGATGAAGACGCACCCCGCCGCGCGCGTGCGAGTGCGGGGGCGGGAGTAGGGCGGGAGCAGGGCGGGGGCGAGCAAGTTACAGGCAGGTAGCCCAAAGTAGTGGCAGTCGGGCAGGCAAAGCAGCAGAGGGAGACGGAGGGACTGAGAGAGAGAGAGAGAGAGAGAGAGAGAGTAGGGAGAGAGAGTAGAGGGAGAGAGAGTAGAGGGAGAGAGAGTAGAGGGAGAGAGAGTAGAGGGAGAGAGAGTAGAGGGAGAGAGAGTAGAGGGAGAGAGAGTAGAGAGAGATAGAGAGAGCGAGAGAGTAGAGAGAGATAGAGAGAGCGAGGGAGTACAGAGAGATAGAGAGGGCGAGTAGACAACGAGAGAGAGTAGAGAGTAGGAGAGAGAACCGCACAGAAGCTGCACAGACTGGAGCATGGAGAACTCGAGCGGCAAATTTACTTCAATTCTCTGCAAAGTTTGGTACTGCTCGCGCTGGCCGGGCCGAGCCGGTCCTTGTGCGCCGGTGCTGCTTTTGAAGAGCATTTGCACTCACCCGACCATCCAGTGGCCGGGACCCGGGACGGGGCTTCACTACTCCCCGCGGGCTGGGCCGCTACTCGGAAACGCGCAGGCGATGGCGCCTCTGCCTCGAGCACAAACGACGCCTCGAAACGCTTCTCCAATCCCATATGATCGATTGTTGAAAGAAAATGTGCGAGACTCTGGACTGCTCTCGGGGCGGGACAGGACGAGGCAGGGGGGCGCGGGGGGGGGGAGCGGCCCGCGGCTGCTGCTGGTGCTGTCCGTCAAACAAACGCCCCCGGAGTGAGCGATCGCGAGGGGAAAGGGGGCTGCGGAAGGGGATCAGTGAGTGAGGGGAAGAGGTCCGTACCGAGGGGAAGAGATTGGTCTGGCTAGCTGGGCGAGGAATGCGCTGGGACGAGGGGAGGGGGCAGCCATCAGATAGTGAGGAAAGCACCGCGAGGCGAGCGGCGTAGTGCAGGCGGGAAGGGTCGGTGGAGAGGCTCACCGTGTGTGAGTGTATGTGTGCGTGTAGGTGTGTGTGTGTGTGCGCCCGCGCTAGCGTGTGCGTAGAGCCACGGGGCCAATACCACCCGAGCCCGCCCCACCCCTGTCCGCTGGACCCAGGCACTACTCCTGCCACTGCCAGTTTATTTCATTGGTGGGGATTTCCACTAAGTGCGGCGGGCAGTGGCCGACCCGACGGCCCCGGCCAGCTGCACTGGCCCCGACCCTCAGGTCGGCGAAAATACGAGTGGAAACAAGAAAAAGAGAGGAGAACGGACGGCGCAGCACAACTTTTGTACAGCAGGAGCGCGTGCTGAGGGCGGGCGAGCGAGGGAGCCGAATGGAGGGAGGGAGGGAGGGAGGGAGTCAGGGAGGGAGACCGACAGACAGCGATGTGGGAGTGCGCACGAGCTGCTGCAGCCATAGGACACCGAGAGGGGTCGCAGGGCCGAAGTTCAAGAGCACAAGATTTGCCGGGGGGTGCGCGGGAGAAGGGATAGGGAGACGTACATGCACCCAGGGTAGGCAGACAGAGCGCACACAGAAACAGAGGGAGAGGGATAGAGCGAAGGAGAAACGCACTCAGACGTGCGTGTGCGTGCCGGCAGCCCGTCAGCCCGTGCGTAAAAGTGAAATTCCTCAGTTTAAACACCCCGGGCCTCCTCCTCCCCATCCGCACAGACGCGACGTCCCGCGACACAGCGCTACATTTACGCTACGGCTTGCTCGCTTTCCGACGAAAAAAAGGATGAGAGACAGCAACTGTATAGCAAAGTCGGCAACACACTGTAAAAATTCTTTGTCACGATGACGAAAATACCCTGGCTAATTTTTACTACAGGGGTATCATCATGAGTTTACTCGTCACGGTGACGAGAAAACCTTAATCATGTGACGAAAAAACCAATGACGACACCCCTGTACTAAAAAATTAGCCATGGTATTTTCGTCATCGTGACAAAGAATTTTGACAGTGGCATTATGGAGGAAGTGGTCGGCATGCACGCGGGACAAGCAGGAACCTATTCAGCTCCGTGGTACCGGCGGCCGTCCAGGCCATGCAGGCAGCTGACCTAATTCCTGGCAGCGAGCCTACAACGAGCTGACAGACGCGCAACGCGACACCCATGCCCCGCCCGCGCCGCTGACGTGACAACGACCGTGTACCGACAGCACAAAGCTCTCTGCAGTCAGACATTCCCGCCCGCCAAACACCCAGTTAGGACGACAGGGCACACAGGACACAAGACCAATGCATACTGCACTCTGCACGCACACCTACTTTTTGCGAAGCACAGTTTTAGGCCTCCAAAACTTTTTTGGCTGTGCAAGGTCAGAACTGCTAAACCCTTTCGAAAGAAAAAAATAAAAACAACCACAACTCCCCTTACTCCCCTACTCGTAGCTGCGAATGAAACGGGGAGAAAGAGAAAACATCGGTGAAAGTAATAAAGAGTACAGCCACCCGCCCTGTACGGAAATACATTGGCAATAAGCAGCACGGTACTCCTCTCCGCCGGTGCATTTCCCTGTGCGTTCCGGTTAGAGAGGCGTGGGTGGGAGAGAGAGGTGGAAAGGGGGGAGGGGGGGGGTAATGTGGAGGCGTTCGCACCGTGAATACACACACACACACACACACGGGGGGGGGTAATGTGGAGGCGTTCGCACCGTGAATACAGAGCGGCAGCGGCGGTCAGGGTTACACAATTCGGGCGGTTACATCCAGGCTGCAGCCGCCCCACGCCGGCCTCATACCCACGCTTCGGGATGGAGTTAACGCCAGTCGGCGGCGCGAGTACCCACTGAAAGTACAGAGCGAGCCGCGGCTTTCAGAGTGGGCGCGCCACGTGGGCGAGAGGCGGGGGCGGCGCTTACCACGTGCCTGTGGGCGCCCCGCGGCACAGCAGCAGCGCGGTGTGGGGCGCCCCGGGCGCCGCCAAACGAGACGCCCTCTTATTCACTCGCGGGGGCTGGGCTGGGGGCTCACAACGTGATGATGAAGACTTACAAGCCCAGGCGTCACGCGGCTGCTGCCGAGCGGAGGCACAAGAAGAGCGAGAGCCGCGCGCGAATTCCGAGCGACAAACCGCCGCGCGGCGCCCCTAAAGCGCGCGTCGCAGAGCGGCAGCCAGCAAGCCCGCCCACACAGAGCAGCCGTCAGCAGGGCGGCGTTGAGGGGGAGGGGGAGGTGCGACAAAAAGGGGCGCAACTTGTCAAGTTTTAAGTCAATTTGCACGGCAGCGGCAGCGGCGCACGTCGGGAGTGAGACACACGGGGGCGTGAGAGGAAGCAGAGAAGTAGGGGAGGGAGGTGGGAGAGAACAGGGAGAGAAAAGAGAGCAGAGAGGGAGAGAGAGGGGATACGGAGGAGAGAGGGGATACGGAGGAGAGAGAGAGAGAGAGAGAGAGAGAGAGAGAGAGAGAGAGAGAGAGAGAGAGAGAGCGAGGCTGATGGGGTGATGGATGTGCCGTCTGCCGGGACGCCTCGCCGCGGGGACGTCTCGGCCGCACCACCCCAGGTGCTGAAGTCGGACCGTCGATTTAGGGCCGTAAATTACACCGGCAGCGATTTGACAGCGCGGGACCCCTTCGGGCCGCTCGCGGCGCGGCGGGGCCCCCCGCGGGGCCGGCGCAGCTGGACGCGCGACAAGCACGCCAGCACCGAAAAGCCGACCTTTCGTGCAAGAGAAGGGCGCGGGACGCCGTGACCAGTGTTATAAATATATTTTTTTCCCATTCGGGTCAAGGTGTACTTGTCGGGCGAGAGGGCGGAGTGGGATGGGAGTAGAGTGGGGCGTGAGGGAGTGAGCTCGCACCCCCCCGCGCATGACGGTGAGTGGCGATAGGGCAGATGTGGGTG
>NW_026267163.1:758420-761582 GCF_000697945.3 Frankliniella occidentalis
GAGAGAGCAGATAGCGCAACGAGAGACTGACCTCGCAAGGCTAGAGTCTCCCGAGCCGCGGGGTATCTCTGGGCCGAGACGGCGGTGGCGGCGGCGCGCTGGGTATTGATTCGCACACTGCTGCTGGCTGCCGGCTGCGCCTTGTGCACGCCCGCCCGCCCCGCCACCTCATTCAGACAGTGTAAGGCGAAGGCGGGCTGGGCTGCACGTGATGAGGCCCGTCCCTCCTAAATGGGTCGCCCCCACACCCCGCCCCCGACCCCTATTACCTCCCACGAGCACGGCTTGCACACCCCATACCCCTGCAACCCTTTTCCCTGTTTCCTATGCGTCCTTTGCGGAGACCAAGAGCACTTGCACACTCGGGAGGCATATACGTGCACATGCACAAAGGCGCGCGCAGGCACACACACTCACACATGCACACACACACAAGGCGATTCCACGCCAAGTTTGACAGCACGAGGAAACTTCATGCCACCGCGGTGGTACGCTCTCCATACCGTCCTTCAGAGTGCGTTGCTGCACAAACCAAGGGTTCCGGTGCCGTAGGTACGTCTGTTTGAATTAAAGTGCCACCTGCACGTTCAATGTGCAGAGTTTGCTGTATGGGAGGCTGCCTATGGCGCGCGCTGGCCTGGCGTCCTCATCACTGCTCCCATCATTTCCCCCGCATTCCAAATAACAGAGCGAAAGGGGAGCCGCGGAGCGGAGTCCACATGGAGCGGGCGAGGGAGTCAGAGGGTGGTTCCCGAGCCGTAACACGGGCTGGTCCGGGGTGGTGACCTGATGCCGTTGTGGCTTTGCTTAGACCCTTCCGAGCGACACACACTCACACACAGCCCGGCAGCCAGCCCCCTGCTGTGGGTCCTGCAGGTCTCCTGCCACCCGGCGGCGACACACCGGCTCGGCGGGGCGGCTCTGGTTTGCGCCCGCAAGTCACACAAACGAGCCGCCGCCGCTGGGTAGGGGACGTCCGCTGGGCGCCAAGCTCACCCACCTGCAACACAAACGGCCAACGGGGTCAGTCGACAAAATAAACCAAAAGACAAAAGCACGAAAAAATTAATACAAAAGCAATTTCGTCCCCATGCTGAGCTCTCCGGCCCGGCGTGGGGAGCAGGAGGAGGAGGTGGTTGGGGGACACGAAGGGGAGGCTGCGTGGTGCTCCGCTGCCCCGCCTGCAGCAGCGACCCCAAATTCTTTGCTTTACTCGCCGGCCGGGTCCGGGCCGCACGCATTTGAGCCGCCCCTCGCCTCGGGGGCCGAGTAACGCCCCGACCGCCAAGTGGCTTCCTCCATTCTGGGCACGCAGCTCTGATGAATAAATCTACAGCTGAGGACGGAAGGGAGAGGCGAGGCGAGGCCGCGTGGCGAGGCGAGAGAGGAAGGGGGAGAGAGAGAGGGGGAGAGAGAGAGAGAGAGAGAGAAAGAGAGAGAGAGAGGGGAGAGTGCAAAAGGGGGAGCGCGGGCGAATACGACCATGTACACACACACAGACACACGGACGCGCACACAAAGGGGCACGGCACCGTCCGATGCATGCTGTCCGACCAGCCCCCCTGCTGGGTGCGCCCCTTCCACTCCCGCACCCCACCACCACCGCAGGGCCACAACGGCGCGGCGTGTCCGTGAGGAGCGGCGGCGGGGGAGAGTTGAAAGAAAATGAGGTCGGAGCGAGCAGGCTGCTGCCGCTGCTGGATGACTCGTGACTTCGTGCCGCCGTGGCGCCCCGCCCCGCCCCGCCCCGACAGACGAGATGAAAGCAGCAGCGATCAGCACCAAGCAGCAATTTGTCTCGCCGTAACGTCCCCTGCATTTTTATCGACGACGCGTGCCGCAATGAGAGAGCGAGCGGGCAAGGAGGAAAGGGAGCGAGCGAGTGAGAGCGAGAGAGAGAGAGAGAGTCAGAGAGAGAGAGTCAGAAAGAGTGTGGAAGTCACTTCCAGATGAAGATCAAGGCCATCATCGGCGGCAGTAAAGAAAAGGTCCCACGTGTCAGTCATATTGGCGGTGGTGGTGGTGAGGGGGCGCGGCTGTGAGGGCGCGGTTTTAACTGAGCGTGGACGTGTCTAATGGAATGCCGTTTCTGGCGTGCTGTGGTGTGACGGCGCGAGGGGAAGTGGTATGGGAGAAAGGCGGAAGGGCGAGCAGCAGCAGAGAAATGGTCGACGAGGAGAGGGGAGTGGAGGGGAGGGAGGGGGCGATAAAGAGTCGGCCAGCTTGCCGTGTAAAAAGAGACGTAAACTGGGTGGGTAGAGTGAGGAGTGGCGGTGCGCCGCGGCGGACACTGCACTGCACCGCCCGCAACCACGCGAGCAGCACTCGCCATGCCGTGTGGTGCACCTCGTGAGCATCATCAGGCGAGCCTCACGACAACTCTACAGATAAAAGTGTGTTGTTTTGCCATTTTGGCATTTTGGCACAAGCACAATTTTTTCCGGCCTCATTCTTGCCCAACTTCTTCTGTTGCTTCTTCATTATCATGCCAGAATGTCCACCTTTAATTTTCATCCAAACTTATTTCTACACTACAAACTTAATGGCAAAGGACAATTATAAGTAACTAACATCCGACTTCTGTGTGCATAATTGAGATCAGATACAATACTACAGCAAGCTGGTTACTAAGTGTATTCATTGTTATTATCAATATATCTGACCTGCTCATGTGAGCACACACACGAGTCCAGTGCTAGTTACAATAATTGCCCGTGGACGTTGGGAGTGTACGCACTATACGGAAACAGCCTTTGCCATCTGCGGGAAGCCTCGCGGGCGTATCGCAAGAGAAGCTTGGGCGCACGCACGTGTGTACGCGCAGGCACGCGCACGCACGCAGCCCGGGGCGGCCAAACAGCACGCGTGAAATGGAAGAGGGCGGGCGGGCGAGAAGACACAGTCAAAGGGGAGAGACACGGCAGTGTGTGTGTGTCGGGCCGCACACTACTCCACGCCACCGGGGCGGGGGCCGGGGGCCAGAGGGTTGGTTGGACGGGTTGGACGGCCTCTGAAACAAAGACAGGTCGTGTGACGGGGCCACACCCGCCCGCCTAGCCGGCAGGCCGCGCAAAGACAAATAAAATACTGCTGAGCAAGAGCAAGAGAGAGAGAGAGAGGGAGGAAGAGGGAGGGAGGGAGAGAGAGAGGGGAGGGGGGGGG
>NW_026267163.1:761877-764858 GCF_000697945.3 Frankliniella occidentalis
GGGGGGGGTGGCGGGGGTGCTCCTCAGGTGGCTCAAAGAGGCGCGGACGGTCCACGGTCCTTTCGGAGCTGCCGTGCCGCTCTGTCCACCCCGTCCGGCTCGACCTCCGCCCGGAGGCACCGGGGAGGGCTGGAAAGCGAGGCCGAGGCCCCCCCGAGGCTCTTGCCCAGGCTCCCTCCAGCTAGGCAGGGCAATGCACGCAGTGAGTGAGCGAGTGAGTGCGCTGGACTGGAGGCGCCCCCAGCCCCCCCAGCCTCCAGGCCGGCCAGCCAGCCGTTTGACCGTCACGTCGCAGCAGCCCGGTCCCTGATGATTTAGCGAGAACAAACAGACGGCCCAACAACAAGGAGCGGCATCGCAAGTAGGGGTAATTGAGAGGCGGAAAAATACACAATGAGAGAGAGACAGAGAGAGAGAGAGAGAGAGAGAGAGAGAGAGAGAGAGAGAGAGAGGGAGAGAGAGGGTATAGATCACGAGCAAGATCTAGGCCTCAGCACCCTCGAGGTGGAGCGTCTCGTTCTGGGATGCAAGGATGCAAGGCGCCAAGGAAGCGGGCGCCCCAACGCAGTTCGAGAAGGGCAAAAGTTAAGGCGGGCGTCAGCAAAGGGAAGAGATGGAGGGGAAGGAGGAGGGGGGGAGGGAAAGAGAAATGCGACGCTGGGCGGTGCATCGACTCTCGGCTGCGACGTGAGGGAGCCCCGGACGCCGCCGGCGGCAGCGACATTCCTGCGCTGATGAGCGCTCGCGACCAGGAAGCAGGGCTCGCCGTCGCCGCTGCTGGACACACGAAATTCTTCGCCGGCCCTCGGCCCCTCAGCAGGACGCGCCGGCGCTGGCGCGGCGGTGGCAGCCGGGAGGGATGACCCGCGATATGGCCGTTCGATAGGGAGCCACCACCCACTCTGCTGTGCAATATGCAAATGTATTCCGAAACGCTGACGACGTCGTCGTCGCTACGACCCGGAAGGAGGGCCGCGGCGGCGAGGGTCGCCGACAGCATGGCCGGACACACAGACCTGCCAGATGAGGCGAGCGGGCCGACAGAGACGCCTCCACCTGAGCCTGTGCCGGCGTGTGGTGCCCCCGGGGCGCAGGCGACCGGCGCACACGCGCGCGCTGCGGGCCTGCCGCCCTCGGCAACCGCAGGGGTTCTTTCATCACTCGCGTCGGGGAGAGTGACGCCAAAGGCCACCGTGTTTCTCATCGCGCCGCGCGCGTTTCTCAGGAAGTGTATAGTATTCTCAGAAAGACGACTCGCCTTCCCTCTGCTTTATTCGGCGGGTATGGCCCGTGGCGGGTGGGCGTCCGATAGCCACCCAGCTCGGCTACCCGTCCATCCCACCTCCACAAGATGGTGAGTACGGCGGTACGTTACACGGCCGGGCCCGCCCCCCGCGACCCACATATAACATTGTCGTCCGGGGGCGTGGCTGCGCGGCGGTACCCACCCACACACAAACACACACGCTCACACACACACGTACATACACACATTCACACACACACGGTCAGGATACCGTGATCGTAAATCGGCAAGGGCCAAGTATTTGATTCAGGGCGTCGTTCCAGGGATGTTTGTGGGGGGACCCAGGACCCAGCAGCAGCAGCAGCAGCTCGGCAAGGGCCAAGTATTTGATTCAGGGCGTCGTTCCAGGGATGTTTGTGGGGGGACCCAGGACCCAGCAGCAGCAGCCGCGGCCCCCGCTCGCTGCATGGAAAGGGGTCGGGCGAGCCGCGCCGGGAGGAGGAGGAGGTGAAGGGGAGGTGACACACGAGGCTGCGGCTGACGGGCCATCACCACACAAGCAGCACGCGTCACGGAGCGCGCCCTTCTTTGCCCGGGGAGGGGCCCGCGCGCCGCCGCTACTGCCCCTGCCGCCGCCCTGCCTTTTACGCAGAACCAAACACCCCACACTCCGACCCAGCAGCAGCAGCCATTTCAATAACTTTGCCCTCTCCTCGCGCAGCAGTGGCGCGCTTTTTGAAAATAATTTCATTCCATTGTAATGGCTTTCACCGGGCTGGCTCCCCCCGCCGGGCCCCGCCTGCGCCTCCCAAAGCCCTCCCGCGGCCGATCCGTAACGAACGGCATTAAGAGTTCGACTGTATAATTACGGGGGCAGAGGCGCTGGCCGGCCGGCCCGGGCGGCCTTCGGTTATTTCCAGAGGGGATCAGGCGGATAGTGCGGGGGGATAAACTCGAGCCAATGCGGGCGCGCGCACACGCCGCCCGGTGAGAAGATACAGCGAGGTCGGGGCCGAGGGTAGAACAAACAAGCAAGCCAAATAGAGTTGCCAGCTCCACTTCACTTCGTCGACAACTCCGTCCAGCAGAGATGATATTTTTTTTTTATTTCAAATTGATTGGGGAAATACTGAGAGCGACACGTGTGCGACGACAAACCGCGCCGCGCCACCGCGAACAAAAAGCCCCACCCAGATCAGCACGAGCAGTCCCGCGCGTGGCCCCTGGTCTCCATTATCAAAATCACAAGCGAGAGAGAGAGAGAGAGAGAGAGAGAGAGAGAGAGAGAGAGAGAGAGAGAGAGGTGGGTGGAGCACGGTGGGGTGGGGTGAAGGGGCGCCGCCAGCGACAACGCCGTGCGGAGCAGTGCGGAGGCAGCCCGCAGCCCCCCTGGCGGGTTAGGCCTCGCACGCGTGCCGCCATTTGTTCCAAAGTTTTGCCTGGCAGTGCGGCGGAATCGCTAATGCGCGGAAAAGAAACTCGCCAGGCAGGCAAGGCTGGCTCGGGATTTAGTAGTAGCGCAGGCGAGCGCTCGCCCAGCGCGGAGGCTTGTTCGCGGGGAGGGGGGCTGCTTGGGAGCACAAGGGGGGCAAGTTTTGAAAATTCTTGGAGAAATTTTTGAGCTACTTTCAGCTCGATTAGTTTGCCCATACGATTTGTCTGGTACATCTTTAAATGGGTGTTTGGGTGTTTCAGAGGCACTTTCTGCAGACCACTCAAAGCCAAAAATCAAAAG
>NW_026267163.1:764908-769239 GCF_000697945.3 Frankliniella occidentalis
CAGGGGAAGGGGGGGGGGGCAGTTTTGCAAATTCTTGGAGTAATTTTTGAACTAATTTTTGCTCGGATAGTTTGCTCGAGTTTGCCCATACGATTTGTGTGGTACATCTTCAAATGGGTGTTTGGGTGTTTCAGTTTCTGCAGACCACTCAAAGCCAAAAATCAAAAGCATGCAGAAAGTGAACGGAACAGTAGAACTCGTTGCAGCGATTGAAAGCCACCATCTCGGCTCGGCAGGCTTCGCATTGAGGGAAAAAAACAACCGGTCCCCACCAGGGATTTACGTGACGAACAGGAAGGAAAAAGAGAAAGGAAGAGGGGTATCATCGCTGTCACTTCATTCCGCCATAATCACTTCCCCCTCACTCCTCCTCCTCCTTCCCACGCCTCATTTTACTTTTCAGCAGCCCTGTCCCGGAAGTGGAATCGATCGTTCGGCCGGCCGGGGGCCGAACAGGGGCTGCGGCCAGCAAGCGGCAGGGAGCGTCGCGCGCATGACTCCGTGCGATTAATCGACACGCGGACACCAGAGAGAGAGAGAGAGAGAGAGAGAGAGAGAGAGAGAGAGAGAGAGGGAGGGGGAGTAGAACCACGGGACCCTTATCCTCTTCAACACCTTCAGATTTTTTTTGATTTTTTTTTATTTTCGGCGCCGGCAGCTAGGCCTACCAGCAAGCAAACAGACAGCGGCTTATATTGAGCCCGAGTCCCAATCTGGAGTGGTGCCTTGGCGACAGGGCCTGCATTTAAACGGCAGAATTAAAGTGGGTTAAGGGGGATGGGGGGCGGGGTGAGGTGAGGTGAGGTTGACGGAGGGAGGTGCATGGCAAAACCTTGGGCCCCCCGCACCAGCACAATGGCACCGGGCCCAGTCACCTGCAGCGCCGGGAGCCCAACCCCCTCAGCGCGCCCCGCCCCGCCCCGCCGGCCGAATCGATATGGGAAGCGCCCGTCCAGGTGTGAAGCCGATACGGTAATTCGGGAGGAAGGGTAAGGACGACGCGTTCGGAGAAACGGCCATCGGGAACGGGCGCGACAATCAGTTCGAGTACCTGGAAGGGCTCCAGGGAGGGGAGAGAGAGAGAGAGAGAGAGAGAGAGAGAGAGACGAGGATGAGGTGAAGGAAAAGGAGGAGGCAGGAGGGGAAGACGGAATAAAGGAGGCAGCCAATGAGATGGGGGCTTGGCTTGGGCCCCCCAGGGGTGGATATGGGAGGTGGCCGAGCGTGGCGACACAGCGCACCGCCCAAAGGCTGTGGCCCCAGAGCGGTCGTGTAGGCTGCACGACGCTGCAAGCGGCAAAGAAAAGGAACACCAAACCACAGCTGGAGTAGAGAGCCGAAGTAGAGCTGCCCCGATTTGATTGCGAGTTGTTGAAAATCAAAATGTTTGCGCGGTCCGTTTTGACGCGCGCGCAAACCGCTTTAGGGCTTCGATCTGCAAATGAGAACACGCGAGGGGCTTCGAAACGCGACTCAAAGTGGGATACCCGGAAAGGGGAGGGGGAGGGGGGGAGTTCGTTCCTCCAATCCACGAGCGGAGGGATTAAAAAAGCCATTACGAGTGCCATTGTTGTTGCACCGCAGAAGGGCTTATCGCCGGCTGGACGCGACACAGTAATAAAGATTTCACACTCCGTCAGGCGCGTGCAACAAGTCGGTGCAGCTGCACGCGCTGCTGGCGCTGCTCAGCAAGCAGTGGGCCTCGAGTGCGCATCGCACCGCGCAGCGGGGCCGGCTGGACCAGCATGACTCGCCTCATCCAATATGCCCCCTTCTCTCTCGACAGCGGTCTGGTCCTCTTCTTTGGTCTTTTGCTCTCGGCCGGAATCGCTTCCTCCCTCCGCCTCAGCGCGCAGACCCCCGGCGACCCCCTGCCCACTATCGGGCCGAGGGCGGCGGACGTCGCGACTCGCGAGGGAGCAGCAGGGTGCTCGGAGGACCGAGGCGTCTTCAAAAGAAGTGGCCTGACACACACACACACACATAGAAATGCACAAACGCACCACCACTACACAGTAAATATGGGGACCTCAGCACCTGGAGGCCGTTTTTCTGTTGTCTAACGCAGGAATTCGGGCGATCTAAGTCACCTTCATCTAGCCCAATGGCCCATGGAAACGAGACAGGGCACTGCCATCCTCAGGCGTGTGGATATGATTCAGTGCGGCGTGGCCGTAGTTGCCCTTCCATAGGCAAGTGACTGAAAGTCGCCTTAATTCCAGGATCTGACCAGCGACTCGATCGACCGGTTGCAGGGCACCCCAGATTGACAACAGTGCACCACCCCCGGCCCTCCCCGCCGCGCGGGCCGCCTCGAGTGTCTCCCTCGCGCTCATTACAAAGTCAATGGGGTGCGACAAGGACAGGCTCGCGCGACTCGCGCCCCCTCGGAGCGTGTCTTTGGGGTTCACGACGCCCGCCCCGGGGCAGCGCGGCTGTGCGGCCTTTTAACCGGACCGGATGTCGGGGAGCGCGTCGGCCTGCTGCTGCAAGTGCACCAGAAGAAGTTTAAAGCCCCGTGGAGCTCGGTCGCAGCGGCGGCTTCGGCCGGTAGAGCGATCCTTGATTACCCAGGAGTACAAAGTTCGGCGGCGCGGTGCAGCTTGCTCACCTGCATGGCGCGGCAGCCGAGCTGGGGGGGCAGAATGGGCGGAGAGAGGAGAGGGGGTACACTGAGGGCGAGGGCCAGGGAGGGCGTAGTAGAATGCGGGGGAAATCAAGTTATGCCTTTCCTTGGCCGCTCTCAAATTGCGCCTGAATAAAATAGCGCGCGCTCATATTGGCCCCGCACGCCGCGCCGGGCAAAATAATCATCCAGAAAGCGATGAGCCTCAAAGTGATTCTGGCAGCAGCAGGAGCCGGCCGCCGTCATATGTAGTGATTCGTGCGTACGGATTTATGCAAGAAATCATTTGTAAGGGTATACATTAATGTGTATAATTGTATGCATAAATAAACGCAAGCATATAATTTTTAGTTCATGCACAAAATTTAACATATTTCTGTCTACATGAGTACAGAATAAGCACGTTTTCGTATTTAATTTCGTACGCACGACTCACTCCATATGACATGAACCCGTTACTGTGGGCGCGACTGGTACCACCACTCCCACAAAACCGCCAGAACAAACTGCACCAACAAAAGAGTAAATTCCACCATTCATTTTTTTGTAAATGTTGCGCTAGCACAATGTCGCCGAGGCCGACGGTATGCACGCACGATGTGAACGGAAACGCGGCAACCGCATATCCCCTCGCCTGCCTCTCCCCCACATTTGGAGTCCTCCACGCACTTCTTACTCCGTTCCAATAAGCACGAATCGCCCGCATACTATATGTCTGTTCGTCAGGGAAAAAATAAAGTGAAGGTGTCGGCCTGCGGGCAAAACGCTCGCGCGCACTCACTCACACAAACTCACACTTTAGACACGCATACACACAGATTCGCTCTAAGACCGCAGGGAATTACCTCTGGGCTCGCCGCGTGTTATTCCACCTGAAAACACTTGGAGCCCGGCGCGCTTCCCCCACATGAATTACCCGGCGCTGCCGCCGCCCCCGCGCGCGCGCGCACACACACACAAGGGGGAATTCCAAGCGCGACGTGGGACACACTACCTCCCCCCCACCACCACACTCCTGCCGCGCGCGTTTCCAATCGAAAGCGTTTCGATTTATGCCTCTCAGGCGGGCGCAAGCGCAGCACACTGAAATTGTATAACCGGGGCGTAACACGCGCTCTTACCCACACAAACACACACGCACGCACACTTTCTCTCCCTTCAATTCGGTTTCTTTTGATGAATCCAAATACGCCTGTGTGTGGAATACTGTACGGCCCACAAACCATGTTGCGTTATTTTCACCCTGACTTGGAGAAGCCCCGTCATAGAAATGGAAGAAGAAAGGCCTATTTCCCCCCAACCCCATCCATTTTCTCCGTGGAACACCCAACCCACGCCATACTGGTGTGTATGGGCGCCCCTTAAATATTGTCATCTTAGTAGTTGAAGGCCCGGGCCGGTGCAGTGGACGCCCGGGGGCGAGGGGAGGGGGCTGTGTATATAAATAAGGTGACCGTTACTAACAAAGTTATAGGAGAGCTGCTTGTTGCCCCGGTAATTTACAAACTTTTTTCTCCTACCGCCGCTGTTCAACAAAAACTCGTATTTCAATGCAAACTTGTTAGTTGGCCGCGCCGCCGCCGCTCGTAACCCTTCTTGTCTGAGGGAGAAAGTTGTATTGCGAAAGGACAGAGGGAGAGGGAGAGGGAGAGGGAGAGCAAGAGAGTGAGAGAGAGAGAGAGAGAGAGAGAGAGAGAGAGAGAGA
>NW_026267163.1:769377-771509 GCF_000697945.3 Frankliniella occidentalis
GAGGCGCATTGTTAGACATGTGCACGGCCCTTCCCTGGGTCCTGGCCCCGCCACTGCTCGCCGCCGACCAGGTCAGGCCAGCGAGCGAAGCCTAGCGAGAGAGGAACTCGGGGAGGAAGAGGGTAAAGAGCGACAAATTCTAAAACAAAGATTACCCTGTCACCGGGCCTGCGGCCCCAAAGCCCGGCGCGGTGTACAAGTGTACACATGCTGTCGTGACGAACTATGTCCCACGCGTAGAGGAGATTTGTTTTAATGTGGAATGGCAGTGTGTGTTGTGTACCTCGGTGTATGTTTCATCGTGAATACACATGGATTTTACCTTCCATCCGACTCCACTGGCAGTTATCCAACAAGCCGAAGCGTGGACGGCCAGGGGCTTCTGGACAACACGGACCAGAGCTTCCACGCCGTGGAGCCCCCGCCGCCCGCAGTGACACGGTCAGAGTTTTACTCGCAACTGGGTGTAATAAGATGAGGGTGGGGAAACACTCCACCCCTCCCTCCACACATGCTGGGGGCGCGCACAATACAGAGACCACTGCAAACGGGCCTTGAAGAGCCAACACTAACTAGCGCCAGGTCCAGCCGGACCCACCCCACCTGTGGCGAGGCTACACTGGGCGCCCTGCTCGAGTGCCCGCCAGCGCCCGCCAGGGGTCGGGTTGGGTACTATACTAGCCACTCCAGTGCACCAAAGGTACGCCCCCCCCCCCTCTCACGGCTCTGCCCCTCTCTATCGCGAAACGCGTTTTCGTTTGAGCGAGCTGGTGCCTGCTCCAGCACAACCGCCAGCAGGAGCCAGGTAGCTGGCCCTCCAGGGAGTCACCGTCGTCCGAGACGGCAAATTACTTTCCAGGTGCAGCACCGCGCACGCGGTGCAAAAAGGCCAAGATTCTACTATTGGTCTTGTTTCATTTTTGTTCTTCCCTTTTACAAGAGCAAAACTAAGTCATGTGTAAAACGAAATGCATGAGATAAACCAATGTTTAAGCTAGCCCAACTGCTGACATCGTGATAAGTTGAATCTATCCCGAATTTCATTCCCGTGCTGCAAATGTACAAGAAAGTAAACAAATAAAACAGTAAAAAACAATAAACATATTTCTGTCCTGCCGGGGCTAATTTCCTCGCTTCTGCGCCGAAACCAAACGAGATTGCCAAAGCCTCGGCGGCTGCTGCGGACTCATCAGCGCTGGGGCGGGCAGCCGCCTGCAGCGCACCGACTCACGATATTAAGAATACGGTCTGAAATTAAGACCCCGCTGGAGAGAGGGAGGGAGAGAGAGGGGTGGCGGTAAGAGTGGCTCCAAGGGCATTGACTGTCGTTCCGAGGAGAGCAAGTGCGGCGCGGGGGCGGAAGGGGCGCGCGCGCAGCTGGCCCCGGCTGGCTGGCCTGCCTGGCCCGAGCACAACAGCCCCCGCCCGCCAGCCAGCCGCCCGGACAGAATAAAAGTATAAGGAGAAATGGCAGCATGTGGTGGCGAGGGCGAAGAGGGGGCGCGGCAGGCGGCAGCGAAGAGGGGAGGCACCGGGCCAGCGGCAGCCAGCGGCAGCCAGCGGGCCCAAATTATAAAAAGATCCCCGCCAACTTGAGGGATGCGCACGCTGAACAGAGTGCCATAAATCGCAAAGTACTTCACCCTTCCTTACCACATCGCGGCTCGGCGTGGAAGTGGCGAGGCGTGGGGGAGAGGGTGCCTCTCACTGCCAAGCGCGCCCGGGGAGGCGTAGTAAAGGTGGCGGAGTTTGCGTCGGGCGCTATACACACGCTCACACGCATAGAAATGAAAATAAATAAAAAGGTGAAGTCCAACTTCTACTTTCCCCTTACGTCAGCACTCCGCGCGCAGCCCGGCAGCACAGCCCTTGACACGGGGGTTGTCTGGTGTCGGGCTTGAACGCTAGTTCTGGCCAGCACTGCTGGCCTAGTGCAGGCCGGCCCAGGCCTCCTTCCTTAGCGCTAAGTCAACATAGTTTCCTCCCCCGGGCCCGCCCGCGCTCTCTCGCGACGGATGAAGATCGCCCGTCACACGACTGTCTCTTGTCTCTCCCGCCCGCCTCGCAGCCGACGACGTCAGCAGCGTAGGACGACAAACACTCATCTGCATATCGCAGGCCTTTCCCTTCGT
>NW_026267163.1:772051-773092 GCF_000697945.3 Frankliniella occidentalis
CCCACCTGGCCGTATAATGAATGACGGCCGCTACACGCTAATATTGGCCGGCGGGCAGCAGCTCCGCTCCGCTCCCCCGGGGGCCCCGGGGGGCCGTGGGCAGGTGCGCAGGTGCCACACCTGTGCGCGCCGCCCCGGGGGAGCGGGACGGGGGAGGGGGAATTAGGGGGGGTGAGCGCGCCGCCGCCGGGGGGACGCGCCGCTGCGCCGCCGTATCAGCTCAACAGAGCCATTTTCATACGGTTTGGAGGGAGCGGCGGCGGCGGGCGGCCCTCGTAGATTGAATAGCGCGACAGAGACAGCCCAGAGACATGGGGCGGGAGAGCGTGGCAGTAGCTACTGTGGGGAGGAAAACGCCGCGGGGGGTGGACCCACTCTGAAGAAAATGTTCGAAAGAAGTTTTTACATCCGGAAACATTGTTCAGTTAGGTTTTCAAAAATCGTAAAGTTTCCGAACTTATTTTATCGACCACCAAAACTTGTGTATCGTAAATTTACAAGCCGGCTCACTTACATAGTGTACGACTCTGGTACTAAACAAACTATTTTGTAACTTTACAAATACGTATATTTTTCACAGTTGAAGGAGGGGTAGAGAAAGCAAAAGAAAGCGAGGAGCAGACGGAAAAATTCGTGCTCACGCCAGGACTCACCTCCCCGTCATCTGCGCGACGGCCGAGGAGGGGCGAGGCATGCTGCACAGAGCTTCGTTTAGCCGCCCGCGCCCTATTCCCTTCTCTGTCTCTTTCCCAACTTTCACCCCCGCGATCCACGCTTATGGCATCACCCTCCCCCCCCCCCCGCCCGTGAGGTGTGGCCGCACCGACGTATGCATTGGGGACACGCAAAGAACACCGCCCCCCATCCCCCCCCCTTCTCTCTCCTCTCTCTCTTTCTCAGCATTCAGACAGCAGTCGCCTTATCAAAACCCACCGCGCCTCCCTACAAACAATTAGGTATTTCGGCGCAAGCAAGCACGACACGAGTCACGTGACCACTTTTAATTGGGCCTTTCTTAATTCATCGCGCAATTACGTGGGT
>NW_026267163.1:782762-787310 GCF_000697945.3 Frankliniella occidentalis
AGGGAAAGTGAGCAGGGGCGGAGCCGAACGGTCCTGGCGCTCTCCGTTTCACCCGCATACCCGGCGTCGTTCCCGGCGAATACGCGTGTACCGCGATTAGTTGGCCAGCGATTTGCTGCTCCATTCGGAGGGAAGCCAGCAGCAGGCGGGCTGCGGGGCCCAGCCAACCGACCAGCCCGCAGCAGGGGCCCAGCCCAATCGACCTTCCTCTGCGGTTGTTGATCTGGCGCAACCTTCGGGTTTTGTTTCGCGCAGAGCTTCAAATAACATTTTCCTGTTAGAGGGGACTCTCCACAAAATTCAATAACTTTTGACGCGAATCATAGCGTCGACATTACACGACCGCTTTTTTTTTCTTCTCCCGCTGCTCCTCCTCCCCTTCTTGTTTCTAGCGTGCGCCGGAAGACCTTCCTCCAACCTGAAAACTTTCCCTTGCGCCGTAAAAGGTTAACTTTTAACTCGATGGACGGGACGGGCCGAGGGCCGGCCGGCAAGCCAGCAGGCCGCGCTGTTCCGAATCTTTGAATTCAATTTGAGCCAGTTAGTTCCCGTTCCACCCCACCGACCGCACTCCTCCTGGTCCTACGTGTCTCTCGTCTTTCTTTCGCGTCCTCCTCCTCCTCCTCGGCTACAACTACCCTATGTCCTTTGCGCTGCTAAACGCCAAGGGCGTTCAAAAAAGAATCGGGTTACTGCTGAACAGCCTAAGGCAGGAATAGCAAATTCGCAACTCTTACTCAATTGTACATATGAGGGAGACAATAAACCCAAGAAAGTTAATTCCTCACACTGATAAAATAAGTGTGCATCTGCATAACACTTGTAAGTGTGCAACTTTAAGTTAAATATTGCAGGTGTGAAACTCCTCAGTTGGGCACTTCCTTAGATTGAACGCAAACTCCGTAGGAAAAGCACACCTACCGAAACAAACACTTGCAATTGTACAACAACGGAGTAGCACACTTGCAAGTATTTCACCTGCAGTTAAACACATAGTTTATCAGTGTATAGGCACTTTTTATGTTCCTCCGCGGTCGCTGAAAATATTTGGAGGGTGCTTCCAAAACCACCTTAATAAAAAGGCAAAACGGGTCGGCGAGGGTCGGGCGGTAATAGCCGACCGACCCGCCGGCCAAGGCGTTCGACTCGTCGAGTGACATTTCTCCGCACATTGTTCATCAGGCACAACAGAAAGGTCAAGAAGGGGGACTAAGGACGCAGTGAGGGTGACAGGAGGAAAGGAGGGGGCGGGGGGGCTCATGCACATCCACGTGTTCAGGCCGTTTAGTCCGTCTGTTAAAACTCACAGGGAGGGAAGTGCATTAGTTTAAAATCTGAGAGACTAATCAGACTCGCATTGTAACTGATCGGATAGAAATGAGTATCAATGATAAGACTGACTGTACAGAAAACGAATCATCACCACATCAAAGTCCCTTTCTTCACGTGTGCGAGTGTAGAACACGGCCAGAGTCGCTACCGAGTCTCAACGAGCCGGGACACATGCCACTGTGTGGCGGCTTGAACCAACGCTAGCCATTAGCCACGCTGGGCACGTCGGGCAGGCTGCTCGTCACAGGTAGCACAACGGAAACAGCTCCGCGCAGAGCGGCGCAGAGCGGCGCAGAGTGCACTCCACGGAGGGAGGGAACAAAGGAAGCCGATGAATACACAAGCAGCGCTATGATGCGGCGATGACGTTCGATACAAAGAGGCCCTTCGGACAACCAGATAGAGCGCGCGCGCCGTCCCCGCGCAGCCTCCGTGCTTTGAGCAGCAGGACAGGAGAGTGAGAGAGGCGCAGCGAGCGTGCGAGGGAGAGAGAGGGAGAGAGAGAGCGGGGGAGGGGGGGATGAAAGGCCGAGTGTGTGCGCGGGCCCGGCCACAGTCAACAAGTCCCACCTCGCGATGAAATTTGCAAAGCCGGAGGCAGCGGCAAGGCCGTCGTGAGGCAGAGCAAAGCCACTGCGCGTCCGGGCCAGCTGGGGCCGCACGCAGAATGCACACACCGAGCTGTATGGGTCGGGCTCAATTGTCTGGAGATTCAGTTATTTTCAAAACCAAACAACCGAAAACGGGGTCATAGAAATCGAGCATGGTTAGTGGAACAGTGCTCATTTTTTGGATTAATAAATGGCGGCAGATTCAAAACTGCTTTACAAAGGCATTATTAAGGCAATAATAATGGAGTAGCACTTCTAAAAGGCGTTTATAGCACCAGCACCTATACTTTTCCAATGTTCGTTTTAAACCATGTGAGTAACAAATTTATAAAATCTGATCTGTCGATCGTCCTGGTCCTCCCTCTTGGCGCAGGTGATGCTGCGCGCGCTGAACCCGAGGGCAGCCAAGCCACAACGACGACACAACATCGCACACGAGCGAGCCGCGCGTAACGAGTCCGCGTCTCTCTCGCCGTTTCAATTTCCCGCGCATTCGCCGCCCCGCCAGTCACCGAGCACCCACACAGATGAGGTTATCTCCGTCATTCCTCGATTCATTACAAGTGGGGCCGCACCCTCCGGCCGCCTTTTACGAGCCGCGCCGCCGCGCCACCCGGGGACCACCCTCGGCCGCGGCCAGAGCCCCGGGCCAAGGGCGCCGCGGCGGCCGGGTAGATGCTGTTTGTTTATGTACCCTCAAAATGATAACCTCTCTCTCCCACGACGCCCTTCCCAGGGGTCTGGATAGAAGGGCAAAACGACGTTCAAGAAGGGCGGAGCAGCCCTGATCCAGATTGAGTTAGGGGCTCATGAGTGGGAGGAAGAACAAGACTGGGGTGGACAATGAGGGGAGGGGGAGGGGGGCATACAGTCGGAGTAATATGATTGTCTCGGAGGAGGGGGCGGCTCAAGGATGGCTGAGAGGTAGCGGAGTGCCAGCAAGACACACAAAGACACACTGCCGGGTAAAACGTGGCGCCCGCCTACACTCCGAGATGCTACGGCGAGGAAAAGAGGGTCCCTGCAGCTCACTCATGCAGCCGCGAGTACAACGCGTGTTTATTCCAGATGAGACGACCGCCTGCACAAACACCGCACTGACACAGTCCGCAGAGGACCATGGAAATTCAGCCCCTCATTCCGGCGATCGCATTGGAGAGCAGCGCATCGATTGCTGCAGCAGAGGGCGCCGTGGAGCCCCCGGCAGGCCCCGGCGCCGTGGCAAGAGCGGCCCCCTCTGGGACCCCCTCCAGGGGGACACGAGGACGAGACGGCCAGACGGCCACTCCGGACAGACCAGACGAATTGGATTAAACCTGGAACCACATCGCCTCCGCTCCGGCTCCGCTGCGCCACGAGTACCAATAACAGCCTGGACAGCACCGCATGCCACGTTTTATTCCAAAAACAGACACGCGGACGCCCGTTATTATCGAGTGTAGCCCCGCCCACCTCGCCCTTCTCTCCCAGGCGCAGTTCGTTATTTTCCACAAAACAAGCTGACATCAGCGATGCTTGCGCCAACGCACGACAGCAAACAAACACAACACGACCCGTGCGGCAATCACAACATAGCAGCCGTCTCTATTTTTCTTGTTCTATATTGGCAAAAAGAAAAAGAAATAATAATGAAATAATTTGACTTTTACCCTTTTGCACCTCACCCCCCGCAGCAGCGCTTCCCTTTATTCATCATCTACCGCTCGGCTCACACAAGGAGGGAATGACAGCGCCAGCGCGCCAGCAGAACATGGCTCGAAAAACTCGCTCTGCTGCTCACCACAACAAAACGCGGCCGACGAACAAAAGGCGGTCCCATTGCGAGCGACCGCGAGGCCGTGCAGTCAGCAGACCCCCCGCCCGGGCCTCGTCTCACCGGTCTGGCCTCCAGCGTGGCCTCCGCCGCTCTGCCAGGCCGTGCAGTCAGCAGACCTCCCGCCCGGGCCTCGTCTCACCGCTCTGGCCTCCAGCGTGGCCTCCGCACGGCCATGCCGTGCAGTCAGCAGACCCCCCGCCCGGGCCTCGTCTCACCGCTCTGGCCTCCAGCGTGGCCTCCGCACCGCCCGACCGTGCAGTCCCTAACCTCACCGATCGGCCCGGATCGGCCTCCAGCGCGGCCTCCACACCGCGAGTTCCAGGCCTCCAGCGCGGCCTCCACCCACATCGCGTGCATGCTCCCATTAGGCGGCGTGTGGGGCTGAGCTGGCTGCGCATACTATGCCGCCTGATTCCAATCGGATGCCTCCCCCCGCCCCCCGCTCCCGACCGCAGCAGCAGCCAGAGTAAGTCACGTTTTGTTCGGCCCAGTGACCCTGAACTCACGAGCAACGAGCAGGGCGGCGATACCCCTCTTCCCGACCCAATCCTCCCGACTGCCGGCGTCAGAAATAAGAGCATTGGGTACGGGAGGCAAAGCGGGGCAGTGCAGAGGAGAGAGAGAGAGAGAGAGAGAGAGAGAGGGGAGTCGGTAGCAGCGCTCAGTTCCTCGTACGCCTGTCACCGGGCGGATAGGCAGGCCCGTCGCACACGGGTGTACCGGCGCGGCCTACCCGCCAGGCGCTGAGTGACGCGGGCAGAGCGGTCGGCTCCGGGTAAAAAGCGGTGG
>NW_026267163.1:787360-794818 GCF_000697945.3 Frankliniella occidentalis
GCTCCATTCCCCGTTGCACTTGCCATAGACACAACCCCAGCAGCCCGCCCCGCCCCGCCGCACCCCGCCCGCGCCTCCACCGAGCAGTCAGACTGCAATCTATATTTGACAATCCTGTTCCCCGCGACACACGGGACAGCCGCTCTTTTGCTGCCGCCGCCGCTGCTCTGCGACATATTGCAACGTGGCAATAAAGAGTGCGCGCAAAGAGAGAGACAGAGCGAGAGAGAAAGAGAGAGAGACAAGGGAATGCGGTGCCGCCGCCCCCACAGACAGGCCAAGCGAGGCCAGGCCAGGGCCAAGGGTGTGAACGTCCCTGCTGCAGTGCAATGCGTTTGTAGGGGGCCATGCGGAGGACGCGAGGGCGGCAGGGAGGGGGGTGGTGGTGGCGGAGGGTGACAGATGGGGCGAGCCTCCCCTCCGTCTCCTCCAATCCCCGGCGACCACTAATAACACGCTGCTGTTGGGCTTCTCATTGCAATTCCTCGTCGCTGCATGATCCCTCACCTCCGGCCACCCCCACTCCCACCCCGGGCCGCTTCCTTTCCTTCTCCCCATCGCTTTCCTCCTTGCTCGGCTGCAGCGCCCCGTGCAGTCCCGCTGCGTGCTCAGACTGCCGAGGCCGCCCCATGAAGCCAGTCCGATTCCTCTGCGCTTTGCTTTCTTTTCGTCGCTCTCGCCGTCCCATAATGAGACAGCAAGCGCAGGGGCGGGGGTAGCGGTAAACAGGGGGATCGTAGAAGAGGGGGTAGGGGTTGTAGGGGCTTGGCACCACCAGCAGAAACAGAAATCACGGACCGTCGTCTCCTCCCACCCGTGTGACAATAAGCACCATTTATGAACATGGCCCCCGACCCTTCCTCTCTCACTGCGTGGCCCGTGGAGCCCCCGAGGGCTAGCATGGAGGAGGCCACGCCGGGGCGCCAGGGGCCCGGCGGGCTCAAACAAGGAACTCCAATTACAAAGATTGTGACAGTGCGCAGGCGAAAAACAGCGTGCCCCCCACCCCCAAAACCCACCCCATCCCGGCGCGTCCCGACCGTCCGCGGTGCCGCTCCCCCGCCTCGCACCTCCCGCCCGCCTCCTCCCCTTCGCCGGTGAAATGAATTCAAGGCGAAAAGAAACGACGGGAATTAGTAATCTCGGCGTTGTTTGTGTAAAAGGCGTCATTAGGGAGACAAATTGAAGGGCCTAGTTCCCCACGCGCGGCGCTGGTGCCGCCGCCGTCGCCAGGAGCGGCAGCCCCGGCGGCAGGCAGCGCGCCGCTCCGTCGCCTCACGTCAAAAAAAGAGAGAAGACTGATTTGGAGGACAACACAAACGTTTTAATATGAAAGCAGAGGGGCTGTTCATCAAGACGTTTTTAACCTTGTTCACTGGCCGGCCGCTCCAACAACAGGCTGTGTGTTTTTTGTGTGTCCAATCTTTTTTCTTCACTGTTTCTCTATTTTGCCTGGCACACCTCAGACCCACGTCACTGACACACACCACGCGCACTCCATTGACGCGACAAAAGCTGCCCATCCCTTCTACTCACAGTGAAAAACGTCTTCGTAAACAGCGTTTACATTTTGTAATTAATGCTTACAAAATAGTTTGTAAAACTTACAAAATAGTTTGTAAATCTTACAAAATAGTTTGGTTGTAAATCTATGACTCCCCAATATTTATCAATGAATTCTTAATCGGTACACACACAGTGCTTGTAATTTTTACAACATCGAATTAACGACACAAGCTTCATGGAAAATCTTTCCTGTAAAGCTTACACTTATTATTTTTGCCCGGTGCTGTAATGCACGACACTCGTCCCACACTACAGACGGCGACGCACCTGGGCGCCGAGTGACGGCCGCCGCACACTACAGACGCCCGGCCCACCTGGCCGTATAATGAATGACGGCCGCTACACGCTAATATTGGCCGGCGGGCAGCAGCTCCGCTCCGCTCCCCCGGGGGCCCCGGGGGGCCCGTGGGCAGGTGCGCAGGTGCCACACCTGTGCGCGCCGCCCCGGGGGAGCGGGACGGGGGAGGGGGAATTAGGAAGACTGTTCGAGGGGAAAAGTTACAACGGAAAGTCGGCCGGGGTTGGGTGTGCTGCGGCCTGCCAGCCCGCTGCGCCGCCCGGCCTGACGCAGGGGTTCGGGGGCAAAAAGAAAAGGAAACGCCAGTCTCGAGTCTCTTTTTCCAATCATTTTCTCCCCTTTCCTTCCGTTTCATCAGGTTAATTGAATTCATGAAATCAAGGCAACAGTTCAAGCCAAACGCTCGCAGCCCCGTTCCGTGTACTTGCCCTATGCTGTACTCACACACAAACACACAACTCAAGGACAGGCCGCAGGAGGTCGGTAGGGAAACGGGTTGCCATCGACGCTGGCTCCGCTGAGAAATCTCAAAAAGCCGAAAGCCCTGGTGCGTCGCAATATGTACTACTACGAAAATTTTTAGTTATGTAAAGAATTTCTGGATAATATACAACAGTATACGAAACTTTCATAGTAACGAGACAAATTTTCGAGTAAATCAATTGGAGTGTATATTAAAAGTTTGTTCATACCACACTGCAAAAATAAATGGAAGCAACGTCACCAGCTCAATGTCTCCCTGCCACCAGCCCCAAACATCCCCAATCAGCACGCATTGCCGTGACGGCGAAACAAGGTTAATTTTGGATGGGGGTGGGCGCAGCAGGGCGACACGACCCGCGGCGGAGCGGTGGGTGGGTGGCAGCAGGAGCAGGGGTGGCGGCATTGGTGGGGCTCCCGCACATCCCCGCTCTACACTTTCGCGCGGGACACATTTTCCCAGGGCCGCCACCACACCGCCGCCGCGCGCACGCCACGGCACACCTCAAGTTTCGGCGGCGAAACACAAAGTTAGCGGGACATTGTTGTCGTCCTGGGCCGGCATGCGCGACAGGAAGTAAAGGGGTCAGAGCTTTTAGGCGCGGGCAGGGGCGGCCGGGCGGCGGGCATCTGGTGCGGTCCAGCGCGGCCGGAGGGGGCATTAGGCCCAAACACTCGGACCCTGCGGCCGCTCGGTCGGCAGGGTGTCGAAGCCGTAATAGGGCCGTAATAGCCGAGCGGGACACGGCAGCAGCAGCCGAGGCAGCAGCAGCCCTCGAGGTACGAACCCTGTCCCCAGACCACACGGCGGTGCCGCGCGGAGCAGTGCCCACGGTGCTCACCTGCAAACAGACAGAAATAAAACCATTAGGATTCGCAGACGCGATATGACCTTCAAGAGATGCCTTTTTCTCCTCTGCCGTCTGCCCTGCTACCCCAAAGCAGCAGCGCGGCCCGCCCAACCTCGCCCCCAACGGCCCCATCAAGATGCCCAAACGGCGGGGCAGGACACTCGTGCTGCACGCATTAGCCATAAAGTAGATTCAACCCGCAGCGGTGTCCGCCTCTGCAGACGACCCATTCCGTGTTTACCACATATCGCCTCAGCTGCTGCTGCTGCTGCTGCTGCTTTGGGCACAGCACAGCACAGCTCCCCGACCTCCACGTTGCGCTTGGTTACGAGGAGAAGGGGTACAGGATTTGCATTCTTTTCAATGCAAGAAAACCAATTGAAGTCTTAGTGTGTTATTTGAGTGACAGTTTGCGCATACATCATTGCAAAACTATCGACCCTTGTAGGAATTTAATATGAAAACAAAGTAACGCAGTAACGACCCCTTCCGGCCAAATTCCGACAAGTCAGCAAACGAATACAGAGTGGGCCGCGTAGAAAACGTAAAATTGAGGCAGCGCGTGCGAGTCAGAGGCGAAAGGGAATGTGCCGTCCATTGGGGAAGCTTCCCCTCGGGGGGAGGGCTACAAGGAAAAGTGTGAAAAGTCGCATGTCAAAGTGTCAGGCGGCCGTCGCACGCACTGCCGTGACCAGTCACGTGACCGGACAGGCGCGGGCCATTTAAACGCACGCGCCTCCCCGGTGATATGTGTCGGAATCCCCGGCTACACAATCCAGCTCCCCCTAACGGCCCATTTGCGCTAATTTCAGCCCCGCTTCTCTTTTACACGGCATTCGAAGGCACGAAATAAAAACACGGCGCGCCCCTTTCGGCCCTCTCTGATTACGCGCTTTGATTGAGCGAAATAAATAAAAAAAAACAAAGACGAGGACAAAAGCGAAACCAAATCCCGGCATTTAAAACGGTTGATGCTAAAGGAACACGCCGTGCCCAGGTACGCAGGTGCGTCAGAAGATTCGTTTGAAATACGACCATCATGGTTGCAGCCACTCCCCTGATTGGGCTTGTTACTCGACCAACTACGCGCTCCGACATTGCACCAACATGGCTGCTCAGAGTTCGACGAGGCGATCAGAGTCCCCCAGGGTCCAAACTATCAGACGTGCCTTGCGCCGGGCCGGAGGCGAGGTCTCATTGTGAGCCGCGCGAACCAGAACCATGAAGCGACACGATGTACCAGAATGCGCAAGAGGAAGAATGGAGCCCCAAGACGGATTCCAGCACCTACGCCTACGTCCATGAATTTCCATCAAATTCAGAAGAAAGAAAATTTCGAAGGTAAAGAGCGAGGAGATTTGGGCACCCACAAGAACTTTCGGTAGCCCGCCCCCTTTACTAACACAACACGATTCCCTACAAAACCACAAATTACGGACTTAGACTGAAAATCTTCGAAAACTAGAGCCCATTTACTTAGCAAACAGCAAAGGATGCTTTACAGCTGCAAAGACTACTTAGCGCTACTTATAGCAACTCTTTCCAAAAGCAACGTGAATCAGAGTGAATACTGGAACGACGCTGTGAAGTTCATCACATTTACGATTAGTTCAAATCAAGGAGCTTTGTCAGAGGTTGGAGGCAGTTGCCTAACCAAGAAGTTTTGGCAGTGACCTGTTGGGGACCTAGGGAAAGCGGTGGGGGTGGGGGGCGCAGGAGCAGAGCCGCAGTCCTTGCGATTCGGGCTCTGATCATGCCAAGGATAGCCAGCCGCGCCAGGCCCCAGCCCTTAACGGTGACCCGGTGACCCAGCGGGCCCACAGTCGCAGTAGAGGAGATTCATAGTACGGACTAGTATTGTTCGCTCGGAATCGAAGTAATCCAATCCTCTCCCCTTCCCCCAACCCCCACATTACCTCCGTTGGTCGTACACAGTTCCCGGTACGCAATGCAAGCAGCGCACGACGTGGGCTTTCAGTGCAGTCAAGGCGTACTGAGTGGCTGAGGGTCTCTGGATTTAATCATTTACAAGACGCGAGACGCGATAATCCCCAAACATGATTTTTTCCACATATTTTCCCTCCATGGGTCGATAACGTGTACAAAACCTAACACTCTCGTTTTCGTGGATTTATTTTCAGCACAGTTTCTATTTTTTGAAACGTAAAAATGGAAATCGCAACCAACGTAACGGTAACGGTGCTAGGGGATGACATTGGCCCAGGCCATTCGGTGCGAAATCAAGATTGAATTGCGACACGGTATAAATAACGAAAGGAGTCGCGGGTGCATTTGTTACACAGATGGCATTTCGTCATTACTTTTTCTTTTCCCCTCGCGCACACACGCGCGCGCGCGCATGTGTGTGTGTGTGTGTGTGTGTGAGTGTGTACATGCAGCACGGGGCACAGGTTGCATGTGGAAGTGCTCCCCGAGGAGAGAGAGAGGAAAGGGGAGGAAGGGGGAGGCATCGCTCCCCTATGGCATTGCCATGCGGCTCGCGCACATCGTGTTTGGGGAGGACAGGAGGGAGGGGAGGGCCGGGCGAGGGAGAGGGAGACAGTCCCGGCGAGGGTCTCCGGGAAGGCCGCGAGGCAGAGGCAGCAGCAGGCCTGTGTTTGGGGAGGCGCCATCCTGCCCTCCCTTCATACAGTCTTAGTGATGGTGCCGACGTTAATTTGGAGCCCCAGCCGTCATGCGCAGCGCGCCACGCGTCGCTCAAACTTGCTGCTGCTGCTCACCTAGTGCAGCCCGGGCTTACTGCGGCTGCTCACCTAGTGCAGCCCGCGCTTGCTCTTGCTCACCTAGTGCAGCCCCGCACCAACGCCCAGCATCGCGAAAAGGCTAAAGCACACGCCCTCTCTAATGCCAGCCACATGGGGGTTGTGCACTTGCGCCCCTGTCGCCGCCCGATGGCAGCACAAGCACAGCTCTCCGTTTCCAACTCTGTCGCGCCCTGTTTTCCAGCTCGATGCCCAAGTGGGCCGCGGGTACCCCTTCACCTGACGGGCAAAAGAGAGTCCAGTCAGCCTGCTCCCCCTTTTAATGGCCGATATACACAGACCGAGACTTCGCGCGGGACGCATTTCCATCCGAATCCACCTTTTTCAAGAAAGGAGTGATAAGAGAGGCATTGACGTGAAAATAGGGAAAGTGGAGAGACCAGTGGGAAAAGAAAAATAAGAGGGATGATAAAGAAAAGAGGAAGAGAGATATGGAGAGGCTGCACATTTAAATGGCGTAACTGAATGTGCCCACGTAGAGTGCGACCCGCCACCGCGGTCTGCCAACAAGCGGTGCTCCCCGGGACATTAAATGGCCCCCAATTAATACAAGAGAGGCTTGAAAATGATTCCGAAAGATATCCCTTTCCCCCACTCGGGCGCGCCACCCACCGCACCCCTCGCTATTCTATTCTTGCCCTGCTTCTTTATTCCCTTACAATAACCGCCAGCGGTATGACCGCGAATGGGAGTTTTGGAGAGAGGAGGAAAAGAGCGAGAGGAAGGGGAAGGGAATAAAGAGGGGAGCGCGCGTCCCCGCACCAAATTCTCCAAATGATGCTACCTGCCTGCCACCTGCCGCAGGGCACCGAAAAAGAAGCCCGTGTCGCTAGCAATCCACTCTCCGCGGCTCCCAAGGTCGTCCCCAACGAGGAACAGACAAGGTGGGGATCGAGTCAAGGAGTGTAAAACACAGATGGATAGATGGATGGCATCGAGTTCGCCACCCACACGGCAAGGTCCGTCAAAAAATCAGGACAGAATTCTGTAACTTCTTACGCAGTAATTTGCATGTCACTTTTGATACAAATATCGGTAAAACGTGATTACACACTTCTGGTACACAAATCTGTATCAGTTTTACAGAACTTTGTGTCCGTTATAGAAGTGTGTATCGAATTTTTACAGGTACTTGTATCAAAAGTGATATGAAAGTTACTGCGTCATATATATTTAGGTCATGTATAATACCATAAATTAATTAATATTTAAGTAGGTGTGGGGCTCGTAGTTAAGTGATATTTACAACAACAAAAATCCTAACTACTTATCAGTGACTGTATGATAATGGTCTAGAACATAACAGATGTACTTAATATAGGTCATTTTTGGAGTTTCTGACTTAATATAGTTTTTATATGACGCACTTAATAAGGGGTGGACTATGCAGAGACTTAATACAGGATTTACTTATTAAATACCCTCAAATAAAAACATATTAAGTCAGGTCTATTTATTAACATTATATTGAATTTTAATT
>NW_026267163.1:800103-801641 GCF_000697945.3 Frankliniella occidentalis
TCCACTCACGCGGGGCGGGCGGGGCTGGGGCTATGCGGCGCGCTCCCGCTCAATCGCTCCCGCTGCTGTTGGCTTTTTGCCGCTCCGCCTTTGATCTGCCACGCATGGAACCGCGACAGCCGGTGCGGCGGTTCGGCGGTGCGGCCTGCGCCGCTGTTTTTTCCATAGCAGAGGCACGTGTCCCCCGCACTGCAACCCTGACACACACCGGATACAACCAAGGAAGGCTACGAGGAAAAGCGCACCTGCCTTGCGGCTCGCCGCAAATAGATAGCTACTCCTGTATGCTAAGCGCTGCCTCTACTGACGGACATACACACACATGGCTCAAACGGAAGCTTCCTCCGAACCACCACCACGACCCCCTTCCCTCCCCCTCGCTGACCTTCAAGCAGAGGGAGACGCGGTGGAGCCAAAGCCCACCCCTCTCCTCCTCCTGCCAAGTCGCAAGCAGACACGCCGGGCGCGCAGAAAAGAAGGAAAAAGGCGAGCACGGGCGGGGCGATGTTTATTCGAAAACGACTAAAGGAGGAGGAGGAGCAAGAAGGGGCCAGCAGCAGACCAGCCAGAGGATAGCGGCGGTGGGGGAGAGCGAGACAAGCGGGGATCAGCACATCACGGCCTTGGCCGGGGCACTGCCAGGCCAGGCCGCCAGGGCACCGCCAGGGCAACGCCAGGGCACCGTTCCTAAGCCCGAAATAACGAGCGCACACACACAAACATAGTGGCACACACACACACACACACACACACACACACACACACACACACACACACACACGTTCGGAAGGCCGGCCGGCCGGCAAGTAGGCAGGCCAAAGGGGAGAGAGAAACCAGAGAAACAAACGCCAGCAAAAAGAAAGAAAGAATAACGCAAGGCCAAACAGCAGGGTGGGGGGTGCACAGAACGCTGAACTACCACAACAATGGAATACCAATTCAAAAATCTTCATTTTTCGCGCCACGCTCGACGTCTCCTTCCGGTCGGGACGCGGTTGTGGGGGTGGGGCCAAAGGCCACAGGCACGACGAGGACGGCGGCGCGAGGAAGGGGAAGTAAGTCATTTTTCACGCCCCTCAAAGATTTTGCGACTGGGAGAATGACGACCCCTGACTGATTGCCCCAGCAACCCCGTACCGCGCTCCGGGGGCGTTCAGGTGGAGGTCGTGAATGTGCGCGAACGAGGTCGAGTCAAAGTCGCGTGTTGGTAAGCGTGTACGTGCACCCTCAATCAGAAGGGGGAGCGGGTGGAGGGGAGGGTGACTTCTTCACCATGGACCGTCGGTTTTCGTGTGGTATAGTGGGTGGGGCAGGCGAGCATCGACCCCTTCCCTTTCACATACGCACTCACACACACACACACACACACACACACACACCACGAGCACCACCGCACGCACACACACAAACTGCACCGTCATCTCAGAGGCTGCCTGGAATAGAGGGGAGGGGGCGTGCTGGGCTGGGCCTGACGGGGACAGGTGTACGGTCGGGTATCGGGTGCCCAGCAGGCCGGTCCAGCCCGGGCGGCCGAGGCA
>NW_026267163.1:801766-807488 GCF_000697945.3 Frankliniella occidentalis
GGAGGTCGGGCACCGGGATGCGGCTGTATCCGAGCGATGAATATTCAGCACTACTATTGAACGCGCTCTGCGTTACGGCCCAGGCGGCTGACTGGTAGGGAGAAGGATGCGGGGTACGGGGATGGGGAGCGGTGGTGGTTGGAGGAAAGGAGGAAGGGGGGTGAACAAGACGATCGAAAGGCGGACGACAGCGCGGGCGATGGAAAAGATATAAGTAGTACAGGAACAACGAGTCTGATCGTCGAAGGGAGAGAGAGAGAGAGAGAGGGCGATGGAAAAGATATAAGTAGTACAGGAACAACGAGTCTGATCGTCGAAGGAGTGACGGAGCGGCCCGGAGACTGACAAAGTGGAAGAGATGAGGAATAAGGGAAAAAAAATGTGAAGACCCGTTTGTTCAGAAAGGCGGAAAAACAGAGAAGGGTAAAGGGGGATATGGCCAACACAAAAAGCAAAAGCAGGGCCGAAAGAAGGGATGAAGAGCCGGAAAAACGGGCGATAAAATCGTCGTCCAAGTAGAAAAAAATCAGCGGGGGGTGCGATAGCCGTCCAGAAATTGTAATTGATTGCAATTGAAGAGATTTAATTAAACACGCGACGCCAACAATTCTTTTCCGTGGATATTGCATCCTACCCACCCAGTGCCGAACTTAAAATGGGCGTTGTGCATCCACCTTCCTCTCTCTGCTCTCCCTCTCGCACTCGGCGACGACTCGCGCTTTGAATTAATCGCCGGTCGGATCTAAAAGAGAGAGGAGAGAGAACGAAAAGAAAGAGAGGAAAGGGGGGGGCGGTAGAGATGAGAGTTGTGCCGCAAGAGATGAATATAACGCTCGCTTTGAGCTGTGCCCGGCGCCGACTTTAAAAAGTTGCTGCAGTAAAGAATGCGCCGAGTTATGTTAAGAAGCGCCCCGGGAGCGGCGACCTCTCGCGCGTCGACGACCGAAACGGCAACGCGATACATTATATCACTAAGTGTTCCGCTATCTCTGTCCAAGGTTCAGTTCGCAAAGAGTCATTGTCGTAATTTAAAAACCAGCAGAAAGAGAATGCATGGTAAAAGACGAAAGGCTGCAAAACCGTGTCTATAATCTAGCGTGGTGGGGTTTAAGGCCGGCATGTGTTTATGTTGAGCGCCCAAACTATAGAGGCCGGGCCCTGGGCTCGACTGACCCGGAGCTCCGCCGCCACCAGAACTTGCTCCTTGTTGTTGTTTCCATTGAGTGCCAGTGAGCTCATGTGCCCGCTGGGCATGGTGGGGTGGAGGGGGCTTGGCGGGGAGCTTGGTGGGGCGTGGCGGGGCTCCGTGGGCAGCCACTGGGGCCCTCCTACACGGCGTCACAAGGCGCGGGGAGGCCGGCCGGGCGAGAAGGGGAGCCCATGGCGATAATTTGGAGCGCAAGAACTGCCGCCGAGTGCCGCAGATTGGAAGCCGGCCCTGCGCAAATACTGCGGCTGAGCTCCCGGCCAGCCTGCGCTGGGCATCGGCCCTGGGAAGTAAAACTGCACTCAACGCCATGGATCGAGCTAAGTGAAGACATCAATAATGCGAATGCGCGCGTGGTGTCAAGTACCTACATTGCAATATTGCACACGAGTATAAACTCACTTTTTTTGAAGCACTGGCCCCCTTCCTTTACAAGCAGAACTAAGTTTTAATAACATTTGGTTGAATTTGGTATGTATTTGTTTACGTTACTAGGATAAGGGTGCAAACTAAGGGCACAAACTGCGTTAGCAAGACGATCGAGACGCCCTCGCCCAGACAGCACTTAAGATATAAATTAATTTCCAGGCAAGGCAAGAAGAACACGAAAAAAAACGAACACTGATAAATAAAGTGTTCAACTAACTGGCGAGCACATGCAAGTGCTCAACACTATGTTGCACACTTTGAAGTGTGTTACTGTATAATAGAATATTTCGAAGTGTTCAGTAGTAAAGTTTTGTTGTTTATTTAACACATGTGAACAACTGTTCTCTGTTCGAGCCTGTTCAAGCAGTTACAAACATTACGGATCCGAACAACTTGTGTTCAAGTTCGAGTTCGGTCGAATGCATATCTCTACTGTGGACTGTACTGTACACTCTTCCCCGTTACTGTTGGGCTGGCAGCCCGGACGGCGCGCCCCGTATCGATTGCGCGGCGCGTGTGTTATTAAGCCATCAGCCCCTCCGCCCCAGACCAGCGCGGGAAACTTAAAATTCGCATCGTTAATCCTCGTGATTAACATACGGCGTGTTGTCCGCGTGGCGTTACACGGTTGTGGTGACAGGCGGGACGGCGAGGACAACATCCGACAGTCCGCAAACAATAAAAGTGTCAAAACTGAGTTTTTTTTTTTAAAGGAAATAACTCAGACATGGAGAGTGGGTGGGTCCAAGAAATCCTGTACGTCCTCAAACAAAATGAACTGCAAGAGCGAGAGGGCACAGTGGTTCGCGTGCGGCCAGCCAGAAAAGGGATCACGTCCAAAAACAGTTTTGCTCGAGGGGCTTTGTGGGAGGGACTACATCGAAAGCGTGCTGATTTTAATGAATAAATCAATATTTCCGTGATAGCGACGGGGCCACGGGGCAGAGGGACACAAAGCCCACCCACATCACCTCCCAGGCCGGGCCCCTCGCCAGCCACCCCCAGTCAATGCTGCGCGCAGGGGTGGGAAACTAATGATGGTTAATTCCCAGATTTAAAAAATAAAAATCACTAATACTACGATTCCCTCGTGACGTTGCAACGCCATCCCACATTCGAGCTACAGGAATGCTCCGACCGGGACCAGGGTGAACGTCGGGAGGGGACTCCCTCCCCCCCCTCCTCCAATCCCCATACCAGGGTACGGCCAGAGCCGTTATTCAAAACATGTCTCTCGTCAGAAATGCAGTTTGTGAAGGTGCCAAGGACGGAGCAGGGAAGAGGACGAGGACGACGGAGAAGGGCGGCGGAAGAGGCCTTCTTTACGAAAAATAAAAAGTGCCCAGGCAGTCGTCGCAGAGCGTCGCATCGCACACATCAGGTAAAGGCACGCGGCAGCCGCATGGGTAGGGAGGGAGGGAGGGGGGAAGGGGGACCCGCGGCCCGTAAGGCGCCCACACGCACGACGCTAATATACAGCAGCGGCTCCACACGGGCTTAACGGGGCTCTGCTCTCCGCAACGCGACGCGCCGGCGGAAGGCGGGCGAGCCGAGCGGAGCGGCGCAGAGCAGAGCCTCCGCGGCGCCATTACGACCCGGGTGCATTATTCCAGTGCGACGGCCCGAAGAAACCACACGCACCATTACCTGGCTAGGGGACTCATCTCGGCCACTCTCTCTGTGTCTGTCTGTCTCTCTGTCTGTCTCTCCCTCTCTCTTTCTCTCTCTGTCTCGCCGCATAGCATAGCGCGCCGTCTTCCGTGCAGAAGGAAGACACAGCCGACGCGTTACCTACACTCAGGAAAGATTTCGTCGACTCAAGGAAAGTCCATGGAAAAGTTTACGACATTAAACGATATTTTCAGAGTAGTCATTTTTCTTAGTAAATTAAGGTGATTTCCACTTAAAATCTCCATCGATTTGGAATGAAGTTACTCGAATCAGTGAAAATTTCAGTGTGTACCCTCCCGCGAACCGTCACGTTCTAGAACTTTGAAGGCTAACGGTGGCAAACAAAACAGTGATCTCTCTCTCTCTCGCGCGCGGCGAGGTCGCTCGCAAACCGTCACGCCGCCGGCGGTCAGAGCGTTCGTGCTCCCGTCCAGCTTTACATTATTTATGCGGGCCTCACCGCCAACCGGTGGCGTCACTCGGCGGCCACTGCGCGGCTGCGGTGGAGAAATAAACAAAGGAAAAGACGGCGCTTTTTGTTGCAGCAGCGCAGCGCGGGGCGGGCCGCACCAGACCCGCAGCAGTCGGCCAGTGCACCCGCTCCGCCCCCCCCGGTTCGTAAACGCAAAAGCAGTTGTGCGACCCGCACGCCCACTACAAAACTGCGCCCGCCGCTCGGCAACCTACTTAAAAGGGTTATGATTCGGCGGCGGCGGTAGAAGTTACGCCGCAGGGGGGGGGGGGGGGCAGAACTGCTCTGCCCTAACGTACCCCGCGCCGTGCAGCGTGCACCCTTATTACTCCCATCGCCACTTCCGGTCCGACCGGCCGAGGCGGGGGCAGGGAAGGGCCGAGAGAGGTGAGGGAGAAGGGGGGGAAAGGGGGCTCCCAAACAACACCAAACAACCCTCCAGTTTTCGCCCCGGCCGTCGTCGCGGCGCCGCACCGCACCCACCCTCACCTTCCCCTTCCCCCCGCTCGTGTACGCGAAATGCGGGTGCGATCCAAGGAGAGTTTCGAGCCCCTAATTAGATCCAAAGGGAGCGAGAGCGAGAGAGAGAGAGAGAGAGGGGTGCGGGAGAGAAGGGAGGAGACAGGAATTGGGGATGAAGGTACTCCGTGTAAGGGAGCGAGTGAGGAGGGGGCGTTCCTCGCGCGCGGTTCTCGGTGCAGCGATGATATGAATCACCGAAGCGCGGTGCCGGCGGCGGCCCGCCCACATCCAACTCCACACATCCAGCACCACATACGGGCTCCGTGCTGCGCTGCGGCGGCCCCAGGCGGGGCCCCCCGACCTCTCCGCGCCCCGGGGCCACCCCGGGCCAGGGGCCACTCCAGCGGGGGCCGGGCCGGCCGTGAGGGGGGCACAGGGTGTGGCATGGAACACCCGACCGAACGGGGGGTGCGCTAATATATCGGAAGTTCGCGGGGGAGGGAGCCATTGTCTGAAACAGCCGAGCGTGGCGGAGCGTGGCGGAGCGTGGCAGAGCGTGGCCGGGCCGTGAATCACGCTCTGACGTAACGTCCGAATCAAAATCATACATACGCAAGGGCTCAGGTACACACACAGCGCGTGGAGAGTTGGCGGACATGAGGGGGAGGGGGGGCTCCTACACACACGTCTAGCCAGTTATCTCTCCGGGCTCGTCCGTCCGTCTGAACCCTCTTCCCCCCGTCTCTCTCTCTCTCTCTCTCTCTCTCACACACACACACGCACTCACACACGCACGCCAGCAGCTGGTAATTAATGCAGATATGGCGCACTGCATAAAATATGCGCATAGTCATGACTTGACAGTAGGGTAGTAAAACTTGCACGTTGACCTACGATACAAGCGCACGATCTGCCAACGCACACGGCCACCACCACCATACCCACACACACACTCACACTAGTACGCTCTCTCTCGCTCTCTCTCTCTCCCCCTCCCACAGACACAGCGACAGGGCTGGGGCGCCCTCGGCAGGACCTGTCCGGTTACTTATGTCGGTGCCCGCTGTCCGGCTATTTGCCAACTTACAGGGAAAGGAACATTTTGTGCCGCGCCACACATCACGCAAGAGCGCACCAGCGCTGCTTTTTGCCCTCTGACTCCATATTCTCTCTCTCTGTCTCTGTCTCTCTCTCCAACTCTACGATTCGGGTACGTGGCAGCAGGTTGGGGGATAGACGAGCGAGAGAGAGATATACACTGGGTAGGGTACGTAAAGAAGCGAGGACATGAGTTGGCTTCGGTCACAGTGGAAGAAAACAAACCTGGCAGGGGATGTTGATGTTAAAGACACTTTCAGTTAAATGCTTTCGTAAAGGAACTCAAGCCCTCGCTACAGAACGGTCCCTGGCAGCTTTAATGCTATTACAGCAAAGGGATTATTAAATTTTGACACCTCTCAAAGGTGCAACTCAACACCTTA
>NW_026267163.1:807538-812213 GCF_000697945.3 Frankliniella occidentalis
GTTGGCTTCGGTCACAGTGGAAGAAAACAAACCTGGCAGGGGATGTTGATGTTAAAGACACTTTCAGTTAAATGCTTTCGTAAAGGAACTCAAGCGCTCGCTACAGAACGGTCCCTGGCAGCTTTAATGCTATTACAGCAAAGGGATTATTAAATTTTGACACCTCTCAAAGGTGCAACTCAACACCTTAGTTTTCCCTGTGCATACATGAGAGGGAGAGAGGGGTGGGGTCGAGCAAGATAGGGAGAGATGTGTATGTTGATAAGAGGCGACATGTTAAGGTGGAAGAGAAAAGAAAAGAGGAAGCAGAAAGACCGCGGTGCTCTCCAGTTGACGAGGATTCCCGAAAGTCTCTTGCGCGAGACGAGGCGAGGGCGCGGGGCGCGGGGCGCCTTCAAACACATCCGTCATTGCGGCAGTGCATAGCAGACACCGCCACAGGGCCTGGCATCCCGCCCAGCAGTGCGGTGCGGTGTGTGCGGTGCGGCGGGGCGAGGTGCGGCGGGGCGGGGCGGGGCGGTCAAGCCATCCAGCCCAGCGGCGGGAGCGGCGGCCACATCTAGCCGCGGTCATAAATCAGAGAGCTGCCAGTGCCGTGCCATCTGTGCAGTTTAGATAAGCGAGAAATGTGGATGGACACACCGCCGGGAGGGGCGGGGCGGGGCGGGGAGGGGCGGGGAGGAGCGGGGCGAGGTTGGGCGAGGTGCATGGGCCATTCGATTGAGCTGCGATCGCTGTTTTAGTCCACTTTATATGCGTGCCCAGCAGCCTCGCCGGCTGCACCGCGAACGAGGCGAACATTCCACTGGTGCACACACACACACACACACACACACTGAAGCGTGCGCGAGTTAGGCCCGCGCCGTAGGGTGACCGATGAACCGTGCGGCGGCCTGCAGGTGACGCGCATGCAGCCCACCAGTAAAACTGAGTTAAGGCCCTCCCTTATGGGCAGCTGCAGAGCCGCCCGGCCAATGGCCTCCCCGGCCCCGACATACCGCAGACAGCGCAGACTTGGAGCTTGACCGATAAATAGAAAAAGAGAGGGCCTCACAAAAAAAATAACATACACATTTCATTATTCCCGCGAAAATTTTAATCAAAAATTAGTTTTTAAAAGCGCAGGGTGCGGCGCACCCCCGCCGGCTCAGCTCCCCTTTCTCTGAACCGCACCGCGCAGCGCCAGGCCGCCACACCCCGCGCCACGCACTGCCGCCCGCACCAGAATTAAAAATTCGAAGCAGGATAATCCCACAAAGATAATCGCGGGCAGTTTTTTTCTCTTTCTCCCCGGCCCGATTGTTTTTTCCGTGTTATCAGCTATCAGCCCCACCAAACGATGTGATTGATGCCCTCGCCCAGAAAATAAGGCATGAGCCACAGAACAGCAAAAAGCTTCATCGCCAAACTCGTTTTTAGCTTTTCGAGTTTTCTACCTAGTTTGGAGTCTGTTAACATTTTATACACTGAAAACTAAGGGGTGCACATTTTAAGGCGTTAGACTGGAAATTATTTTAACTATACTTTTTAGTATTTTAATATAGTCAAACACTTTAAAGTGTGCAACAGTGTTGAGCGCTTGCACGTACGCCAGCACAATTTATGTTTTCGTGTAGTTTGTTTAAATAAATTGCGTTATATTAACCAGTAAGATACACAGTGATACAGCGAAAACAGGGCGATATACGGCATCGAAGGTAAAAGGGAAAACGCTGGAGTCAGACGTTAGAGGACAGAGCAGCGGCGTAGTTAAAAGCACGAGTGAGACGTACACTGACGGGACAGCGCGACGTCTGGCTGATTTACTTGCAGTACCGGATGGGAGGTATGAATGCTAGGCGGGTGATTTACATCAGAGCCCGCTGCGCGCATGTACGTCAGAAGAGAGAGAGAGAGAGAGAGAGAGAGAGAGAGGGGGGGGGGGGAGAATTGGGTGGAAACACTGAGCCATCACCGGGAGGCAGCGCAGCAACCGTGGGAGAACATGCAGGCACCAGAAAAACGGCCGCAACGCGGTACGCGAAAGGTATTATGTTTTCCAACAGCAGGTTTTTCTCTCATTTTTCTTGATCTTCACTCAATAATTGCCAAAATTGCAGACAATGGCCGATAGTTTCGTTACGAAATAAAACATTTCGCTTCACCAATAATTTCACTGGCAGGGGCGTCGGTTGGCAGGTGGGAAGGGGGTTGGGCGCAGAGGGGGCCAGGTGGGGAGAGGGCGCCAGCGGTGCCCAGGTGTCCTCTCAGTCCTCATCAAACGAGCGCACGGGCCTCCGTGCCCCGCTGGACCTATAGCCCCCCTCAGCACTCCGGAGGTCATCGCACTCAGCCCACCTTGGAATGAATACAAATCTCACACAAAAAGAACACGCAAGCAAGCAAACAAAGCACACACACACACACACAGCTCTCCAGGAGGACGCTCAGACCCGCCTTGGTTAATTTCCAAGGTAACGAGGACGTAATCCTGCCGCGCACGGTGGCCTCGGCAGCGCCGCCACAACGCGCGCAATTTAAAAGGATATTCTGTTGGGGCAGCGAGGTCGGTCGGGAGGATCCCAAGAGGAGGCGGCCGGGACGGGACGAGGCCTCACCCCTCACCGATTAATTACGAATGTTCCCCGATTAACCGTCGCCCTTTGCGCAGCAGCGTAGGGTATAGCCGACTCACTCTCCATCGCTTCACGCTTGTTCCCGCGTGCAGCCCGAGCGGCGAGCAACAGCACGAGGGGGTAGGGATGGCGGCGAGCAGGATTAGTACGAGAGGAGGAATGGTTGCCGCTTGAATAAATCATCACAAACCTGAAGGTCAGTGGTCGGGGACGCGCGCGCGACGCCTGTCGGACGGAGACGAACCCTTTGGGGGCCTGTCTGCCGTGCCGGCCGTGCCACACCGCCCGCCGCTGCGAAGACTCTCGAGCGATTCCAATATGAAAAGCAGGGATTGCCCCGATTCAATTTTGAGCACGATTCGGCGTTCGTCGAGGCGCTGTGCGCCACCGCCGCCACACAAATGACTCCTGATTTACCCCCCCCCCCCCTCGGGCACCCATTTCCCGCGCAGCCAGCGACCTGGAGGAATATAACACCGAGTAGCGCCGAGGCCGTTAGTCGCCCGTAATGATACGGGAGGCGCACCACTTTTCCCCGTAGAATTATAGTCGGGGCAGAGTGAAAATGCCTTCGCAGCAAACCGGCCGACCGTAGTACATAGTGTATAGTGGTGATTCGATGCGTACACGCCATACCCGCGTGTATTCCACCCTGCTACAAGTTAAATGGGAGCAAACATCCGTGTCGCATTTATCCATAACGCCCCCCCCCCCCCCTTTACCTCTCTCAACCAACGCCATGAACAAACGTATGCGTTCCATTGCGCACAAAGCAACACATACATGGGCGCGCGCGCGCACACACACACACGCGCACACCGACAGTTTGACCCTATTGCCCCAACACTAAAACAATACAACCAGCCACCCGATACGGCGCACAACGCACAACAATGTCCAAAGTCGCCGTGCGCACAGAAGGCGGCCTGTACAGACTACAGACCATATTGAAATATTTACGGGCGCAGGTACCAGCTACCACACTTCCCTGCTCACTCAATCTCCCAGACCGGTTTGGTTTCCTAGAACTTGCGTAAGATCAAATTTTCCCAACAGGGAATTTCCTGGAATTTCCTCCCAAATCCGGAGCTGGAATGCCTCTCATTGTGCAGGCAGCAGCGAGCGGAAGCGCAGGCGGTACTCAACTCATTCCCTGGACTCACTGACGCAGAATAAATCGCGGGGAAAGGAGATTCCGTTTCCCTTCCTATCCTCTCTCTCCCTTTGCCTCTCCGTCTCTCTCTTCATTTTGAATTAGTTTGGCGGCAAGCATTTCAAAAGCCAGAGTGCGTGTGCAGTTTGGGGGGATCCAAACACGAGAGGAATAAAAATAATGAAAAAGCTGAAAGCGGGAAATCTCATTAATTCGCAGGCGCAAGTAAAAACAGAAAATATAGAGGGTCCCGCGCACTGCGAGGTCGTCGTCAAGCGCGCACACAAGAGAGCGTCGTCATTTCAAGGGGGATTTCCCCGCATGATCCATGTGGAATCACACTGCGCCCCATTCGGCCAACCAACACTACCAGTGGCGCGGCTCCCAACGGCCGCAAAGCTGCGCCAAGGAGTGGGGACTCTACAGCCCGGCCGGGCGGCACACAAGGGAGGAAGTCAGACGAACTCAAGGAAAAGAGCGCTGCCCCCGCCCCAGCCCTTCCCTCGGCAGCCCCTAGGAGCCGAATCAATAGCCTGGAGGAATGGTGTCAATGCGGCGAGCGGGCCCTGCTGTGCCACAGCGGGCCGTCATCAGCGCCTCAGGTGCGCAAAGTGAACCCGCTTCAACAAAATGAAACCCACAAACATGAGGCTGAGGCCCATGGGCGGCGGTGGTTGGCGTCTCTCGCGTGCCCGCCGGCTTGTCGTCCGCGCGATAGCGGCACACGGGAAACATCCGCGACGCCGCCGCGCACATCCAAGTCACGCGACACGATAAAGTCGCGCGCCCGGGAGGCGGGCAGACCTTGGCGACGGCGGCACTAAGCGGCGCCCCGCCCCGCCCGCGGGCCCACTGTACCGCCCGGGAGGTAGGCAGACCCGGTGAACAGCTGTGCTCGGCGGGACAG
>NW_026267163.1:812557-819318 GCF_000697945.3 Frankliniella occidentalis
GAGGTAGGCCGACCCGGTGAACAGCTGTGCTCGGCGGGACAGCCTAGCGGCGAAGGCTACTGAGGTGTACCAACTGGAGGTAAGCGGGCCCGTTGAACAGCGGCGCGTGGCTGCATGGTCTTCCTTCCTTTTCCGATGAAGGGTGGAGCGTCAAGAGAATGGTTGAATGGTGCTCTACCCCCCCCCCCCCAAATCCCTGACCCAAAACCTTCTCCATTGCTGTGCAGAGACTCGCCAGCGGGTCGCCCCCATACCCTTCCGTGACGGCCGTGACGTCGGGAAACGTAGAGGTTGTTTTTTTGTTATCCTGCGACCACGCAATTATCAAGATGGCATCGGAAGCTGCGCTGTGGACTACTCTATAAGATTGGCAAAGGGCGGGAAGCGGAGAGGAAGGGAGCGGGGGGAAGACCACAGGCGGGCTAGCATCGCAGGCTGCATCATTGTTTGAGAAAGATCTCCTGGAGATTGAAGGAAGCGAATGGACAACAGCAGCCATCGAGGAAAGAGGAATGCACCGCCAGCACGGGATAAAGGCACCGACGGCGCAGCCCCATGGAGGTAAAGGTGAATCATTTTGGCCTCCTCGAACAGTAGTACAGTCAACCTTTCCCTGCCCAAGGCCGGCAGCTCCGGGGGCGCACATCTGCGCCCTCGCGCGCACCGCCCCGAGGCTCGTCCGGGCGCCGCCCCCCAAGTCTCCCCCGCGACCCCACCCGTTCCCCTCAGGCCCGTACGGGTCTAGCTCGGCAGAATAAGGAGCAGGGTCCTCGCAGGCAACCCCCATGAATAAGGCGGACAAGCGGACATCGAATGCAAACTGGCCATGAGAAAAGTTCCACACGCCTCTGGCCAATATGCGACCCCCCCCCCCTCTCTCTCTTCTCCTTTCCTGACGCTGGAATGCAGAGCCCGGTCGCGCTGAACGCCGCAGGGCCGGCACTGAGGGGGGAGGCCAGGGCGTTGGCGGGGCGAGGGAGGTGTTCACAGTGCAGCCCGGGGCGGGTGGGGCGGTGCGGGGCGGGGGTGTTCCAGCAGCCGGACGACCGGACGACGGAGGGCCCGCGACGTAAAACCTACGCCCGTAAAAAATGTTGTCATATCGGCCCAACCCGCGCCAAGAACCCGCTGGGCTGCACCGCACTCAGAGCCACACGCGCTCACGCGCTAGACACTTGAACATGTACGGGTCTTTCCTTCTTCTCTTTTGCAAAAACGTAATTAGTTTGCACTTGGGTTTGCGCAGTGCAGCAGAACGGGAGGCGAAGAGCGAAAGACAGTAAAGGATGTCGTGACAACTGTCCGCCATATTGCTCCTTTTTTGTGCTCCTTTCCCGTCAGCTCGACACAAGTCGTACCCGAGAGGGCGAAGTGCGGGAGTGCGGGATTGGATCCCAAAGCCCACGTCGTGCGGGTAGTGCATTTCCAGCGGTGAGAGCGCCCGGCGAACACATCAACCGACGGAAGGAGAGGGATAGAAAGTCGAGCAAAGTTATTATTGCCATGGAAACGTGCGTGGTGAGCGGTTGGCGAGCTATGCGCGCAGTGCGCCTGGGGCCGCCCATCCGTCCAGTTTAAATAAACAGGACACACAATGCGTGCCGAGCTCGCTTTTGTAGAGCGCAGTGCGGCGAGCGATGAGGGGAAAAGAATCAGAGCTCATCCCACTCCAGTTCGTTGCGCGAGTTTGCGCTGTATTTACCTGCTGCGTTGGTTTTGTTTATTTGTGCGTCCGTGTGCGCTGTGATTCGTTTCACTATATCAAACACCCTGAAATCTAGGTCGTCGAAGTCGGAGCGGGAAGAGTTTTCATCCTCTCATGTCCATGAGCGGCCGACTAGGCGCTTACCTGCAACAAAAAACGCAAGGGAACATTAGTTGAAAGATCAATAACAACTATCAGTTAAGATAAACATCCAACCACAACATTTCAATCCCTCGGATGACCAAGGTACTGCAAAACGAAACACGTCTTCACTCTAAATGTCTAAGGATAATTTTTGTGCATACATAAGCAGCACTACATACAGACAAGTCCGTTCTTGGGTCAAGCAAAATGTTCTTGACAAGAACATGTACTTGAATATTGTACTTCTTCGAAGACCATGTAACTTGCTAAGAATGTACAGTGGCAATGATGCAATAATGATCGTATTCTATTGAGCACAATATTTAAGGACCGGTTCGGGTTAAAAACATTTTGCTTGATACAAAAACGGACTTTTCTGGCTGCAGACTTCTCTGAGTGCGGGTACAAAATATTAGCTAGTTATAAAATGTGTTTGGTCAGTTACATTAGTGTATCTGGTCTCAGTTATGTTGTTCCTCTATTTAATAACGCAATCACGATTAAAATATTTTGCAGAGAGTTGTGGCGGGATACAGCGAGGGATACACAAGCACAGCACGGCACAAACAGTGCGAGGCGAGGAAAGACGAGGAGGGAGGAGGGGGAGGCGCAAGTGAGTACGCTCCCACACGATGTGCAGCGGGAGAACAACAGGCCCGCGCGATGTGTGGTCATATATATCCGCCCGCCACCTCCCCCGGCGAGCTCAGCCTCCCTACTTGTAAGCGTTTGTGTGAAATACCGAGCCGCTTTCATAAACTCGCAGCATTCCCACACACGGCGCGGCGGCAAGCGGGCCGAGCCGGAGAGACCGGGCCGGGGGGGCGGCGCGCGACACACGAGACGCGTAGCGCAGCGAGGTACATGGATACGGATAATGGATGTGTAACTGGGCGTGGCGTGGCATGGTGCGGCGGGACGCGGGGCGTACCAAGCCGTGGCGTGGCGGGGCGGGACGCGGGGCGTGGCCTTAATCTGCACCGGCATGAATCAAGCGCAGCGCGCGCGAGAGGGGGGAAAATAATAAAGAAGTTCGGCAGGAAACTTAAGTAGGAATCAAGAAGGAGCAGCCGCCGCCGCCGCGCCGGCAGGCTGCAAGGCACGCCCCGCCCCGCCACACCCCAGCCTCCCATGCAGCTGGCACACCCCGGCGCGGCGCGGAGGGGGCCCCACCCACTGACCTGCTTTCATTTGTCCGCTCTCCCCTCCGCCGTTCTCCCTCACTCCAACCTCTCCTTGCTCTCGCTCTCTCTCTCTCTCTCTCCATTCTGCTAACCCCCTCTCACCCCCGCTCCTCTTCTGTATCATTTTCCTCGCGCAAACTCCGTAGGGTAGCGTCATCGTGACATATAACCGCTGGGGCACATTTACATCTCGCCGCCTATCGGAGGAATCTACGCCGTCGGGAACATTTCCGCGCCGCGGGAGAAGGAGGGGGTTTGTGGAAAGCTAGCAGGGGGTAGAGTAAGGTTAAGGGGGGTAACGTTCGGCCTCCCTTAGCTGCCCCCAGGCGAGAGAGAGAGAGAGAGAGAGAGAGAGAGAGAGAGAGAGAGAGAGAGAGAGAGAGAGAGAGACGAGAGGCCCCCCCAACCCAGGCCGGGCCCCTTGCACGCGAACATAATGACCTACACTATCTCGACAAACGTTTTCTCACCACATGCGTTCGATTGAGGGCGGTCAGCGCCGAAGGCGCCCGCCTGCCGACCGGCCGGCCGTTCACTCGCTCACCGCGACCCGCCTGCCCACCAGTTTAATGGGAAAATTTGCATTGTACACGGCGCGGCGGCGGCTTGGATAACCCCGCACCAAGCGGGGGAACTTGAGAGCAAAACTTCTATACCGGGTAAACGTCCACAACGGCGACGAGCACCACCGCCGCAGCAGCCACCGCCATCTCGGGTCGCAAAACCACGACCTCTCTCCGTGCAGACCGCACCACCTACCGCCATCGCACCCGCCTCAAGGCCGGGGCAGGCGGGGCGGGGCGGGGCGCACCGCCCCAGCTAGCTGCCCAAGGGCTCTCAGCGGGCCAGCCGGCAGGGCCGACAGCCCTGGCAGGGCGAGGAAGAGGCGGCCCTGCGGAGCCCTGCGGAGGCCCCGCGGCACACATTTTGCCGTTTTACGAGGTCAACCGCAGGAAGTCCGGGAGGGAAGAGTAATCGGGATGGGATGGGGGGTGGGGGCGGCCGGGGTCGGCGGGGCCAGCAGCGGGGCCCTTGGTAACAAAGGCGGCGGCCCGCAGACACGGGCAGGTGGTGGCAGCACCACGCAGCAGGGCGGGGCAGGGCGGGACACAAAATTGAATAAAAACAATAGTTCAGAGAGAAATGTTTGAAGGAAATGGCCGAGCAAGGTGCGGGTGCGGACTCCTTTTCCAGTTTCTGCAAACAAAGTTTCAGGTCCCAGAAGAGGAAATTGCAGGAACACCAAATGGTTCGTTCGTTCGTTCGTTCCATTTTATTTTTTTTACATTTTTTTTTTTTTTGCCAACCTTTCGCTGGTAGAGCGCCGTCACTTAAGCGCCGGAATGGGAGAGGAAAGGGAGGGAAAGGGAGGGAAAGGGAGGGGAGGGGGAAGGCGGTGCGGTACTCGTCTCGATTAAGGATCGCCTCACTTGTTGACAGTCTGCTATATTCCGATACTTTGACAAAGAGCGGCACGCCGAAAAGCGAGGAGGAGGAGGAGGAGGAGGAGGACCCCCGCTTCTGCAGTTACAAAAGTGAGAAGTATGTTTCCTTGAAGAAGGACTCGGCGAGAGGCCCGAGGCGAGGACATATACTTTGAAGTGAAGATGCCGCCGCGGAGGAAAATGCAGGATGCAAGGTTACATGGAAAGTCTGACGAAGATGGATACAAAAGTGTAGCGAAGTCGACGAGTGCGATTGCGCGAAGCGACCCACCCCTGCCTTTTGTCCCCCGGGACCAACGGAACGTAGACCACGGGACAGGCCGGAGAAATGTCACAGCGACTCAAAATGCAGCCGCCGGGCCTGCCTCCCCTTCGCGGCCCAGGCTCCAGGCGGGCTCCAGGCGGGTTCCAGGCAGGCTCCAGGCGGGCGGGGAGCGGGGACTTCTCCAGTGGGCCGCCCACCGGAACGGCGCGCGGGCGGGGCGCTCGGATAATCAATCTCATGCCAAACTTGTAGGCTCCCCCTCCCCTCCCCCCGCCAGGCCCCAACCGTGACGGAGATACCCCCACCTCTGCTGACCACGGCCGGCGCTATTACCCAGAGAGAAGAAGGGGCGGGGGGAGGGGGCGCAGGAGGGGCCTGGCGGGCTTGTGCCCACAGCCCGGCGGCACTTTCAAACTCTCTTACAAATTTTGTACGGTGCGCGCTATTCTCCTCCTCCCCTCCTCATCTCCTCCACGGGCGCTGAGCCCGCTGGGCCTCCGCCTGGCCGTCCGTCTTGAGTGGCCAGACTCGTGTTGTGGTCGGCCAAGCAAGCAGCAGCCCACCGCCCCTACCCCCATCCCCTCACTGCAAGGGGCACGTAATATGCTTAGGAGGATGCCCTCATGCCCACACTCCTCCCCTACCTACCACCACCCCTCCACCCCTCCCCCAGAAGCTCAGGGCGAACTTCGCCCAACTTGTCATATTTTCGTTGTAAGGAGCATGATAAGCGGTTAACACATTTTTCACAGCACCTTCTCCGCGCTAGCGCGCGCGCGCTCTCTCTCTCTCTCTCTCTCTCTCTCTCTCTCTCTCTCTCTCTCGTCCGTGTTTTGCGCTAGGTCCACATTGCCCCCCTCTCTCCGCTGCTACACATCTCAGAGACCCATTCTTTCAAACTCTGGCTTCTCTCACTCTCACTTTCCGCCGCGTTCTGATCGACGGAGATGATGGGAACCAAAGTTGGGAGCATGGAAGGTCCAACTGAAGTATCCGCGCGGATGTCTACCCGCCCGGAAACGAAGAGAAACTTGGTGGGACTCCCCTGTCCAGGGCCGTGGCGACGCAGTGTAATCATCATGGCACCCTGGCGGCCGGAGCCGGAGGAACCGGAGGAGCCTGAGGATCCGGAGCCTAAACTTGGCAATGCGTCATTGAAGCTCATCGCAAGAGCCCCGGCCCGGCCAGGGCCACGGCCCCGGACACCAAGAGTCGCCGAGTTTGAAGGGCGCGGCGAGAAGAAAGGAACAATCGCGCGCACCGAAACTTGTTGGTGTTTGCGCAAGGAATCTGTTCAATAGAGAAAGAGAGAGGCGGGGATACGCGGAACGGAAAAGAAAGGGCCATTTGGTTCAAAAAGAAAAGTTCGCATTTCAAACAGAAAGCCCGTTGTCGTCCCCGTGGGGCTGGATGCTGGCACGCTCGCCCGCCGAAGCGAGGCGATGCAGCCGAGAGGAGAGGGGGGCGCAGGCGAACCAAGGCGAGCGCCACAGTAGATTGCAGGCGAGCGTATAAAGGACCCTGGAAGAGACTCTCTTCGCTCCTCAAAGCAGGCGAATTCGGTGCCGGCCAAACCCGCCAAGCTCGGCCGCCGTCTGGGTTTGAGAGCGATCCCGCACACTCACTGGCCCTCGATCTCGCCGAGCTAAAGCGCCAGTTCCTGCTAACGTCGATCAGTCGGGAGCTAGTGAGACGCTTTGTGCAATCTTCCCCGGGTATTGCTACCCCGTGTCCTACTTCGGGGGTTCTACTTACAGCTGGAGCTAGGGCAGTTCAAGCTCGCGCGGAGGTCGCTCGTCGGCGCACCTGCTACACGTGTCGCCACCACTCCAGCGACCCCTCACCACCACGGGGGGAGGAGGAGGGCGAGCGGGGTACACGACGGCGGCGTTGAAAAAACATGAGCACATTCCGGCAATGTTTGGGGGTGGCGAGGAAGGGTGAGGGGGCATTATCCATCTCTCATTCGGTAACGGCGGCTAGGGCCCGGGCGAAATGAAGAGGTGTGAATATGTGCG
>NW_026267163.1:819918-822825 GCF_000697945.3 Frankliniella occidentalis
GGGGGCACGACACCACAGCGGTGCCACAAGTCACAATTCAATATAAAGGGCTGGCGATTCATTCGCTTTTTTGGGGAGGAGGGGGGGGGGCTCGAGATTTAAGGAGGAGAGGTTATGACCTCGACATCTCCCCTTCCCCCCACCTCTCTCTCTCTCCAGGCCCACCTTACTTATCCCGTTCACCCATTCTGCGAAGCCGATCCATCCTTAACACGCCCCCTTCCCAGCGCCGCCACCTGCAGGCCCGGGTCGGCGCCCTCGCCGGGGCCCGCGCCCCCTCTGCGGCCCCCACCGACCGAGCCTGAGCTCTCACAAGGAAAATAATAAAGGGTTTGCATCGCACACACGCACACGCACACGCACGAGTCAACTCAAACACACCTACACAAGCGCGCGAGCATGCCGAGTGAATGTAATACACCTTACTTTTTCCCTCTCGCCTCCCGCACTCTGTAGACGGGGAGGATGAGGGGGGAGGGAGAGAAGGAGGCGACGACGCACCAGTCGCGCACGCAGAAACACTTTTCCATCAGGGCTCTCCGACCTCCCGCAACGGCAAAACGAGAGAGAGGGAGAGAGAGACCGAGTGAACAAGTGAGTGAGCGAGCGAGCAAGAGCGGAAGGCGAGGGAAAACCAATTATTAATTACGGAACAAGAAATGGCCGCTGGCAAGACAAACTGCGCCACGGCGAATAACATGATAATAATAAAAATCGTTCAAGATGACGTAATCGATGGCGGCGCAGAAACTCCCGTGGGAATGTCGGACCGCGGCGCCGGCGCTCCGCCCCCTCATAGAATCAATACGCAATATTTCTCCTACAAAATGATTTCGAAGTCAATGAATTTCATGAAAGCGAAATGAAGGCGCGCGCGCGCACGGTGGGCGCCAGGGCGGCAGGGAAAGGTGAGAAGGGGAAAAAATAGAGGGGAAAAGCGCTGCGCCAGGAGAAGGGCGGGTATGAGAGTGTTTCATACGTTTGTCAGGCGATTGAGGCCCGGGCCACCCGGGCGGGGAAGGCCCTCACTGCTAGATTGAGCAGAGAGAGGGAGGAGGGGGCTATAGTAGAGGGTGGTGTAGTGTATCAACCACGTGACATTTTCTCTCTACGTCCCCATCAATCATTTCTTTTCCCCCCGCCCTTTTTTTTCAAATTTCAACCCAACCCCCCTTCCTAAAGGAACAAAAAAAAAAAAAAAACGAAGCCGGCCGCGGCCCCGCCCCCCCAAACCAAAACCCAACGCAATCGGGCCCCCGGGGAGAGCACAGGAAAAAAAATGTGTATTAAAGTCGGGTTGATCGCACGTCGAGCCGTTCAGTCTCGGCACTTTGTCTCTCTCGCCCTCTACCTCCTCTGTCCTGCGCGCGCGCGCGCGCTCGGGCTCGAGGCGCAGACACTCTTCCCCTTTAGGTGGCTCGTGCTTTTATGTATGGGGCATATGGAATGCCACGCTACACAGCGGCCCAGCGGCGCCTACAGCAACATCCCAACCTCCGCCCTCCGCCGCCTCCCTTCCCCTCAACGCGTAAGTACGTCAGTTTCAGTATAGCCGGCGGACTTTTACGCACTGCCCGCCCAATCCCAGGGGCCGAGCGCGGAGCCGAGCCGTGCGGAGCCGTGCGGAGCCGGGTGGGGCAGAGAAGATGGTCCGGCAGTTTATGAAGCTCCCGCCGAGTATGAGGATGGTTTGCCTTTTATTGGGCCGCAATAGAGCGCATGATCGACCGTAAACCAGCGGCCGGGCCGGCCAGAGCCCTCGGGCCAGCAGCCCCTGCGGCGCGGCCAGCGAGCGGCCAGCAGACCGCCACGGGGGCGCTTCCGGGATAGGGAACCACTGCAATAGCACACCCGCACCCGCCCGGCAGAAGCTGTGGGCTCCACCCACAACAACACACGCGGGCACACCGCGAAACAGAACGGCGGTCTGCAGAGGGGGAGTAGAGAAAACCGGAAGTCTCTGAATAGGATATTTCAGTGAATCACAGGGCCGGAAGTGAGAAGTAAAATGAAATCGGAAGTAGCGAAACCAGTGTTTTAATGAGAGCCATCGGGGTGAGAGGGGTTCGTCATTCTCCGTCCTTCGTTTGTTCATTTTCAATGAAACCACGAATATGTTTCGGATACTTTAAAGGCGCGCAATAATTCAATTGCTAGTTCCGATTTTGTGATTCCACTTTGCTTTTCTTCCGGCCCCGGGATTTACTTAAATACCCTATAACGTAGCGGCAGCCACGAACTGTTAGGGAGGTATTTTGCTCAAAGTTTTGAAATGGCGAGGACCGAGTGTCAACGCGTGCTACGTCAAAATACAAGATTTTAAAGCCTACTCCCAACCTGATCGGGCCGCCGGAAAAGGTCCCGCCAGGCTGCCAAAGTTTAACATACAACTCTTATTGGGAAATTGTGCAAAACGTGACTTCCGGTTTTAGTCGTTCGGAATACGAAATTTTTGAGAAACTCAGCCACGTCGTCGACCCATCGACCCGTGCGATTGCAGACCGCTGCCCGCAAAGAGCCAAATAGGAGAAAAGAAACGCGGCGCTACACAGAGTAAATAGTTTCCATGATTAAGGACAAGGCCTACTTTTCCCTTGTTCTAGGGCCGGCGTCCTTACTTAATGTCAATTTTACTTTCAAGATTGCCCATCTCAAAACAAGGAAGACAATTTCCTTGGCCCCCAATTTAAGGTTAATTTGACCTTGGTATGAGGCCGGTGGGCTAGCTCTCAGGATACCACTTTTTCTGTGAGCATGACAGTTTATCTCACTCTCAGCTTCCACTCGCGAGGTGGCAGGCCGGGGGGTGCGGTCCCCATTTGGGGATTCGCGCGGCCGAGGTGTACTGGGGGGCGCGAGAGGCAAGTGCGGAGGATTTGGGCGCCGAGGAGGAGCGGGACCAGGGGC